>NC_072403.2:147796893-148099924 GCF_028858775.2 Pan troglodytes | reverse complement strand
AGCAGTGTGGGAGCACATAATATCAAAAGAATGAACCATTTTTGAGTGGCATTGAACATATTACTGAAATAATTAACCAGAAAATCCATGCTTGGTAGGAAAATTAGTAAAGTCAAAATGTGGGTACTAGACCAGGAATAGAGGGAAGATGAAATAATAAGAATGGTGAAGATGGCCAGATGTGGTGGGTCGCCCCTGTAATCCCAGCACTTTGGGAGGCTGAGGCAGGCATATCACTTGAGCTCAGGTTTTCAAGACCAGCTTGGGCAACATGATGAAACCTCGTCTCTATAAAAAATATAAAAATTAACCAGGCATGGTTGTGTGCACCTGTGGTCCCAGCTACTCCAGAGGCTGAGGTAGGAGGATTGCTTGAGCCTGGGAGGTGGAGGTTGCAGTGAACCCTGATCATGCCCTGCACTCCAGCCTGGGTGACAGAGTGAGACCCCATCTCAAAAAAAAAAACCTCAAAAAGCAAACAACAACAACAACGAAAATGGTGAAGATGGCCAGGGGCAATGAAGGAATGAGAGGAAGGACAAGAGTTTATTAGGAGGGAAACTGCCGAGCAAGATAGGAAGGTATCATTTAAATTAACTAAGAGCTAACCCAACTCTTGGGTGACTGTATATGTCGTAGGTAGCCGTCATGGTAGCAAAGCCTCTATGCCTGTTGTTCTTAGCAGGGGTACGCAGATGAATGGTCTGTAGAACACTTTAAATATAAATGCTCAATCCTCCAAATATTCTACTAGTAATAGGTCTGGGATCTATATCCTCTAGGCTGTGCAATCCAGTATGATAGCCACTGGCCACATGTCACTTTTAAGTACTCAAAATATCTGAATTGAGATCTTCTATAGGTGTAACCTATATAAGGGATTTTGAAGACTGAGTGTGAAAAAAATGTAAAATAATCTTAGCAATTTAAAAATATTATCGGTTGAGCATCACTCAAAACCTGAAATCTGAAATGCTCCAAAATCCCAAACTTCTTGAGTGTCAGCATGACACCACAATGGGAAAATTTTACACCTGACCTCACATGATGGGTCACAATCAAAACGCAGGTGCACAACCCACAGTTTATTTAGCCTGCTGTTGTTGGTTGTTGCTGTTGTTTAACAGCTGAGACAGGCTGTTTATTGGTTGTTTTAACGAGGATGCTAATAGGAGGCTACCTGTATCAGTTGGGATCTTAGGAAAAATGTCCAATTTATTATGTCACATCTTTTGGCTGGTGGGGGAGAGTGGTTCCTGTGGCAATGGTTTACACTAATTTGGGAAGCCCACACTAAAGGATGAAGTATTATTTGAGCTATAGTAGCACATTATTACTTCTAATGCCTTTTCAAGAGCTGACTGCCAGCAGGTATATTTCACTTTATGTAAATAACTCTGAATTGTCTAGGACCTGATTTATTTATTCCCTTTTTTATTTCTCCTTTAAAGGAAACTACATAAGTATACTCCATATCACCTCGTTGCTTGATAATTTGAAATTGTCTGTTTTTGGTTGGGCCAAAAAGATGGGATTTGTAGCTGGGGGAGGGGATGCAATTTTTTTGAACAAAGTTTCTCCCAAGGTATTTGGACATTATCAGAAATAGAACAAAATGAATTGTGCTTTTTAAAAGATCTTCCTGGAATGTATATATGTTTACTACCATCTTTTTTTTAGACAAATACTCACAAAGTTCTATTCTTTGAAGAAAGGCTCTGCCATTCTATATTTCTTTTTAAAAATAAATGTTATTTTACAGGACTCCCTGTATTAAAAAAAAAAATGCCACTGCGTCTTTTTTACATCTCCTTTTTTCATACTTATATAAATATGCTTAATCAGAGTGCATTTTAATTCCTACTTTATGTTTAAAATAGGTTTTGCTGATTTGGGAAAATAAAGACTATGGATCAGCTAGGAGTATTGTTCGTATTATTGGGAAAATGCTTCCACTGGAACCTTGTCGAAGACCTAATTTTGAGGTAAGTCAGTCAACATAAATTGTTTAAGTACCAAGTACAAAATAATCCTAGGTACTCTTACAGGTATGGGGTAGAACAACAAAGGAAGAAACATTTCCTGCAAGCCAAAAACCTGTAGTTTACCCTTGGGAACAAGCCATTTCATATATGTTTTTGTGTTTTTGTTTATTTAAATACAATCATGCATCGTTTAATGATGGGGGGATACATTTTGAGAAAAGCGTTGTTTGGTGATTTTGTCATCGTGCAAACATCACAGAGTGTACTGGCACAAACCTAGATGGTATATGGCCTATTATGCACCCAGGCTATATGGTATGACCTGTTGCTTCTAGTCTGCAAACCTTTTCAGCATGTTACTTTACCGAATACTGTAGGCAGTTGTTACACAATGGTAAGTGTTTGTGTGTCTAAACATAGAAAAAGTACGGTAACAATGCAGTAAAAATTAGATAAAAAATGTTACGTCCGTATAGGGCACCTACCATGAATGGAAGATGGGAAGTTGCTCTGGGTGAGTCAGTGAGTGGTGAGTGAATTTGAAGCCCTAGGACATTACTGGACACTACTGTAGACTTTATAAACACTATACACTTAGGCTACACTAAATTTATACAAAAACCCTTTCTTCAATAATACATTAACCTTAGCTTACTGTAACTTTTTTATAAATGTTTTTATTTTGTAAAAATTTTTGACTCTTTTGTAATAATACTTATCTTAAAACACACATTGTACTGCTATACAAAATATTTTTATATCCTTATTCTATAAGCTTTTTATGATTTAAAAATTTTTAAATTTTTTATACTTTTAAAATTTTTTTGTTAAAACTAAGACACAAGCACACACGTTAGCCTAGGCCTACCCAGGGCAGAATCATCAAGATCACTGTCTTCTACCTCCACATCTTGTCCTACTGGAAGGACTTCAGTGGCAATAACATGCATGGAGCTCTCATCTCCTATAATAACAATACCTTCTCCTGGAATACCTCCTGAAGGACCTTCCTGAGGCTGTGGTATAGTTAACTTTTTTTTTTTTTTTTTTTTTTTAAGATAAGGTCTTGCTGTCGCCCAGGCCGAACGAAGTGCAGTCGCGTGATAACGGCTCACTGCAGCCTCAACCTCCTGGGCTCAAGTGATCCTCCCACCTCAGCCTCCTGAGTAGCTGGGACTACTTGGGAGGTGTGCACCACCACACCTGGCTGACTTTTTTTTGGTCTGGTAGAGACGGGATCTTGCTATGTTGCCCTGGCTGGTCTTGAACTCCTGGCCTTAATTGATCCTCCTGCCTTGGCCTCCCAAAGTGCTGGGATTACAGGAATGCACCACCATGCCCAGCCAACTTTTCTTTTTAAGTAGAAGGAATACACTCTAAAATAATAATAAAAAGTATAATATAGTAAATACTAGGTGATAGGAATATTTCAGTTTCATTATAATCTTATGTGACCCCATGTATATGCAGTCCATGATCGACCTAAATGTTACGTGGTACATGTCTGTAATGACATTCACAGATGGGCAAGTGTGAACAATAACTGAAGAGCTTAATTTTATTTTGCATTTTGTGATAGATGAAATTAACCAGGGGAGAGAATATTGCTTAGTGCTTAGACTTCAGCATAACATTTTCCCCAGTGTTCTTTCATGCTAACAGGTACATGTTTTTCTATTGAATATTCTTTTTCTTTCTTTTGGATTGTTAACTAATTTAATACCATGGGGCATGTGTCTTCTCCTGACTCCCTGCAGAGCTCTGACTATTTGTTTCTTTTTTTACTTTAGTTGATCCCGCTCTTGAACTCTGTAGACTCGGATAATTGTGGATCTATGGTTCCATCTTTTGCTGATATTTTGTATGTGGCAAATGATGAAGAAGCCAGTTATCTCAGATTTCGGTAATTTTATATGCTTACCTTGGGAAGTGGGCTATAAACTGAATTCTTGCATGTGTCGAAGCTTGTTAAGATTGATTGAGCTTTTTTGTTTTATCTTCAAACTGTGCTGTGCCCTACTGTATCTTCCTAATAAAGAAGACGGGCTGCTTTTCATTTTTTTAGCCAGTTGTTTTTTTTTTAGTGCACATTTAAACCTAACACCAGGCCTAGGAGGGAGTGGTTATTAAAGGGATATTAGAATCATATATTTAGCCAAAACTTATATACTGTTTACTGTGCACCAGGCAATGATGTTAAATGTATTTCAAAATTTGGATGTGTTACTCCTAGGGAGTATTACTTTACATGTTAGTATATTCAGATACAGGCTCTAAGCACATTAAGTGTCAATTATTTAAGTATTCTGGCTGATTTTATTATGTATCAACCTGGCACCAATTTTCAAATAGTTAAAATAACATACATTTCACCCTAACATAATCCTGAATGTAAGGCTCTTTATTAACTTATATAGAACTTCTAAATAAATTAACTTACCTGTGTTTAAAGTTAATAAGTAGAACAATTGCAGGTAATTATTTTGGTTTTATAATCTAAAAGCAAAGTTTGTTTTGTTCATTCCCTGGTCACTGACTGGTCCTCCATTGGAGGCTATGTTCTGTTTATATTGGGAATACAAAGCTAAATAAGATATTTTCCTTGTCCTCAGTGGTGACTCTAGAAACAATCATGGGGGATAGAGAGTAGGTTTTTTTTGTTTTTTTTTTTTGAGACAGAGTCTTACTCTGTCGACCAGGCTGGAGTGCAATGGCACGATCTTGGCTCACCGCAACCTCTGCCTCCCAGGCTCAAGTGATTCTCCTGCCTCAGCCTCCTGAGTAGCTGGGACTACAGGGGCATGTCATCACACCCGGCGAATTTTTAAAAATATTTTTAGTAGAGACAGGGTTTCGCCATTTTGACCAGGCTGGTCTCGAACTCCTGGCCTCAGGTGATTCACTGCCTCAGCCCCCAAAGTGTTGGGATTACAGGTGTGAGCCACTGTGCCCGGCCTGAGAGTAGCTTTTATTTTGTTTTATTGTTTTTTGATTTTCACGTAGGAGTGTAAGAGTTTATACCTCTTTTGATTGGAAATATATCTTCCCTCCATTTCATTTTTTTTTTTCACCCACAGAAATAGTATATGGAAAAATGAAGAAGAGAAAGTGGAAATTTTTCATCCTTTGCGACTAGTTCGGGATCCACTGTCACCTGCTGTAAGACAGAAAGAAACAGTGAAAAATGATCTGCCTGTAAATGAAGCTACAATTAGAAAAATAGCTGCCCTTGAAAATGAGCTGACTTTTCTTCGCTCTCAGATTGCAGCAATTGTGGAAATGCAGGAACTGAAAAATAGTACAAATTCTAGTAAGTAACACTAGGATTTTTGTTTCAGTTAGATGATACTCATGGTATAGCCTATACCAACCTGTACAGCATGATACTGTACTGAATATAGTACATATAGTAGCATACAGGAACATCTAGTATTTAAGTGAGTACAATTCTGAATAAGTACCATGAAAACATTAAATGTACATAAAAGGATGTTGAATATACAAAATTATTATATCTGATGTTTATTCAGGATAAATTAAGACACATTTGTAGTGAGGGGATGGCTTTGATTTAAAGAAGAACTAGCTTTACTATACTAGAAGATTGTATTTTTGTATTAAAAAGTCTGTTGTCTTCTAAGTAAGCTTTTTTTTTTTTTTTTTTTTTTTGAGACGCAGTCTTGCTCTGTCGCCCAGGCTGGAGTGCAGTGGCATGATCTTGGCTCACTGCAAGCTCCCCCTCCCGGGTTCACGCCATTCTCCTGCCTCAGCCTCTCGAGTAGCTGGGACTACAGGCGCCCGCCACCACGCTCGGCTAATTTTTTGTATTTTTAGTAGAGATGGGGTTTCACTGTGTTATCCAGGATGGTCTCGATCTGCTGACCTCATGATCTGCCCGCCTCGGCCTCCCAAAGTGCTGGGATTACAGGCGTGAGCCACCGCGCCTGGCCCTCAGTAAGCTTTTCTAACTCTTCATGAAAGCATTGGATATTAAAGAGGAAGAATGCATTGGTTTAAAAGAGGATATAGGTTTGAGGCATCATATGTTTATAGTTTTTAGTTATTGCTGCTACATTTCCACCAAGTTGAGGTGAGTCATGTTTTCCAGATGATTGTTTTATAAATTTATAGAGATACAACTTGCTTTAAACATATGCACACACATACACACAACATGTATGTATGCGTGTATAAAATGTAAAGCAATCTAGGTACTGAATGCTTTTCACAACAGATTTGGCTGTAAAGGGCTGTGTGTAAATATAATTGCTAAAAATTTTAAAATACATATGTATATATACAAATGCATAAATACACATATAATTTAAGATATTTATACAGTGTATATAACATTTACATATGAACACATTATATAATATACAATAACTTATATTTATACATAATAAATAAAATGATATATAACTATACACAGTTTTCTTAAGCAATCGTGTTTACCCACAGTCCTTTACGAGCAAATCTTAAAGTGGAAAAGTTAAATACTCAGTATCCATCTTAAGCTTTGCTTAGAAAATAATATGCTTATTTCTCCAATGTCATTATACAGTGAATACATCAATTTGTGTTTCTAACTACAAGTTGTTGATTTCTGTTTTAGCTTTTTTAAAATAGAGGATGAAGTTCAGAGTGTATGTGAATTACTGAAAAAACTCTTTTTTTTTTGTTTGTTTAAAATGCATTCTCCTCCCCGCTCCGCTCTTGGACCTGCACTGAAAATTCCTAACTGGATTAAAAATGAATTCACAATTTGACTTGACTCTTAAATTACTAAGCAGATGGGATTGACACTCTTTCCTTGCTACCATATCGCTACTAGCATTACAGAAATTGCTCCTGTTTTGGTTCTAATTAGTGTTGTTAATATATATTACGTTAGAGATAATTGTGCATGATTTTGTAATAAACCACTTTGTTTGTAGGTTCCTTTGGCTTGAGTGACGAGCACATTAGTTTGGGTCAGTTGTCATCGTCGCGGGCTGCCCATCCGAGTGTGGAGCCCGATCGGTTTCCAGGTTCAGTGCTTTCTCCTCCTCCTCCACCACCACCACTTCCTCCTCAGTCTTCATCTCTCCAGCCACCGTGTTTTCCTCCCATACAACCAGGATCTAATAATATTTGTGACTCGGATAATCCAGCAACTGAAATGAGCAAACAGAACCTGGCTGCTAATAAGACCAATTATAGTCATCATTCAAAAAGCCAGAGAAATAAAGATATTCCAAACATGTTGGACGTTCTAAAGGATATGAATAAGGTTAAGCTTCGTGCAATTGAGCGGTATGTTGTTGTAATTTGAAAAGTGAACTGAAATTTTGTCAATTTTATGTTTAGAAAAATTATTATGTGTATGAAAATTAACATATATGTCTTTTTTCTTATTCTTCCTCACCCCTGAATACTTCTCCCAGAGATAATGACATTCAATTATTTTTGACTATTTCTTCTTCTAGTCTCTTATCACCATATTTTTGAAACAACATACTTATTTGCTATTTCTTGATATTTTAATTATGTTGACTTCCAATTGTAGGATATTAGGAATATATTTTCTCAGATACTCTACCCAGGACACACACACACATCTTGCCACATCTTCCTGAAATAGTTAAACCACAATCTTTAGTTAAATGAGTATTCAGAATTAATATCCTTATTATAACAGTGAACATCCACAGTAAGCCATTTCTCATATTGTAACCCAGGCTGGAGGGCAGTGTTGAAATTACGGCTCACTGCAGCCTCGACCTCCTGGGCTCAAGTGATCCTCCCACCACAGCTTCCTTAGTAGCTGGGACTATAGGCATGTGCCACCATGCCTGGCTAATTTTTGTATTTTTTTGTAGAGATGGGGTTTCGCCATGTTGCCCAGGCTGGTCTCCTGAGCTCAAGCGATCTGCCCATGTTGGCCTCCCAAAGCGCTGGGATTACAGGTGTGAGCCACTGTGCCTGGCCCCATTTCATATATTTTGACTACATTTTATTTGTTGAATAATTTTTTTAGAGTTAATAATTGCCTCTCTGAGTTCCATTTGTGTGTGTGTGTATGTGTGTGTGTGTGTGGTGAAAAAACATAATGAGCTCTATTCTGTTAACAAATTTTTATGTGTATAATACAGTATCGTTAAGCACAATGTTGTACAACAGATCTCTAGAGCTTTTTCATCTGGCATAACTGAAATTTTATACTCACTGAACAGTAATCGTTTCCCTCTCCCCTCATCCCCTGGCAACTGCCATTCTTCTTTCTACTTCTATAGTTTGATTACTTTATTTTTTATTTTATCATATTAAAAAAATAGAGACAGGATTTCACTGTGTTGCCCAGGCTGGTCTTGAACTCGGCTCAAGTGATCCTCCTGCCTCGGTCTCTCAAAGTACTGGGATTACAGGCAAGAGCCACTGTGTCTGGCCCAGTTTGATTACTTTAGATGCCTCATATAAGTGAATCATGCAGCATTTATCTTTTTGTGACTGGCTTATTTCACTTAGCATGCTGTATATTGTATGTATATATCCCATTTTTTAATCCATTCATCTGTTGATAGACATTTAGTTTGCTTCCATGTCTTGTCTATTGTAAATAGCACTGCAATGAATGTGGGTGTGCAGATATCTCTTTGAGATACTGATTTCACTTCTTTTGGATAAGTACCCAGAAGTGGGATTGCTGGATCATAGGGTAGTTCTATTTCTAATTTTTGGATGACCCTCCATTTAGTTCTTGGTGATTCTCCTCGAGGATCCCTCTGTGCCTGAAGGATTTCCTTCGCTTACCTCTTGAGCATTCTTGCCCCCTTTTTTCTATGCTGCATCACTGATTTCCTAAATGTCATATCTTCCTATAGCTCCTGAGAAACATAAAGCGTAGATTAGTTTACTACTTTGCATGTCCAAAAATGTTCTTTTATTCTTTTTTTTTTTTTAGATGGAGTCTGGCTCTGTCGCCCGGGCTGGAGTGCAGTGGCATGATCTTGGCTCACTGCAGCTTCTGCCTCCTGGGTCTTGGTTCAAGCAATTCTTTTGCTGCAGCCTCCCGAGTAGCTGGGATTACAGGCACGTGCCACCATGCCCAGCTAATTTTTGTAGTTTTAGTAGAGACAAGGTTTCACCATGTTGGCCAGGCTGGTCATGAACTCCTGACCTTGTGATCTGCCGGCCTCGGCCTCCCAAAGTGCTGGGATTACAGGTGTGAGCCACCACACCTGGCCCACATTTTTAATTTTTAAGAGCTGTTTCTTTTTCTTCAAATGCTTCTTTTTAAAATCTTTTTGGTTTTGTTGGTCTTATCCCACTGACAGTATTAAAAGTGTAGGTTTGTTTTAAGTTTCCTCTGTTCTTGAATTACTGTATTTTTTGTGAGTTTCTTTTTTCCTTTTAGCTTTGATCTCTATCTTTAGTTTTGTAGCCTTGTGTAAGCATCTGGTGATTCTTATTTAAAATGAGGCAAGGAAAAGCTGATCGCATGTTCTTCGTGTGAGGTGGGCTTATCAACTTGGGAGCTTCACAGTTTAGTGATTAGGGAGAGGACCATTTTGTTGGCCACACCCCAGAGCTGTATGTCTTTTCTTTTGGGCTACAGGATTTTCCTTAGAAAGTTCTTCAATCTCCCTTGTGGTCAGGAGGGATGGGGATTACACAGCGGGTGCAAGCCAGGTCACTGGAGAGCTGAGTGGGGAAAGAGGAGCAAGAGAGAAGTGTCTTATTCAGCACACGCCCTGTGTTCAGCAGGGCGCCCACGCCCCACGCTCTCACTTTCATCAGCTTTCCAGCTTCCAGCATCTGGTTGCAATTCTTACCTCCTGTCTCCCCTTCTAATCTCTTTGTCCTTGTGGATATATAGATCTTTTTCATTTCTTTACTGTCATTTTTAGTAGGATTTCACAAGGGATTTGCCATGCTTACTTGGAAATCCCTCAGTGAGGTTTTCGGTGAGAAAATAGATATATTTTCTGTATGATAGTCCTAGGACAGATAAGTCAGTTCTGTTTTTAATGAGGTTGTGAGTTTGATCCTTGCAACGATGCAGAAGGGCTCATTTTAAGTGAAATCCTTGTGAAGAGGAAAGAGAAGGGAAACCAGTAACCACAAGAAGAGCATGAGGCAGCTTGTTGAGAAAAATCTCATGGCTGTAGGTGCATGCTTGGTCCCAACTAGATCTTGTACTTGTGTCATCGGGCTTAGTCAGTATCAAGCAGCAACTCTGTGACTGTTACCATCACTGGAAAAACAACTAAAAGGCCAGTAGCCTCTGCCTCCTGTCCCCCTATTCTCTCCTGAGTTGCCTCTACAGCTAACTTTGTTTTGTACATTGCTGGGGAATCAGATGAGCTCTCTCACCTCTTTACACCTACAGATTCCCCATGCAGATTCTCTGCCTTCCATCTTGCTGTTGGGAGCCAAGTGTCATCATTCATGGCCAGGCTCTTCCTTTGGTTACTGGTTTCCCTTCTCTTTCCTCTTCACAAGAATTTCACTTAAAATGAGCCCTTCTGCATCACTGAGTCTTCCTTCTTTACCTCATCCTTCTCCTCACACCTGAGTGCTTCCCACCTTCAAAACACATGTACTCTCAGCCATTGTTCTGTTGTTCTGCTCCCCTTTCTGATATGAATTCTTGAAGTCGTCTATAATTTGTTTCTGTCTATTGCTGCTGCCTTCTACCCATGAAAACTCCATTGAAAACTGCTTCACCAGTGATTCCATGTGGCTAAATCCACTGGTCTCTTAGCATTGCTCGTCTTACTTGACCTCTTGGCAGCATTTGATACAGCCTATGGTCCCCACCTCCTTGGAGCACTTTCTTTTGTTTTTGAGAGGGAGTCTCGCTCTGTTGCCAGGCTGGAGTGCAGTGGCGTGATCTCGGCTCACTGCAACCTCTGCCTCCTGGATTCAAGTGATTCTCCTGCCTCGGCCTCCCGAGTAGCTGGGACTACAGGCATGTGCCACCATGCCCAGCTAATTTTTGTATTTTTAGTAGAGATAGGGTTTCACCGTATTGGCCAGGATGGTCTTGATCTCTTGACCGCATGATCCGCCCACCTTGGCCTCCCAAAGTGCTGGGATTACAGGCATGAGCCACTGCGCCTAGCCTGGAGCACTTTCTTTACTTGGTTTCTGGGAAAGCATACCCCCAGGTTTCCTCTGACCTCATCAGCTATTCCTTCTTATTCCTTAAACTCTTCCCCCTGGGCCTGGTCTTTAAATGTTGAAATACCTGGTTCAGACCTCAGCCCCCTCTCTTCTCTGTCCATGCTGTTTCCTTTGGTGAGCTCACCTAGTCCTATGGCTGTAAATACCAGCTGTATGCTTATGACTCAAACGTTTATTTTTCTAGCCCTGACCTCTCCTCTTGAGCCCAGATGCACATACTGAAATGCCTACTTGACATCTTTATTTGCCTGTCTCACAGGTATCTCGTTTCACAGGTCCAAAACAGGACTTTTCCTTCCTACCTGTTCTTTTCCGCCACCTTGAAAACCTGTTCTTTCCCATGTCTTTTGCATCTTAGCAAATGGCAACATGATCACCCGGTTGCTTAAGATCTAGGAATCAGGCCAGGTGCGGTGGCTCACACCAGTAAACAGCACTTTGGGAGGCTGAGGTGGGCAGATCACTCGAGGTCAGGAGTTCGAGACCAGCCTGGCCAACATGGTGAAACCCAGTCTCTACTAAAAATACAAAAATTACCCTGACATGGTGGCGCACACCTGTAATCCCAGCTACTAGGAGGCTGAGGCAGGAGAATTAATTGTTTGAGCCCGGGAGGCGGAGGTTGCAGTGAGCCACTATACTCCAGCCTTGGTGACAAAGCGAGACTCTGTCTCAAAAAAAAACAAAAACAAATATCTAGGAATCATCCTTCATCTTTATTTTCCATTCTATCTCCCACCGTTCCCATCAGCACATAGCTCAATTCTGTGGACCTCTTGACCTCCACTGCCAACTCCCCAGGCTAAGCCCATTCTTATCTAGCTTAGACTTCCGCAGCAGCCTCCTCAGTGATCTGTTTTCATTCTTGCCTCCTTATTTATTCTGCAGATAGTGACCAGAAGTCAGATCAGGCCATTCTCCTGCTTCAGACTCTTCTGTGGGTTTCCGTTGTGCTTGAATCAGTTCTAGAGCCCTTGCTGTGTCCGCAGGTCCCTCCAGGAGCCAGCCCTCACTTCTCTTGCTGAGCTCCTCTCCTACGTCCCGTGTTTGCCCACTGCACTCCAGCTGCAGTTGCTTTCCTTTTTCCATTTCTCACACATGCCAAGCTCCTTCCTGATGCAGCCCCAGATGTTTACACTAAAACTGACCCCTTGTCATTTTCTTAAAGAGGATGTTGCTTCCTTAAAGAGGCTTTTTTTCTGATCATATCTCATCTAAAGTGCTTCTGTCCCTAATCACTATTACATTTCCCTATATTTTATTTTTTAATTTAGTTTTTTTTTTTTTTTTTTTGAGACAGGGTGTTGCTCTGTCACCCAGGCTGGAGTGTAGTGGTGTCACGACTTGCTGCAGGCTTGACCTCCTTGGCTTAAGTGATCCTCCTGCCTTAACCTCCCAAGTAGTTGCCTGGCTAATTTTTAAATTTTTTCTAGAGATGGGGTCTCGCTATGTTACCCAAGCTGCTCTCGAACTCCTAGGCTCAGGCAGTCCTCCCACCTTGGCCTCCTAAAGTGCTGGGATTATAGGCATGAGCTACCGTGCCCAGCTTCTGTTTTGTTTTATTCACAGCACTTATTACCATCCAAATGATCTTACTTGTATATTGATGACAATCTTGCTGTAAGAATTGGGAGCAGAATACTCCCAAAGCATAAAATGGAGTTGGATGTAGTAGTGGGCATTCAATGAAGATTAAATGAATGAACGACCAAACAAATGAACAATTTGTGTAATTTTTTTTTTTTTTGGCATGAACTCTCGTCCTTTTAAAAGTTCTTATTTATTTGAATTTTCCTACCCATTAGGAAATTAGAAAATTACAATAATAATCTTCAGCATAGTGACATCTGACAAATCTCAGGTCATAACAAGGTTATGGCACAGTCTCAAGTCACATGGGTTCTTGGTTTTCTGATTCTTCATTCATTGTGCCTTCCTTATTTCATTGCAAAAATTTCTTGAAGATTAGATTATTTTCAATCTCGTGAAGACTAATTAAATTGTAAGTTATTATGCTTGTATTCCTGCCATGTTTGTCAACAAGGAGCTAAAATTACATCCAAGTTTTAATAAATTCAATTTTTTTTAAAAAAAAAATAGGTCACCTGGCGGTAGACCCATTCATAAGAGGAAAAGACAGAATTCACATTGGGATCCAGTTTCTTTAATATCTCATGCACTTAAACAGAAATTTGCATTTCAAGAAGATGATTCTTTTGAGAAAGAGAATAGATCTTGGGAATCTTCCCCATTTTCTAGTCCAGAAACTTCCAGGGTAAGCTACACTAATGTAAAATTAATTTTTCAGTTTTTCTCAGATGTGTTGTTTATGTTACAGCTTTGTGTTCGAGTTCTCTTGAAGTAATTGTGCAGAATGGGCTATATAATTGTTTATTGATGCTGCTAATGTTTCTGGGGTTTTTTTTGTTGTTAATTTTATATGCTCATTTTCACTTTTAGCCTATCATGAGCTCTTTTGAAATAAAATACTTAATTTGAAAAATATTTGTGCATATGTTTATAATGACTTATCTTAGGTGCCAATTTGATGTTGCCATCTGCAGTATGAACTGGGTGTCTGACAGTTTGAGAGGGCCAGGGAAGAATGGTGCAATAGATTCCCCCTAACCATATGGAATGTGAATACGCCAAGATTTTTCTCTGTCAAATATACAGACTTTGGATATTTTGTTGAATATAATGTTAACTCTGCATGTAAAAAAGTGAATGGGATTATAGTTATCTTTAGTGACAGCACTTACTGGATGCCTAGGATGACAAACACTGGATTTTAAGCATTTGAGCCTTAAGATTACTCCTTACTTGAAGTCTCTTTTCTTAAATTTAGAAGTAATTCTAATTTTGGGGTGGTTTTCACATGTCTTAATTTAGTTGAGGTAGTATTAACACATAAGAATAAGCCTTGAGAATGACAGGAGTGTGGAAGAGGAACAGCATCTAAAGTCAGCTAGATAGCACTGAGGAAGGACAGACGTCAGCAGAGGAAGAGACTGGAAAACTCAGATGCATTGAGCCCTCCAAGAGTGTAACAGGGCCGGGCGTGGTCATCCCAGCACTTTGGGAGGCTGAGGTGGGCAGATCATGCATGAGGTCAGGAGTTTGAGACCAGCCTGACCAACACGGTGAAACCTCGTCTCTACTAAAAATACAAAAATTAGCCGGGCGTGGTGGCACGCATCTGTAATTAATTCCAGCTACTCAGGAGGCTGAGGCAGGAGAATTGCTTGAACCCGGGAGGTGGAGGTTGCAGTGAGCCAAGATTGTGCCACTGCACTCCAGCCTGGCGACAGAGCTAGAGTCTGTCTCAAAAAAAAAAAAGAAAAAGTGTAACAGAGTGGAGGGACTTGTCACACACACACATTGCCACTCCAGTGTGTGCAGCCTCTGTGCTCACCATTGTGTGTGTGTGTGTGTGTATATCTGATGTTTAGCATGTTGACTTAGAAAATTATATTCTTTTAACTATTTAAGAAGACACTTTAGAACTATTACTATAAAAATGCAAGTGTGTCTAAAATAAATGTTTAATTTTAACATTTGTAGAGCAGTTTGTAACTTGCAAAGTACCTTTTTTACTCATCTCACTAGATCTTCACAGCAGTAATCCCCTTTTCCCTGAAAATGTGAGGGAAATGATCCCTGTAGTGCCTATAATCCCATATCTAAGGGGCAGAGCAGAGACTAGAACTTGGTTTCTTAAAATTTGAGGATGTTTGAAAACCTGCATTTATGTAAGAAGTTCCCGTAGGTGGAACACACTGTTTCCCAGTGATAGTGGATAAACGAAGTGTTACTAGGTTGTCATTTACTGCTTGCTATTAGTTCAGTGTCTCTTAGCACTTTTTCCAGCCAATTACAAGTATTTTAGATAATCTTCTTTTTTTTTTTTTTTTTTTACATAGTTTTTAGCACTTAATTTCAGGCTGGGCACATAGGGACTCAAATTTTAGTTGCCTAAGAGCTCAGTCTGTGCCGCTGAGAGTGTCTCGTTCACTTTTGTCCTTGGCTCTGAGCGTAGTACCTGATACATAGCCAAATAACTATGTATTATAGTAATAAATACAGTAAATAAATATTGTGAATGAAACCTCAGAGGGTCATCTGGCCTTTGTCTTGCCATTCTTTTTTTTTTTTAACATTAGAATAATTTCTGTGTTAAATATTTGCTTTATTTCAGTTTGGACATCACATTTCACAGTCAGAAGGACAGCGAACTAAAGAAGAAATGGTCAACACAAAAGCTGTTGACCAAGGTATCAGCAACACAAGCCTTCTAAACTCAAGGATTTAAACTCAACTTAAGGTTGAGCTTTAAACTTCCAAAACTTCTTCCTGGATGATAAATTATTCTTAGAAACTGATTTGGACTGTTAAAGGCTAAAAGTAGATGTATTTAAAGACTTCTTGACACATTTTGCCTACACTTGCTATGTAAATATGTATGCCTGTCATTTTTGTTTCCTTTGTTCCTTTTTACGTTTATACTCTGTTCTTCTGTACATAGAGCTTAAAATAAACATTCCTTTTGAACTTGCTTGTGTTTTGTAGCAACTGAAATTCATGTTTTCTCACCACATAGTCTGACCTTTTTTTGTTGTTGTTTTTTGTGAGGATTTCCATAGGTAGAGTTTCTTGGATAATAGAAATGAAACATAAGTTTGCAACAGATATTTTGTCCCTCTTCTCCCACATACTAATGTGATATGGAAATTTACATGTTTCCCTGGACCCTTCAGACTGTGTGCAACAGCCAGGGAGCTGAGGTCACCATTGGAATGGACTCAGCCCCACCCATTTTGCCAAGCTCTTCACTTTCAGCAAAGCCCAGGTTTCCTACAGTTTTCTTGTTGTTGTGGCAGAGAGTTGCTTGCCTAGCCCCACCTCCATTCTCAACCCTTTCTCCTGGCCATATTCCAGTTAGGAGTGGCTGTGTGGCAGTTATGACCATGAAGAAAAGGGTTAGAATCACAGAGATGACATCACTGAGCTGTTGAACCAACATCAACAAGTCCTGTTTGCAGACTTCTTAAAGAAAGATATATGAGAAAAATATGCCCTGTGTGTTTTCTGTTACATGTAGCCAAAAGCATTTGTAATGATACAGCAAGTATAGTAGTGTAATTTTTTTTTTTTTTTTTTTAGAGATAAGGTCTCACTCTGTTGCTCAGGATGGGGTGAGTGGCTCAGTCATGGCTCACTGCAAGCTCAAATTCCTGGGTTCAAGCGATCTTCCTCCCTCAGCCTCTGAAGTAGCTGGAATATAAGTGTGTACCACCATCCTGGCTAATTTGTAGAGACAGGGTCTCACGTTGCCTAGGCTGGTCTTGAACTCCTGGCCTCAAGTGATCCTCCTGCCTTGGCCTCCCAAAGTGCTAGGATTATAAGCGTGAGTTGCTGCACCTGTCATAGTGTAGTTTCAATGCCTGCCTGTTATTTGTTATTCCTTCTGTGATTTTTTTTTTTTCTTGGAGACAGGGTCTTGCTCTGTTGCCCAGGCTGGAGTGCAGTGGTACAGTCATGGCTCACTGCAGCCTCCAATTCCTGGGCTTAAGTGATCCTCACACCTCAGCCTCCTGAGTAGCTGGGACTACAGGCACATGCCATCATGCCTGGCTACGTTTTGTATTTTTTGTAGAGACGGGGTTTCACCATGTTGCCCAGGCTAGTCTCAAATTCCTGGGTTTAAGTGATCCACCCGCCTCAGCCTCCCAAAGTGGTGGGATTACTGGCATGAGCCACTGCACCCAGTCTGTGATTGTTTTTGACATTTCTTATCTAGCTACCAATAGTTTTTGTTCTTGCTGTTGTTCCTGCCCCTCTTAAACGTTTTCCCCACCCTGACTTTTCTCATTATCCTTGTAATAAGAGTTTGTTTTCTCTTGAAATAACTTTTTTTATTTCCCAAGTAGGTAGGCTTGCATTTTCAGTGTTCTAGTTTCCTTGTTCAAAAATGTGTAATCAACAATCCTTCAACAACCAGCAGGAATCTTTGGAAGATACTATCCTCTGCCAAGTGAAGTATATTATTTCTTGACAAACCCCAAGTTGGCTTTTTGGTGGGCTTTTTTGCTCTTCGTTAGAATGGATTTCCTGCCTTCCCAAAGCACATTTCAACACCAGTGGTGCATTAGAATTGAGTTGACTTTATGCTTCCCTGTGTTTCGAAGTATAACTCCTGGTATCTGGGAGGACATGACCATATGCCCTAAAATCTGCAGCGGCCTAATTTTGGGCTCCCGGTAACTGTTGTGTTCACTTTAGAATTCTTGAGGATTGGGGATTCAGTTTAGGCCTTGCTTATGAGCCTATACATAAATGATCTCATGCCAAATGTTATAAAATCCAGATTTGATTACTTTAAAATTTGATGAAATTACTGTAAGTGCTGCAGCTTTCTCTTGCAAGTTATGTTAGTAGCTTCTTTTCCTGACTCTGAAACACTTCTCTCGCTTGCCCTGGAAGAGTCCCTTCTCCCACTTCCTCAAATGCCTTTGAGTGGGTTTCATTTCCCTCCAAACTGGGTGTTAGTTAGTGCCCTCAAACTAAGGTGTTTGAGCAAGGATGTTTCACAAAGCATTCTAATAGTATTTTATATTTGGAAAAATTTTAAAAAGGGTTTTATAATATAGACTGCAAGAAGTTAATGTTCAAAATCTTGACTGGTTGATATGCAGATGATAGTGGTTTTCAAAGCAGGGAGGGGAGACGTGACTACCTAGGAGTGTGTATCAAAATCTGGAGAGGACCCAGATTGGAAACAGTGGCATGGGCCCCCTGGGGATGGCGGATCAAAAGGTCATACTTTTACAATGACTATGTATTTGTGTTTTAATTATGAAATCTAAATAAAAATTTCCAACAGTCCATTAAGGTTCCTATAACAAAATACCATAAACAGAGGGGCTTATAAACAACAGAAATTTATTTCTCACAGTTCTGGAGGCTGGGAAGCCCAAGATCAAGGTGCTGGCAGATTTGGTGTCTGGGGTGGGCCTGCTTCCTGGTTCATAGAAGGACCAGCCATCTTCTTGCTGTGTCTTCACTTGGCTGAAGGGGTGAGAGAGCTCTCTGGGGTTTTTTACAAGGGCACTAATCGCAATCACGAGGACTCCGCCCTCTTGACCTAATCATCTCCCAAAAGCCTCACCTCCTAAATACGATCACCTTGGGAGTTAGGATTTCAACGTGTGAATTTTGGGGGAACAGAAACGTTCCATCCATTGGAATTAGGTTTGGGGAGAAACAGCCATTTACACGGAGGATAATTTAGATGGTAGCAATCAGGAAACAGCATTTTAAACAGGTTTTGCCAGATATAAAGCACACTCTCTTCTCAGATTGGAGAGGCTAAGTATACAATGGATTTATTTTAAATTGATCCTCTTCCCCTCAAAAAAACCAACCAACCAAACAAAAAACCCCACAAAACCCGAACAGGTCAAGAAGAGTGACGTGAGATTTTATATCAGAAAAGGGCTGTTGATTTGGTTTCTCTGGCAAACAGGCTCTGAGTAGAGATGAACGTGCGGGACATCTCTCTGGGCGTGTCCTCAGGATAATACTCAGGTGAGGGGGCAGCTGGGCTGTGATGCAATCTCAGCAGGGCCTCAGCAGAACCCCAGGGGCTCTGGAGTGGTCCCCCATCACTCTGGGAGTGCCGAGTCTCTGCACTTTCTCATTGACTAAGTACTGGGGGGCTTGACCTTGAACAAAGCAACCTTCTTGAGCTGAGGGCAGTTTTCAGAGAGGGTTGTCAGAGGACAACCTCTGTTGAGGACAGAACATGGTGGTGCATCACAGTCCACTACAGAGGACATGGATTCTAAAATTGTGGCAGAGCCGGACATAATAGCTTTGCCTTAAGTTCCAGAGCCTGTCTTGCATTGCAGTTAGCTTGAGTAGTACAAATTGTCCGGAATTTCCAGTACCTACTGCCTTGTTATCCTTTGACCAGACTAGTTCTTATATTTACCTTGTGGGAAATGCTTGCTTTTAAAAAATTGATGGTGGGGTTGGGTAGGAAAGCCTTCCTGTCTCTAAAGATCTATTCCTGTCAGCTCCCGAAGTGTCTGTGCCTGTGGCCTTGCTCGTGGGTCATTCCACGGTGACTTCTGCAGCTGCATGGGGGAAAACTAGGGCTGGGAAACCTATGGCTGGTTGATCACAGCTTTGCCCTTTCCTCTTCATGGAAATTCCTGTGTTTACAAGGACTCAGAGCATGAAGCAGTGATCGCATCATGGAAATGCATCGGGAGAACTGAGTTATCACTTCTCTGGGCCTCAAACTCCTCAACTGTAAAATGAGGAGGCCAAACGGAATGTGCTCCAAAGTCCAACGTACAACACTAACATTCTATGATTTACTTCTTCCAGGGAAAAAGACACAATCACAGCTCAGCTGGGTTGCAATTTCAGTTTTCTGCACTCTGTGTCCAATTTGGACACAGTGGGGAAGTGGTCTGTAGGTCCCAGAGAACTTGTGTTCCACTGTATTTAAGAATAAGCTGTAATTGACCTTTTAGGTGATAAAGCTCTCACTTTGGTTTTTTGTTTTTTGTTTGTTTTTGAGAAGGAGTAGTAGCTCTGTTCCTAGTGCTTGCCATGGACGTATATCAGCACTATGCAATGTAGGCTATTGTTATCTTCATTCTACAGATGAGGAGCTAGGCATAGAGAGAGACGATCTCCACCCCAGTAGATAACCCAGGTTCTCACAGCTGATTAAGTGGCAGAGCTGGAATTTTCATTTTTTTATTTTTCCCCTGAACCTGAGCCATTCTTCTGCCTCAACCTTCCAAGAAGCTGGGACTACAGGTGCGTGCCACTGTGCTGGCTTTAAGAGCTGGGATTTGAACCCAAGCAGATGGGTTTTCCAACCCACGTTTTAAGCTCCTAGTCAACAGTTCTCATCTTATACATTTGTTTATCTATTTATTTTAGATTTTGCTGTATCCTAGAAAGAATTTAAGGCAGTTTACAAGGATATGCATAGCATGGCAAAATAATGGAACAGGAAACTGAAAGAGCAAAAAGCCGTCAGGCTGCAGTTCTCCACATTTACCACGAGAGGACAGTATAACACCGAGAGCGCCCAGGCTGATGGCCCCCTGCTAACCTGTTACCACGTTCAGATGAATTTATAGAAATTACGGAAAAAGCGAGGTTAGATTTAGTATTAATTGCAAAAGTAGCTTACATTTAAGGACACTAAGGAATTATAATACAGCTATATCCTTGACAGGCCTGAGATTATTCACGTCATCAGGCCGATTCAACTGTTTTCCCAGCAAATAACATATTTTGTGAAATTCAATGATGAAAGCCAGGGATAGTATTGCTTAATTGTTAAACTTCAACACTGCAGTGGGATTCTCACAGGTTCTTTAGGTTAAGTACAACTATCGATTTCACTGCTACAAAACAGCCCAAGGCTTATTTTGAAAGACATGATTATAGTTTCTGCTTTTATAACTGGTAAAGATTGGTAAATTAGAATGGTGGAATGTTTATTAGGTATATCATAACTAATACATGCAAATAAGGGCTTCCAAAGATATTATATTCGTTTAAAAGATCGTTTAAAATACTCGTTTAAAAGACAAATGCCAAGGCAAATTATGCCAGGATGGCGCTTTGCAGACCAGAAGGTGAGTACTGCTTCTCGAGCCTGGGAGACCACATTTGAAGTGGGATGAAGTGGTGGTGGTGTCTGCTGGATCCCCAAGTGTCGTGGGGGGGACCTGGTGAGAGGTAACTGAGTCATGGGGGTGGGGTTTTCCCGTGCTGTTCTTGTGACAGTGAGTAAGTCTCATGTGATCTGCTGGTTTTATAAAGGGCAGTTTCCCTGGACCTACTCTCTTGCCTGCCACCATATAAGACATGCCTTTGCTCCTCCTTTGGCTTCCACCATGATTGTGAGGCCTCCCCAGCCATGTGGAACTGTGAGTCCATTAAACCTCTTCTTTTTAAAAATTTAATCTAATTTTATTTATTTATTTATCTATTTTATTTTACTTTAAGTTCGGGGATATATGTGCAGAAAGTGCAGGTTTGTCACATAGGTATACGTGTGCCATGGTGGTTTGCTGCACCTATGGACCCATCCTTCAAGTTCCCTCTTCTTTTTCCCCATCCCGCAACAGGCCCTGGTGTGTGTTGTTCTCCTACCTGTGTCCATGTGCTCTCATTGCTCAATTCCCACTTACGAGTGAGAATATGTGGTGTTTGGATTTCTGTTCCTGTGTTAGTTTGCTGAGGATGATGACTTCCAGCTTCTTCCAAGCTCCTGCAAATGACATGATCTTATTCCTTTTTATGGCTGCATAGTATTCCATGGTGTATATGGACCACATTTTCTTTATTCAGTCCGTCATTGATGGGCATTTGGGTTGGTTCCATGACTTTGCTATTGTAAATAGTGCTGCAATAAACATACATGTGCATGTGTTTTTATAGTAGAATGATTTATATTCCTTTGGGTATATACTCAGTAATGAGATTGCTGAGTCAAATGGTATTTCTGGTTCTATATCCTTGAGGAATCACTGTACTGTCTTCCACAATTGTTGAACTAATTTACATTCCCACCAACAGTGTAAAAGCATTCCTGTTTCTCCACAGCCTCGCCAGCATCTGTTTCTTGACTTTTTAATAATCACCATGCTGACTGGCGTGAGATTGTTATTTCATTGTGGTTTTGATTTGCATTTCTCTAATGATCAGTGATGTTGAGCTTTCTTTCATATGTTTGTTGGCTGTGTAAATGTCTTCTTTTGAGAAGTGTCTGTTCATATCCTTTGCCCACTTTTTGATGGGGTTGTTTGATTTTTTTCTTGTAAATTTGTTGAAGTTCCTTATAAATTCTGACTATTAGACCTTTGTCAGATAGGTAGATTGCAAAAATTTTCTCCCATTCTGTAGGTTGCCTGTTCACTCTGATGATAGTTTCTTTTGCTCTGCAGAAGCTCTTCAGTTTAATTAGAAACCGTTTGTCAATTTTGGCTTTTGTTGCAATTGCTTTCAGCGTTTTAGTCATGAAGTCTTTGCCCATGCCTATGTCCTGAATGGCATTGCCTAGGTTTTCTTCTAGGGTTTTTATGGTTTTGGGTTTTACATTTAAGTCTTTAATCCATCTTGAGTTAATTTTTGTATAAGGTGTAAGGAAGGGGTCCAGTTTCAGTTTTCTGCATATGGCTAACCAGTTTTCCCAGCACCATTTATTGAATAGGGAATCCTTTCCCCATTGCTTGTTTTTATCAAGTTTGTCGAAGATCAGATGGTTGGAGATGTGTGGTGTTATTTCTGAGGTCTCTGTTCTGTTCCATTGGTCTATATGTCTGTTTTGGGACGAGTACCATGCTGTTTTGGTTACTGTAGCCTTGTATACTTTGAAGGCAGGTAGTGTGATGCCTCTAGCTTTGTTCTTTTTGCTTAGGATTGTCTTGGGTATACAGGATCTTCTTTGATTCCATATGAAATTTAAAGTAGTTTTTTTGTTTGTTTGTTTTTTGTTTTTTTGAGGTGGAGTTTCGCCCTTGTTGCCCAAGCTAGAGTGGTGCAGTGGTGCGATCTTGGCTCACCTCAACCTCCACCTCCTGGGTTCAAGCAATTCTCCTGCCTCAGCCTCCCGAGTTACTGGGATTACAGGCATGTGCCACCATGCCTGGCTAATTTTGTATTTTTAGTAGAGATTGGGTTTCTCCATGTTGGTCAGGCTGGTCTGGAACTCCCGACTTCAGGTTATCCGCCTGCCTCGGCCTCCCAAAGTGCTGGGATTACAGGCGTGAGCTACCGCGCCTGGCCTAAAGTAGGTTTTTCTAATTCTGTGAAGAATGTCAATGGTAGTTTGATGGGAATAGCATTGAATCTATAAATTACTTCGGGCAGTATGGCCATTTTCACAATATTGATTATTCCTATCCATGAGGATAGAATTTTTTCCATTTGTGTCCTCTCTTATTTCCTTGAGCAGTGGTTTGGAAATAAGAGAGGACCTTGAAGAGGTCCTTCACATCCCTTGTAGCTGTATTCCTTGGTATTTTATTCTCTTTATAGCAATCGTGAATGGGAGTTCATTCATAATTTGGCTCTCTGCTTGCTTATTGTTGGTGTAAAGAAATGCTTGTGAGTTTTGGACAATGATTTTGTATCCTGAGGCTTTGCTGAAGTTGCTTATCAGCTTAAGGAGTTTTTGGGCTGAGATGATGGGGTTTTCTAAATATAAAATAATGTTGTCTGCAAACAGAGACAATTTGATTTCATCTTTCTTTTTTTTTTGAGATGGAGTCTCACTCTGTTGCCCAGGCTGGAGTGCAGTGGCATGATCTCGGCTCACTGCAATCTCCGCCTCCTGGGTTCAAGCAATTCTCTGCCTCAGACTCTTGAGTAGCTGGGATTACAGGTGCCTGCCACCATGGCTGGCTAATTTTTTTGTATTTTAGGTAGAGACAGGGTTTCACCATCTTGTTCAGGCTGTTCTTGAACTCCTGACCTCGTGATCCTCCTGCCACGGCCTCCCAAAGTGCTGAGATTACAGGCATGGGCCAACGTGCCCGGCCTGACTTCCTCTCTTCTTATCTGAGTACACTTTCTTTCTTTCTCTTGCCTGATTGCCCTGGGCAGAACTTCCAACACTATGTTGAATAGGAGTGGTGAGAGAGGGCATCCTTGTTTTGTACTGGTTTTCACAGGGAAAGCTTCCTGCTTTTGCCCATTCAATGTGATATTGGCTGTGGGTTTGTCATACATAGCTCTTATTATTTTGAGATATGTTCCATCAATACCTAGTTTATTGAGGGTTTTTAACATGAAGGGATGTTGAAGTTTATCAAAGGCCTTTTCTGCATCTATTGAGATAATCATGTGGTTTTTGTCTTTGGTTCTTTTTATGTGATGGATTACATTTATTGATTTGTGTATGTTGAACCAGCCTTGCATCCCAGGGATGAAGCCGGCTTGATCATGGTGGATAAGTTTTTTTGATGTGCTGCTGGATTTGGTTTGTCAGTGTTTTATTGAGGATTTTTGCATCAGTGTTCATCAGGGATATTGGTCTGAAGTTTTCTTTGTGTGTGTGTGTGTGTGTCTCTGCCAGGTTTTGATATCAGGATGACGCTGACCTCATAAAATGAGTTAGGGAGGAGTCCCTTCTTTTCAATTGTTTGGAATAGTTTCAGAAGGAATGGTATTGTCTCCTCTTTGTGCCTCTGGTAGAATTTGGCTGTGGTCATGGGCTTTTTTTGGTTGGTAGGCTATTAATTACTACCTCAATTTCAGAACTTGTTATTGGTCTATTTAGGGACTCGACTTCTTCCTGGTTTAGTCTTGGGAGTGTACGTGTCCAGGAATTTATCCATCTCTTCTAGATTTTCTAGTTTATTTGTGTAGAGGTGTTTATAGTATTCTCTGATGGTAGTTTGTATTTCTGTGGGATCAGTGGTGATATCCTCTTTATCATTAAAACTCTTTTTCTTTATATATTACTCAGTCTTGGGTGTGTCTTTATTAACAGTGTGAGAACTAATACAACTCATTTTAAAGAATTTACTCATTTTTCAGAATTCCTGGTAAGAGTGTTGTCAGTAAATCAGTCATAAGACTTTAAAATAATCAACATATGTTGTGACCGATATTGCCTGGATAGGTGTTTGGATCCAAGATTTAAAGTTAGTTTTAACAGATGATAGAGTAAAATTTGAAGAAAGATGAAAATATTTTTGACTATTTAAGTTAAAAGCAGGTTAGTTTTGACAAAAGCCATTGAAGTAGTGTGTAAAAAATACATGTGTTTTCCTATATTCTTCAAGAAGTAATGTACGTGGGACTTTTATACCCATCTGTTATTTTCTACTTGAACTGAATATTATGATCAAATTCAGTCACTAAAAAAGCAGATGGAAGGTAAAATATCACTGATGTTAATTTCTCTTTCATTAATGGCACATGCCTGCCATCAGGAATCTGTCTGCCTAAATTTTTAATACTGGTGATAATCAGTTTGAAATGAATGAAAACATTTTGTTGAATTCTGCTGATCTTTGACCATTTAATCTACCATATGCTGTGTTGAGCACTAGATTCATAGTGCTTAGGGCAAGTTTTTTCTGTAAGAATTCCAACTTTTGTTTCTTTCCACCTGATTTCAGATCTAGAGTTTTAGAAAAACATATTAAAATGATCTGTGCAAATCTACAACAAACTCAAACAAATCAGTAAGACAAAACCAAACAATCCCATCCAAAAGTGGGCTAAGGACATGAATAGACAATTCTCAAAAGAAGATATACAAATGGCCAAGAAACATTTGAAAAAATGCTCAACATCACTAATGGTCAGGGAAATGCAAATCAAAACCACAATGCGATACCACTCTACTCCTGCAAGAATGACCATAATCAAAAAATCAAAAAACAGTAGATGTTGGCATGGATGTGGTGAACAGGAAACACTTCTACACTGCTGGTCGAAATGTAAACTAGTACAGCCACTGTGGAAAGCATTGTGAAGATTCCTTGAAGAACTAAAAGTAGAACTACCATTTGATACAACAATCCCACTACTGGATATCTAGCCAGAGAAAAAGAAGTCATTATTCGAAAAAGATGCTTGCACACACATGTTTATAGCAGCACAATTCACAATTGCAAAATTGTGGGACAATCCAAATGCCCATCAATCAACAAGTGGATAAAGAAACCATGATATATACATATATAACTATATATATGTGATAATCATATCACATATATATATATATAACCATATATATGGAATACTATGCAGCCATAAAAAGGAATGAATTAACAGCATTTGCAGTGACCTGGATGAGATTGAGGACTATTATTCTAAGTGATGTAACTCAGGAATGGAAAACCAAGCAGCATATATTCTCACTGATATGTGGGAGCTAAGCTGTGAAGACTCAGAGGCATAAGCATGATACAATGGACTTTGCGGACTTGGGGAAAAGAGTGGGAAGGAGGCGAGGGTTAAAAGACTACAAATATGGTGCAGTGTATACTGCTCAGGAGATGGGTGCACCAAAATCTCACACATCACCATTAAAGAACTTACTCATGTAACCAGATACTACCTGTACCCCAATAACTTATGGAAAAATAAAAATTAAATTAAATTAAAAAAGAATGATCTGTGCATTTTATTAGAGTTGCTCATCTCTTTTTCCTCTGTCTGAAGTCACAGGTAGAAGTTGGAGT
This sequence comes from Pan troglodytes, assembly GCF_028858775.2. Lineage (NCBI taxonomy): Eukaryota > Metazoa > Chordata > Mammalia > Primates > Hominidae > Pan > Pan troglodytes. The sequence continues at coordinate 148,073,535 of NC_072403.2, read as the reverse complement.
GAGTAGAAAGAGCATACTGAGCATGGGAGACTGGAGAGCTAGCCCCTGCAATGACCCTCATTTACTGAGTCACATTAGCCAAGTCTTTTAATGTCTTTTGGCCTCAATTTCCTTCTTTATACAATGCAGACTTTAGAAAAAAACCCTATGACTAAATACTTAGAGAATATAAAATGTGTGTATTTTTAAAAGATAACATTACTTACCTAGGCTCCTTTATGGTAGCTGCACAAATGACTAAGTATGTCGACCTTATTTTGTAAAGTAAACAAATCCAAGATGTCATGTTTATTCTTTATTTTATTTTGAAGCCTGAAATATTTTCTCTTGCCCAATTAATTCATAGAACATCAATGATCCCTCAAGACAATGAACCATGAAACATTTCTATTTCAGCATTGTGCCTGAAAAAAAGTATAATTATACTTTTTTTTTTTTTTTAGAGAGAGAGGGTCTTGCTCTGTCACTCAGGCTGGAGTGCAGTGGTACAATCATGGCTCATTGCAGCCTTGAACTCCAGGACTCAACCAATCCTCCTGCCTTAGCCTTCTGCGTAGCTGGCACTACAGGTGTGCACCACTATGCCTGGCTAATTTATTATTTTTGTAGAGACAGGTCTTGCTCTTCTGACCAGGCTGGTCTCAAATTTCTGGCCTCAAGTGATCCTCCCATCTCAGCCTCCCAAAGTGTTGGCATTAGAGGTGGGAGCCACCATGCCTAGTCTTGCTTTGTTCTCTTTGCTGGAAAATGAGGGGGAACATGAATTTCTGAATTTTGCTTTTATGAATTCATTGACACTGATCTGGTTTGGCTGTATCCCCACCCAAATCTCATCTTGAATTATAGTTCCCATAATGCCCACATGTCACGGGAGGGACCTGGTGGGAGGTAATTGAATCATGGGGTGGTTACCCTCATGCTGTTCTCATGATAATGAACGAATTCTCACAAGATCTGATGATTTTATAGGGGGCTTTTCCTCCCCTTTGCTGTCACTTCTCTCTCCTGCCACCCTGTGAAGAAGGAAGTGTTTACTTCCCCTTCCACCATGATTGTAAGTTTCCTGAGGCCTCCCAGCCATGCAGAACAGTGGGTCACTTAAACCTCTTCGCTTTATAAATTACCCAGTCTCAGATATGTCCTTATAGCAGTGTGAGAATGGACTAAGACAGACACTTACCATCACCATATACATACTTATGTGTGCAGGTGTAAGCTGTGTGTAGATAGAGAATTGTGTCTGCTTTATTCACAGGTGTGTCTCTGGCATTGAAACAAGGCCTGATTCCAAAATGCTTACTGTCTTCCAGGTACCATGCTAGAGAGAGAATAAAACACTTTTAAAGCTCACCCCAACTGCATCTCTTGCTTAGATTAGCTTATGATTATCACATGTTTTGCTAAAACCTTTCTTATTTGAGATATCACCAGTTGGTACAGGACCTAGCCAGTCTATTTTCTTATAATGTCCCCCTTCAAGACACTTAGCTAGTATATATTTTGAAGATGAAAAATAATCTTTACTTTGACTACGCAGCATTTTTCAGAAGTCCCTTACTCTTCGTAGAGATTTGTGGCATCCTTTCTGAAAATACTTAGTATTAAGACCTATGTAGTTCTTTTCTCTTTGACCTTGAGGACTGTAAGAATGCTGAATTTAAGTAAAAATGTTAAGATATTTCCTGAACATTTTAAAGACAAATTTATTCATATAATCGTGCTAATTCAAACTATAAGGCACCAAGCTCAACATAAGCCTGGAATGAGATAAAGATTCCAAAACAAACACCTCTTCTCAAAACAAGCAAACAATACAATGCATGCAAATTTATGTTACAATTATATAGGTAATATTCATTCATAACAGGAGTGAATTCCATTGTACACAGAATAATTTAGAGGATGTTTGGAATAGTATATCCATTTGGGAAGATGCAGAGAAGTTTGTATCCAGAGAAGTTTCACCAGGATGGCGAAGGAGTCAGGATATCGTGTTTTATAAGGAGGAGTTAATGCAATTTGATGTATTTAATTTGGAAGAGGATACTGATGGGGAACATGGTAGTTCTCTTCACATGGAGGGGGACTGATTTTATGTGTTGCTCAAGATGGAAGCTCTAGGTTCATGGCTGGAAGTCAAAGGATGGTAGATAGAGGCTCAGAGTCAAGAGGGCCTTCTAAAACCAGGAGCTGTTCATCCTGGAGTTGTATGCATTGTAAGGCCATGAGCTCCCTGCCATGGCCTCCCTTGGAGGTCCTTTCTGTCCAACAGCTCTAAATACGTGCTGGGTAGAGGAGATGGGCAGAATGATTGGGATTATGACTGTGGACCACTACCAGAGGGGCTTTGGCCATGACCTCATGGCTCTGTGACCTGGTTTAGATATTGAATTTCATTTAGAATATTCACTTACAATTGATTAACACCAATTTATTTATAGTAATAATAGTAAAGATAATGCACAGCAGTTTACCAATTAATATCATGAATATGCTTATATTCAATATGATGAAAAAGAAAGGTAAACTTAGAAAGAATATTTTTGCTGGGCACAGTGGCTCACGACTGTAATCCCAGCACTTTGGGAGGCCGAGGTGGGTGGATCACCTGAGGTCAGGAGTTCAAGACCAGCCTGGCCAACATGGTGAAACCCCGTCTCTACTAAAAATACAAAAATTAGCCGGGCGTGGTGGCACACACCTGTAATCCCAGTTACTTAGGAGGCTGAAGCAGGAGAATCGCTTGAACCCAGGAGGTGGAGGTTGTAGTGAGCTGAGATCCCACCACTGTACTCCAACCTGGGTCTAAAAAAAAAAAAAAAAGGAATATTTTTACCTAGAAAAATAAAAAAAAAGGGAAATATTCTGATTAAGGTGCATGGAATTTTTAGGACGCTATCGCTGAGTTTTCCACTCAATTTAATTTGAAGCCTACTTTGTTGCTGCATTTTGAAAGGTGACTTCAAGGAAATAACATCGTCCCTTTTTTAAAGCAACAACCTCTCTTTTAAAGATATTTTATTTATTTATTTATTTTTTTACTTTTAAGAGGCCTTAATTAAAGTAAAAGAGGAGTCAAATTAGCCTATTTTTCTTTAAGTTAGATTCTATTTATAAGTACATATGGGAATAAAATAAAAACAAGATGGTAATATATAGTTTTAAGTTTATTAACATTTGAATTTCTAATGTTATAAAATTATGTGGTATCCCAAAATTGTGTATTTTAGCCATCATATTTCTTGGGGATATTTTTCTGCGTTTTCTGAAACAGGATAAGCTTTTTTGCCCCTGATAAAATAATGTTATAGAATGCTTTAAAATCCCAGCGGCCTTTCACATCCATGATCTCATTTAATGCTCAGGATAACCTCAAAAGCTGAATATTGGTATTGTTCCCATCTTATTCGTGGAGATTCTGAGGCTTAGGAGGCGTAAGTGATGTGGAAAGTTGTGATCTGTTCAAGTATCAGGCTTGAGGCTCAGTGGTTCACTGTGAATCCTACATTCTGTGGGCGGAAGGATGAAGGAGGAACAGGAGTGGGGGAGAAGAGCAGAGGAGAAAGGATTGAACTGTGGTTTATAAAATACTGCATGCTCTTTGTTATCTACCTACTTAGCTATCACATGTGCTGTTTGAGGTAAGCAGCCTTATGACTGTCTAGTTATATACTCTACAGAACGAATATAATCGAGAAAGACCTGTTATTTCCGTTCTTGAGCCTTATTTTCTCCATCAGGATCAGTTATCTATGTGAGATGCATTGGTAGGGTAAGGTGTTTTCCAAAATGCTCCTTCCAGCCTGCCGGGGGTGGTGGCTCCCACCTGTAATCCCAGCACTTTGGAAGGCCCAGGTGAGTGGATCACCTGAGGTCAGGAGTTTGAGACCAGCCTGGCCAACATGGTGATACCCTGTCTCTACTAAAAATACAAAAATTAGCCTGGTGTGGTGGCACACACCTGTAATCCCAGCTACTCGGGAGGCTGAGGCAAGAGAATCATTAGAACCTGGGAGGCGGAGGTTGCAGTGAGCCAAGATTGCACCATTGCACTCCAGCCCGGGTGACAGAGTGAGACTCCGTCCTACGAGGAAATAAAAAATAACTCCTTCCTCCTCCTGCTGCCTATCCATCCCTCTCTCCTGCAGCTCATGCTGCTTTTTCACTTTTACCTGATCCCAGGAGTGAGGGGCTTGGACATGGTGGCAGAAAAAACCTAAGCACCCTGAGGATCTGATAAACGTGGAGGTTTCATTACTAATCTTTGCTGTCACTGTCTTCTGCAAGATTTCCAACTGCCTTTTAGAGCTGGAACATATTTGCTTCTTATTGCCTCTTTTTTTTTTTTCTTGTGACAAGGTCTTACTCTGTTGCTCAGGCTGGAGTGCAGTGGTACGATCTCAGCTCACTCAGCCCTATCCCCACCTTTAGAAGAAATACTTATTCTAGCTGCTAAGAGAAGACAATTTTCTTCATATTATTGTGATTGTAATCACATGGAACACACAGTTTGGCATTCTGCTCTTTCACTGACATTGTAATCTAAACATTTCCCTTGTTGCTACATAGCTTCCCCAACTTTTAATGATGACATGATATTGCACTGAAGACATATCCTCTTATGTTCTTATCCATTTCCCCAATTTTTTTTTTTTTTTTTTTTTTTTTTTTTGAGATGGAGTCTCGCTCTGTCGCCCAGGCTGGAGTGCAGTGGTGCAATCTCGGCTCACTGCAACCTCCGCCTCTTGGGTTTAAGCCATTCTGCTGCCTCAGCCTCCTGAGTAGCTGGGATTACAGGCATATGCCACCATACCCAGCTAATTTTTGTATTCCATTTCCCAAATTGTTGGACACTTAGTTTTTTTGTTTTACCTTTTCTAATTTTTTGCTTGTGACTGATTATTAATGAATATTTTATTTTTTGCTGGTTTATTCAAATTTTTCTTAAATTTGTTTTTTGTATTTTTTTTGAGACAGGGTCTCACTTTGTTGCCCAGGCTGGAGTGCAGTGGTATGATCTCAGCTTGCTGCTGCCCTGACCTCCTGGGCTCAAGCCTGTCCTGCCACCTCAGCCTCCCAAGCAGCTGGGACTACAGGTACATGCCTGGCTAATTTTTTGTATTTTTTTGTAGGGAAGGGATTTTGTCATGTGGCCCAGGCTAGGAATTTTTAACTTGAAATTTTAGTCTTTCTTAAAAGGTATGCTTGGTTTACACATACATGTAAAATGCAAACATAGCAAAGAGACTTATAAGTAAAAAGTACACCTTCCCACCCCCAGTTCTCCAGGTCTCCTCTTCAGAGGCAAATGTGGTCATCAGTTTCCCACAGGTCCTTCCAGAGATGGTCTGCGCAAACTCTGTGTGTGGGTGTGTGCGCACCACTTTCTTTTTTATTGCTGCTGCATGGTAATTCATTGCGAGGCTATGGGGCTGCACGGCTTGCAGTACAAGTGCCCTGCTTCCACTTGGAGGAAAGGGCACAGTTTTCTTCCCATCACAGTGCTATCCACTGATGAAGCCACGTGCCTCCAGGGTTGCAGGGAGTGGAAGGGAGAAGCCAGCTTTATAGACTAGTATCCTGTGTGGCCACATGGCAATGAGTTTAACTAGTTATCTGTTGATGGAAATGCGGATTATTTTCTGTATAAACTATAACCATGCACCAACAAATAACTGCCTACATGCACATGTGTATCTTAAATTCCCAGAGGTGCAACCGTGGCTAGAATGTGTGCAGTTGCGCACATTCACACTGATGACGTTAATGGCAGGGCTGGCTGGGGATGCAGAGTTGCCTGCTTCGAGGTATTCAAGTAGAGGGGACTCTTCTAGGAGCATTTGAATGACCATACAACATTGTCAGGCTCTGGACCCAGCTGGCCTGGTTTCATGGACCCTGGCAATGATTTAACCCTTTGGTTCTCAACTTTTTTTTTAATGTAGAAACTGGAAAAAATAGTAGCTCTCACTGCATAGGGTCATTGTGAGTTAATACATGCAAAGCTCCTAAACAATGCCTTGGGAAGTGCTTAGTAAAGGTTACCTACTCTCCCCTCTTTCTCTTGCTCCTCTTCTTCATCATCATTACTGTATGCTTGGACTTCTGGATAGACTCTCTGAAAACCTCAGTGAGGCCTGAGAAAGTTTCACATTTTAGGCCCTGCACCTCAGATCAGTGGGTTTCAGATGGAACTGACAGTTGTGGTCAGTTCTCACTTTGCTTCCCTGTATAACTTGCCACTGATTTGCTGCCAGAATTTGAGACCTCCTTGGACTTATGCTATTTATTTTCTCTAAAGGTGGAGTTCTTTACTGCCTCTTATGAAGACTGCAGCAATATGCATAGTTCCAGGTTTGTGTGTGTGTGTGTGTGTGTGTGTGTCTGCGGGGTTGGGGCATGGGGTGATTGCAGTTGCCTGCCCTGTCCTATGGAGAGCCCACAGCCAAGGTCCAGTTGCCAGGACCTTGCCAATGTACTGTGGCTGGCAAACAAGTGTTGGGAGGGAGGAGCAGGTGTCCCTTCTCACTGACTAATAGGCCGTGGCTCTAGACCCCACTTTCCATGTTCTAAAGGGGTTTTGGCAGCAATATTAACTCCCGAAGCTACTATATGAGTGCTGAATGTGTCAAAAATAGTGTGCCATTCCTTCTGAGCTTGAGAAAAATTTCTTTCCCTAAAGGCGATGACAATTTTCAGGGTTATAAGGAGAACATTTTCCATGTTATAAGGGCATTATTTGCAAATTAACACATCAGCATCGAGTCATGTAAATATAGTTCAATTAGCAGAAACGAGCCCCTGGAATCTGGTCCATGCTGTCCTCCACTTGGGAGACTGGTATGTTAGCTGAACCCTCCTTACAGCGCGGCTGCCAAGACTACTTGCTTGGGGCCCTGGATTTTTCCATGTATGTTTTGTTTATGTCACTTTCACAAAATCAGCATGTGTGTTTGAAGCAGTCAGATTTTCTAGAAGCTGTATACATATTATAGATAGCCTGTGAGTGTTCTGTGAAGTTAGAGAAGGTACACAGAGCTGTCTTTGGCCAAAGGGGTTTATTTCAACAGCTCTAAATTGCTCTCCCTGTCTGAGCTCATGTCTGGCTCAGAAGATAGATTGTGCCCTTTCTGTAGGACTTTTGCTTTTTGTTTTTTCCTTTTTCTTTTATAAGGAATGGGAGGGTAGGAGCTCTGTCTTCTTTTTTCTGCATCTCTCTGAGATGTGTGTGAGACAGAGGCAATATCATGACATTTCCCAATCAATTATTTACACAAATTTTTCTGGGTAACACAAAGTTAACATGGCCTCCATGGGGGCGTCATTACATTTCCCAATATATTTCCCAGTGTCCTAACTAGGGTCATTTTTGTGGTTTGCTTTTGGTTTCACTAGTCTTTTCATGAATGTATGTATTTATTCCCATCGTGATACATATCTACAGTGCAACCTTAGAAATGTGTTCTTGTTTTAAGAGTGAACCCGATGTCAGAACCCTATGGTTTTCTTGGTTTGCTGTCTATCTGGTAGGCATCTGAATGACCATTAATCTGGGGCAGGAAAAAATTTTACATGAGAAAATGTAAAAGAACAGTGATTTTTCCTGAAAGTCTTAAAAATATTACAAAACAAGGCTTTCCCACTGAGTGAAGCTCATGGTCACTCCAGCCTGTGTCCACTTTGCTATTGATAATAAAGGGTCCTTTTAGGTAATAATGGTAATAATAACTTATATTTATAAGCTCTTTATAAGTATTTTCATAAACGCAGCCTCGTTTGTCTTCTTAATTGCAGTATGAAGTTTTAGGTAGAACCATACAAATATGTGACACTTTTTGACTAAAAAAAGAGGCAACTTAAAAAGGTTCAACTAAATCATGGCGGGAGGTGAAGAAGGGACAGGTGCTAATGACCAACTCCATCTCCATACGGCAACTCAGAGACTCCATCTCCATACTGCAACTCAGAGAGTTAAGTGACACACTGAAGGCTGCATGCATTGTCCTGTGACAGCGTGGTCTGAAAGCTGGGCCTTGCTTCTGATTCCAGAGCTTCTGCTCCTACACAGGGCTCCCAACCACTATGTTGGTTTGCTTGAGATCACCAGCATGAAGCTCCCAGGCTACGGGACTTCCGATTTGAAAATGGGGACAGACCTGGGCAAACTGGGATGAGTTGGTGACCCTGCCCACTTGCTGTCACCCCAAGGGATACCTGGTGACCGAGGTTGCCATCCTCTTCCAGGGTTCCCCATAGATCTGCTGCTTGCTGACTTGTCTTCTCCCACAAGGGCCTGGAGCTGTAGCCTTGCCAGGATGCCTCCTTATTCCGCACGCTTCCTTAATTTCTATTTCTGTAGGGTGAGCCTTAATTCAGAGAGGCCTCCTGTTATAGCGGAAGGAGAGCTGAACTAGAAATAAGAACTCAAGACCCAGCTCCATGTTTGACTCTCTGTGGGATCTTGGGCAAGTAATTTACTAATGTCGAGTCCCAGTTTCCTTGGTCACAAAACGAGGATAATAATTCCTACCCCATCTACATGACAGGGTCATTTTGAGGTGCCAGTGAAATAACGTAGGTGAAAAACAAACAGAAAAAAGCAAACATAAAGAAATATGAACTTATTTATCAGTTTGGAATAAACTTTCTGCATAATTAGATTGGAGGCACCTGTCTAAAGTTTCTAGCCTCAGTGTCTGGATTTGCCTTTTCACCTCTCAGGCCTTTTGTATTCACCAGGTGCCCTGGCAGCTCATCCTGCCCCGGTGAAGCTGTCATTGTTGTTTAAGGAAAGCTCAGCTCTACATCTTGTCCTGATACGGCATCAAAGTCCCCTTTTATTATTATGTGGCAACTTCTATAGTTGCCTAAATATCATTATTACTAACTTGGTCTGATTTTCTTTTCTTTTCTTTTCTTTTTTGAGATGGAGTCTCGCTCTGTCACCCAGGCTGGGTGGAGTTCAGTGGCTTGATCTTGGTTCACTGCAACCTCCGCCTTCCCCGTTCAAGTGATTCTCCTGCCTCAGCCTTCTGAGTAGCTGGGATTACAGGCGTGTGACACCATCATACCCGGCTAATTTTTGTATTTTTAGTAGACACAGGGTTTCGCCATGTTGCCCAGGCTGGTCTTGAATTCCTGTCCTCAGGTGATTCATCCACCTCAACCTCCCAAAGTGCTGGGAGTACAGGTGTGAGCCACCACGCCTGGCCAACTCAGGCTAATTTTCTTGATTATGTGATAATGCATTGTCTCTTTTACACAAATGTGTTCCTTCAATATGGACCTTCCTCACAGAGATTTAGGATTTCTTCTGCTTGGATATTTCGTCTGTCATGCTACCCCATCCTCTGCCATGCTGGTCTGTGTTCTGGACTCTTAGATTTGCAGTCTGGCTGGATCACACGCCACGGCCCCCTCCTTCCACCAGCTGTGGAGACTTTCCATTCAATGAGGTCTCCCTGAAGATGGAGCATTCCAATTTTCCCCTTTAAGTGCTTGTATTACTATGGTAACAAAAATATTTTGATTGCTTTCTGTTTTCTTTATCTTTCAGTAGGCTTGCGGGCCAATTACATAGTCAACACCACTTCCCTCATGTCCTGACCACTCTAGGAGGACGTTTGCCCTTTGCCCTTAGTTAGGCATTCAAGATCCTATGTATTTGAACCTGTTGTAGCTTTTCAGCTGACCCTATAGTCCTGTTTATGATTACTTTCAGCTTCATCTTGTTGATGGACTCACCACCAGGTGAACACAATGGCAAGTTTTTGCCCTTACTTGTGGTAAGTCTACTTCCTACACTTTAGTGTAGATTTCTTCCTTCTCACTCACTGTCACTCTCATTTAGATGTTGATATGATTTGGCTGTGTCCCCAACCAAATCTCACCTTGAATTGTAATCCCTATAATTCCCACGTGTCAAGGGCAGGACCAGGTAGAGGTAATTGAATCATAGGGGCGGTTCCCCCCAAGCTGTTCTCGTGATAATGAGTAAGTCTCATGAGATCTGATGGTTTTATAAGTGTCTGGCGTTTCTCCTGTTTACACTTCTCTTTCCCGCTACCTTGTGAAGAAGGTGTTTGCTTCCCCTTCATCTTCCGCCATGATTGTAAATTTCCTGAGGCCTCCTCAGCCACAAGGAACTGTGAGTCAATTAAAACTTTTTATTTTACAAATTAAATTACCCAGTCTTGGGTATGTCTTTATTAGCAGTGTGAGAACAGACTAACACAGATCCTCTCTCAAAATCAGTTCTAAGGCCCCCATCCTCTGCGAAGTCTTTTTTGACTTAGACCAAGGCAAGACGTTTCTCTTCTGTGAGGTCTTCACTGAATGTTATTCTGCATGCCTTGTCTCTCAACCAGATAGTAGCTCCTGGAGGCAATGATTGTGTCCTGTTCTTAGTCTGCCAAACATTTCCTGGTGTGTGCTCACTTCCTCAGTGACACAGGCCCAAGGGCAGTCAAGAAATGCTTGCTTTATTCACTCAACAAACAGTTTAATAGCATTTTATAAAAATCCTTCTCACATTTATAAAATCATAGTTTTTTTTCTTTTTTTCTTTTTTTTCTTTCTCTCTGTCTTTTTTTTTTTTTTTTTGATAGAGACAGGGTTTCATCATGTTGCCCAGGCTGGTCTTGAACTCTTGGACTCAAGTGATCTTCCCACCTCGGCCTCCCAAACTGCTAGGATTACAGGTTTGAGCCACCACACTCGGCCTTTTAAAAAGTTAAATTTTTTAATTAATCATAGATATTTTTAAGTCTCCTCACATACTTTTCCTCATCAGTGCGAACCTTGCTTTCATTCTCACTACTCTGGAAATTTCTCTAGCTTCTAAAATGTAAAAACATCAACTTTAAGGAATAAAGCTCATAAAACCATTTACAGCCAGCCCATCTGGTTTCCATATATTAAATCATTTGCCCATGGGTTATTCATTCATTATTTTATTCAACAAACTTTTGTTAAGCACTGTGGTTTTAGGTGTTGAATTTAAAATAGCAAATGGATATTTTCAAGTTGCTCGAAGTCCAGTCGGAGAAACATACATATAATCAGTGATGAAGATACTAGGTAGGAAGTGCCCTGATAGAGGGCGCTATGATTGTCTAAAGGAGGATAGCCACATCAGACAGAGGTAGTTATTTGAATTGGAAAACTCAGAAAGGGTGGGTTGGAGGATGAGCATTCCCAGTGGAGGGAGCTTTTGTTGGAAGCCTCGTAGGTGGGAAATAGCAGGTGGGTTTGGAGACCTGCAGGTGTTTAGAATGATTGGAGCCTAAGACTGGGCGAATGGGGTGGCTGGCAAGAGGAGGGTGGGAAAGTGCATGAAGAGAAGGCTATAGAGATTGGCAGGGTTCAGATTATGAAGACTTAGGGTTCTAACCCAAGGAACTGGATTTCTGATTATATGGTTTGTCTCTGTGTCCCCACCTGAATCTCACCTTGAATTGTAATAATCCCCACATGTCTTGGGAGTGACCCGGTGGGAGGTAATTGAATCATGGGGGTAGGTTTTTCCCATGCTGTTCTCATAATAGTGAATAAGTTTCATGAGATCTGATGGTTTTATAAAAGGGAGTTCCCCTGCATACATTCCCTCTTGCCTTTGCTCTTCCTTCACCTTCCACCATGATTGTGAGGCCTCCCCGGTCATGTGGAACTGTGAGTGCATTAAACCTCTTTCCTTTATAAACTACCCGGTCTCAGGTATGTCTTTATTAGCGGCATAAGAATGGACTAATCCATCTGAAAAGCCACAAGGGGAATCATTAAGTGACTGCAAAAAGGTTAATTACGTTAGCATTTTAGAAAGACTCGCGTTGGCAGAATGAATTGTAATACAGTTAACTTTTGGACAACAGGGAGGTTGGGGTGCCACCCACACACAGTAAAAAATTCATGTATAATTTTTGACTCCCCAAAAGCTTAACTACTAATAGTCTACTGTTAAGTGGAAGCCTCACTGATAACCCTAACAGGGGGTCTCTCTCCATTGCCCAGGTTGGAGTGCAATGGTGTGATCATAGCACACTTCAGCCTCAAACTCCTGGGCTCAAGTGATCCTCCTGCCTCGGCCTCCTGGGTAGCTAAAACTGCAGGTATGCACCACCATGCCTGGCTGATTTTTAAATTTTTTTGTAGAGAGGATCTTGCTATGTTGGTCAGGCTGGTCTTGAACTCCTGGACTCAAGCAATCCTTTAGTCTCAGCCTCCCAAAGCATTAGGATTATAGTTGTGAACCACTGCATCTAGCCCAAAATTATTCTTATGTTTTGATAAGATATTATAGTCCCCTTAGTGAACAAATTTTAATTATTTGACTCAAGACTGCAGACTCCCTGGTCCTTGAATCCCTTTGAGTTTGGTTTAGGAAATGGCTCTTTCTCATTCTCCCTTCCATAAATTGTGCTAAGTCTTTGATGGCGATCCTTCCTCTACATGTTATTTACGTGATTGGAAAATGAATAGTTACAACTTTGAGATGTCAGAGTTCTTATAAGAAAAATAGGCATTTATACTTACAGTCAACAATAATATAGTGTACACTTAAATATTTGTTGAGAGTAGATCTCATGTAAAGTGAGTCTTAATTTTGAAACTAAACTCTGGTTGAATTGGTGCTCGTTGTTGGTAGTAGAATATCATATTGCCCTTTTGTTTCTAGAGAAGATTGCGTGATATACCCTGTCATTGTAGGAGGAAGAAGGCCTCTGCATATAACGTTAGCAGAGGATGTAGTTGCATTTGAAAATCTTCACTGAACCCTCTGGAATAATAAACAATAATTCCAGGAAGGCTTGGAAGCTTCAAAACACAAAGGTTAATTTCAGGGAAAAATTATTTTGTTTTTTAGCAAATTCTTGAATTCTAAGAATTGTCTCTTTCTTACATTAAGGGTTAATAAGAAATCACTGCATAAAGAGGATGCTGTCTAAGTGATCTCCTTTTCTTCATGCTCTCCATTGCTTTTGGGAGCCAACTCTGATCAGATGTAAGACAGCTTGAGTAGAACCTCTCTTTCTAGCTGTTTTCTGAGCCTCTTTTTCTTTCTCAACTGAGTGTGTCTGGGAACTGGGCATAGGACCTTGAACTTGGATTAAAATCTAGATGTTGCTTGATTTGTACCTTAACAAAGGGATTGCCTTGGTTTTCAATGTGTAATTGGAAGTGTTCATTAAAAATTACTTACCTTCGCCACCTCCTCCTCCTCCATATGGATCTCCATAGCCTGTTCCCCCACAGCCCTCTCTTCCACCATAATCTCCCCTGCCTTGGAAACCTCCTCTACCATCACCGCCTCCCCACTGCCCTTCTCCCCCTCCCCCACCACCTCCCTAACCTCCTCCACCACCCCCAGCCAACTCTTCCACCCCCACCCCCTCCTCTACCACCACCTCCACCACCTAGGTCCCCAACCACCATCACTTTCTTGTCTCTTTTGTCAAGGGGGCATTTCTGGGGGTGGTGGTTTAATTTCATTTGGCTGGCCTTCCCTGTCAGGCACCCTTCCCATCAGCACCTTATTAATGGCACATGGGGTCTTCTCCCAGCTGGCGCCGCTACTTGTCCTAATGATCTTGGATAGCAGTGTTTGCTTCTTTACAGACACATTAGACATAGTGTTCTAAATGACATACTTGAATATTGTCTTTGAAATAAACACCATGTTAGACTCCATGGTGATATTCTTGAATTGGGTTACTATGTAAGAACATTGTTTTTTCACTATCAGTTGATCTCTCAGATGAAGTGATTTTTTCCAGATTCTGTGTAATCTTGAGCATGTTGTCTTTTTTAAAAACAAAAAAAGAACAAATTATTTTTTTAAATGTAAATATTACCATCGAACTTGGAAAATGGAAAGTATTTTATTGTCATGATTGAATTTAGATTGCTACCTGTATTTTGTTCAGATTTGAGTCGTAGAAATGACCCCACCTGTAATGGATAGGAATATAGACCCTCGTCTCACCTGAAAAAAAAGATCACATACCTTTTAGTGCCCACTTTTGGTCTTTGCTGCTACCTTATCTTTTCCGTTATTGAAGAATGACCATTTGGTTAATTGAAGACAGATTTCTTTCCGTTTTTCAAACATACCAGGACTCTGTTTCATTCAGAAAACTGACATGTCTGATGGCCCTCCCTGTAACAGCAAGCTGCCTGGGCTCTCAGTTGACCTCTGGGGAGGTAGTATGAAGGGAGATTGAAAAATGCTAGCTACAGATCCTTATTACCACCTGCAGATTGCACACAGAATCTCTAACCATAGCAATGCTGAGCTTGGAGTCCCAGAGGGAGAAGCAGAGCAGGTTGTGTGCCAGTATTTCCTGGTCATCACTGTTCCCTCAAAGAGCCTAGACTCATCGCCCACTCCCAGCCCGTGCTTTCTGGGTATGGTGTCCTTCACCACTCCCTGGGTACCTGAGTGGAAGTTACTTCATTCCCACAACCTCCCCAAGACCACCACAGTCAATCCAGACCAAAGGTCACTTCTTCCAACAGCTAAGAGTTTCCCCTTTCTTTTAAGGCTTGGAAGTACATCTGGCAGGGCTATGTGAATCCCTGAGAGCCTCCTCCCATCTGCAGAGGGGGGATGGTGGGACTAATTCTGTTGGCAGTCTAGTGGCCAGCTTAACCCACTCTACCTCGCATCCCTGTAACCCTTGTTTACCACCTAAGAAGAATGATTCCTTCACTTATCTTCTCCCACATTCTCATGCTCCATGATATTTGGATCCTACCATTTCCTGTCACAATCCTCCTTCCTGACACTTCTATTATTTTCCCTGGAACTCCCAAACCAGGATATAAACACTCTTACAACCACTGTCTGCACTAGACATTCCTTTATCTGAAACTGTCCCCTGACAACATTGCCTTATGGAAGTCTTTCAAATGGAGGCTACCTTCTTATTACCAACTGTCCTTCATGTCAGTGTTGGGACATGGGATCAGCATGTTACTGCCACTTCTAGACCATTAGTCTTCTACCCTCAGTGAGGACTCAAGCCGAGAACACGTCTCCCTTGGGGTTCTTGCCGTGGGTGCTACCACCTCATGTCTGCGGCATCATTTGACATTTCATTCTTTCCACTTCAGTTACTGGAGAAGCTCCAGGCTTCTTCTCACTTCAAGTCCTGCCAATACCCTGTGTGACTTCAGTAACCAAGTGGATAACTCACCTACCACCACGTACTTTTGATTCCTTAACTATAATAAACTTCTCCATACTCCTGAAGCTGTCTGCCCCCAAAGCTCCTGGACCTGTCTTCACATCAAACCACTTCACCTCTAAAATAATACATTCAGACCTTCCACAGCCTTGGACCACACAAGCCTAACCTTCCAGCTCTCTCTGGTTCTTTCTTCTCAGCATGTCTTCTAAGGCTCTTTCATCTCTTGATTCTGCCTTTATCCAACAGCTTCTCATCTTTACTGCCTTTTCTACTCAGCTTAAATTACAACTACAATCAACTCCCTTGCCTTGCTGCTCTACTTTGTTTCCTCTGGGCAAGATCCAAACCTTGGAAGAATCTGACTTCTACCTTCTTATCTTCATCCGGGGGCTGAGAGCTGCTGGAGATGCCGCAGGATGTTTAAGATGGTTGTGGCTATCAATTCCCGACTTCTAGCATTGGTGCTCTACGTGATCATGTGAAGTTTCTTCAGTGAACTCTCTCTGCTATGCTCTTTCTTGAGTCAACACTCTCTCATATACAGATATGCTATTGATTTCCTCCCTTTTTTTCTCCCACTTTTGGCCCCCTTCACTCCAGCAGATGCCTGTGCATTGTACTGGACCCAGAATGTAGAGGTCACCAGATGAGAATTCTGCAACTTTTGCCACAAAATGCATGAACATAATTGTGTCCCACATGGCGTCATCTCCTTCCCACCTATCACAATGGTGGTGAGTCGACCTCATCTCCAAAGCCTCCTGCTCTCTGAGTCCCATCCTTATCAGGAACTGGTGCACCTATCATTTTCTATACCTTTAACTTTTCCTTATTATCTGCACAATTACCTACATATCTCCCTTGAGCGCTAATTTTTTTTCAGTCTCTTGATGTTTCTGGGAATATTTTTCATCCTCAGAAACACTTCAACTATTGTCCCTTGGTCAGGAACAGTTCTTCCCAGATTCCTCCCCTTGCCTCACTCTTCATTTATATCTTGACTTAGGCATCCCTTCCTCTGGGAGGGCTTCCTGACTTCTCCCATACCCTGTCATGGGTTAGGTTTCCCTTCTATGTGATCCCGCCTGCTCCTACTTCTGTTATTTCACTAATTATGATTTGCTATTATGAATTCTCCCTAGTTGCTCACTTTATTGTAAGCACAGAGAAGACATTTATCATTGCATCCCCAACACCTAACACAAACTTGGTGCTTCATGTATATTTGTTGCACAAATAATGAATGAATGAATGAACGAATGAATGAAAGTATCTGGGAAATCAATGATGAAATAGTGAAGAAGCTGAAAAGTAGAACAAGAATCATACTGTCATCTCCAGATGGCTGATGCCACTGGGATTTTAAAAAGTTTTTTTCCTGAGCCAGATCTGAATTAGTAAGGAAAAGATATGGAAGAGAGAAACAAAGATGTGTTTTGTTCCTCCTTCCATGAAACTTCTCCACACTTCCTCACTCTACCTCCAAATATGTAAAAACAACCACATCTCAAACCTGAAACGCTCTATCTCAATGCTGTCATTCAGGTGAAATCTGCAAGATATGATACACACACACACACACACACACACACACACACACACACACACACATAAACACACACAAATGCATGTAACACTGCTGAAGTCTGAATTGTTACCGGATTTTTATCAATGTTGATTTCCTGGTTGTAATATAGTTATTGTAATATAGTTATACAAGATGTTACCATTGGGGAAAATTGGGTAAAGTGGATGAAGAGTTCACAGGATCTCTCTATTTCTTTCTTTCTTTCTTTCTTTCTTTCTTTCTTTCTTTCTTTCTTTCTTTCTTTCTTTCTTTCTTTTTTTTTTTTTTGAGATAGGGTCTCACTCTCTTGCCCCAGGCAGGAGTGCAGTGGTGTGAAACAGCTCCCTGCAGCCTCAACCTTTGGGCTCAAGTGATCCTCCCATCTCAGCCTCCCAAGTAGCTGGGACTACAGGTGTGTGCCACTACACCCAGCTAATTAAATAAAAAATTTAATAGAGATGAGGTCTTGCTATGTTGCCCAGGCTGGTCTCAAACTCCTAGCCTCAAGTGATCCTCCTGCCTCGGCCTCCTAAAGTATTGGGATTACAGGCATCAGCAGCTGTGCTCAGCTTCTCTATTTCTTTTATTTTCATTTTGACCACTTACCCCCAAGTTCCAACTCTGTATTATTTCTTACGAGAACATTTAAATCTACAATTATCTCCAAATAAAAAGTTAAAGAAAAGAGTCTGACAGATGCGTATGGAGTGTGTGTGTGTGTGTGTGTGTATGTATGTGTGTATGTGTACCGGGGATGGGTAGGAGGTAAAGCATTGGGTGAGTGAGTGAGGAGTGTCTAGGTGTCCTCAGCTGAATACTGCCCCCTATAGTTGCTGTCCATCCAGAACCTCAGAATATGACCTTACTTGGCAATAGTCTTTGCAGATGTAATTAGTTAAGATGAAGCCATATGGGATTAGGGTGGGCCCTAGTCCCTGGCTCGTGTCCATGTAAGAAGGGAAAACAGACCCATGGGGACGAAGGCCTGTGATGATGGAGGCAAAGGTTGGAGTTATGCTGCCACCACTCAAGGACCGGCATGGATTTCTGGTGAGCTCTGGGAGCTAGAAGAAGGAAGGAAGGACTCTTCCCTGGTAGCTTCAGAGAGCTCAGAGACCTGCTGATACCTTGATTTCAGACTTCTAGCCTCCAGAACTGTGAGAGAATACATTTTTGTATTTGAAGCCACTCTGGTAATCTGTTAGGGCAGCCCTAGGAAACTCATACTCAGTGAGTAATTTGATTCATCTTGGTTATTCTTCCTTAAATGCTTATTTTCCCTCACAGGATACAGAATCAATATAAGCTTTCTCCTCTTGTCAGTTCTCCTCCATGCCTCCTATCTTCGTTGACAGTCTCATTTGAGTTAGAGTAAGAGTTGAGTAATCTCTTGCTGCAAATGGAACATAGATGGCACCAGCGTTGTTTCTGGCCAATGCCTGCTGTTCACAAGTGTCAATACAGTGCAAGGAACATATGACATCATCTCTAATGCTCACTATAAATTGTAAACTAGGCAGTAATGCCATTGTTTCTGAAATAAAATTAAGCCTCAGTGAACACTTCTTACAAGTCACCTGATTTATATGGACAAAGTTTGCCAATATCCTTGACATCTGGTCAGAGCCTTTACCAATAATATGTACAAAAATGTTTAAGTGTTCCTAGAACACTTAGCTCTGACTATACCAAGAAGAAACAGTGATGTCTAGTTAATTGCTTCTGGTTTGCTTGCTAACCCAAATGAAGCTTTATTGACATGTCACATACCTTTTAGATATTCAAGTCAGGTTACCCACCTCCCTCCACAATCCTAGGCCTTTCTCAGTGACACTTGTACATACCCCAACTCTCAGCAGAATGAGGTCCTGGCACGCAGCCCTTGCACTGTGGCCTGCCCACCCTGTTGAAGTCTCTTCTCATCTGATCCTCCTCAGAGGCTGGCACTGGTACCTGGGGACTTCACAGTCTGTGCAGTGATCAGACAATCACTGTGGGGATAGGGCCTGTGCCTGGCTGCCTGACATTTCTGCAGGTTGGTGGTGGGGCTGAACATTCACTAAATCATACTTGAGAACTGGAAATCTACTACTAAAAAAACATGGAGGCTGGGCATGGTGGCTCGGGCCTGTAATCCCAGCACTTTAGGAGACTGAGGAGGGTGGATCACTTGAGGTCAAGAGTTTGAGACCAGCCTGGCTAACATGGTAAAACCTCGTCTCTACTAAAAATACAAAAATTAGCTGGGCATGGTGGCATGTGTCTGTAATCCTAATCCCAGCTACTCAGGAGGCTGAGGCATGAGAATCACTTGAACCCGGGAGGAGGAGGTTGCAGTGAGCCGAGATTGCACCACTGCACTCCAGCCTGGGCAACAGAGTGAGACTCGGTCTCAAACAACAAAAAAGCCCACACTGATAAGAGAAAAAAAATCTCAAGCTTCCCGTTAGAGTTTAAGATAAAGCTCCAGATGCCAAAAGGTATTTTTTGATAAGCTATTTCTAAAATAACACATTTTTAATAACTAAAGTCAGTAGAGGCATCTCAGAAATATTTCAGAACGTTACATAACTCAAGTATTGAAAGATCAGAACTTTTTGTTGTCTCCATCTCAGTAAGGTTAATGCTTGAAAACTGATAATTACAGAGTATAATTCTCACTTATGCTGTTCTATAACACTATAGGTCTTTTGTTTTCATGGAGAAGTTTTTTTTTTTCAAATGTGGACTGAGACAGATGTTTCTGAGAAAATGAATTCATTGAAATGTAAAGTCTGACTCTCCTGTTAAAAAAAAAAAAGGCTCAACGTAAATTATAGCAGTGGGAAGAAGGAAGAAATAAATAATCCCCAAAACTGATCATACATTTTGGTCCATTAGGCTTACTTTGCTGACAACTTAAAAAATGCACATATAATTGCTTACTGGGAAGAAGAGTAGGAGTAGGTTATGTGTAATCTGAAGTGCTTTTAACAAGGATAAAATAAGAGACTCATCTGCCATTCCCTGTTCTTTTTTAAAGATGAGCACTGGGATTTGTCTCTGTCTCCTCTTGGATTGTGCATTACAATAGATTCATATTTGTCCCGCAAAGGAAGCAATTTAGTGGTGTTTCTGTAGGTTTCTTTTTCAGTTGGATAGAGAAAAATCTAGAGATCTTTGGATATCAAGTCCTTCAGAGAAATTATTTCTACTGTCACCACTCAGAAGAGTATGCTCATAAACTGAGAGGAGAAAAAACTATTGTTTTCCTAAACTATGTTCTTCAAAACGCTAAAGGTCTACCAAATAGCAACTGTGGACCTGAAAAAACAGCATCTGCATTCAAATTATTGGGACATTTATTGTTACAATTGGAGTTTACTTGTTTGGATTTAAATGTTAACATAATCTGATATGATTTCCAATTTGTCAGTCAAAAATGTGTTCTTTCATTTAAGACGTATTTATTCAGTATGTCCTGTGCTACGCTATGGAGAATAGTTTTTTTGTTTGATTTTTGAGACGGAGTTTTGCTCTGTCACCCAGGCTAGAATGCAGTGGTGTGGTCTCAGCTCACTGGAACCTCTGCCTCCTGGGTTCAAGCGATTCTCCTGCCTTAGCCTCCCAAGTAGCTGGGATTACAGGTGCCTACCACCAGGCCTGGCTAATTTTTGTATTTTTAGTGGAGTTGGGGTTTCACCATCTTGGTCAGGCTGGTCTTGAACTCCTGACCTCATGATCCACCTGCCTCGGCCTCCCGAAGTACTTGGATTACAGACATGAGCCACTGTGCCTGGCCAAGAGTAGTTTTTAAAAGGGTAGTTATCCCTGTTACCAAAGAGCTTACAAGTCAAGTTAAGAGGGGGATGAAGGGAGAAGATGATGGTTTTTGCTAATACTTAGTGCTTTCTCTGTGGCAGGCATCATTCAAAGGGCTTTCCATGCCTGAACTCTTTTTTTTTTTTTTTTAATTATACTTTAAGTTTTAGGGTACATGTGCACATTGTGCAGGTTAGTTACATATGTATACATGTGCCGTGCTGGTGCGCTGCACCCACTAACTCGTCATCTAGCATTAGGTATATCTCCCAATGCTATCCCTCCCCCCTCCCCCCACCCCACAACAGTCCCCAGAGTGTGATATTCCCCTTCCTGTGTCCGTGTGATCTCATTGTTCAGTTCCCACCTATGAGTGAGAATATGCGGTGTTTGGTTTTTTGTTCTTGCGATAGTTTACTGAGAATGATGATTTCCAATCTCATCCATGTCCCTACAAAGGACATGAACTCATCATTTTTTATGGCTGCATAGTATTCCATGCCTGAACTCTTAATCTTCAAAACCCTTATGAAATAGTTCATATTTTTATCACCATTTTACAGATGAAGAAACTGAGGCACAGAAAGTTTGAAAACTCTCCCAAGGTCAGATACCCACTAAGTGGTAAAGTCAAGCCACAAACTTGGGCAATTTAACCACCATGCCAAATTATACCTCAAATTGGGCAGAACACATACACATACATCATTAATGATAATACAAAACAGCTAACAATCACTAATGATAAAATGATAGATCATCCTGGGTTGCAATAGTTAAGGAAGATTTTTGTGATAAGAAATCAAAACTAGATCCAGACAATGTCATCTGTATCACCTTGTTGAAGATGTCCATTAGCACTTGAGAGTTCTGGGAAGCAGACAGGAGCAAAACCTACGCATTTAATCCGTTGTTTCTCAAAATTCTTTGACTATGAAGCCTTTTTTTTTTTTTTTCAGGAAACGCTTAACAAACATCTTTGAGCAAAACTTATGTATTAATCCATTGTTTCTCAAAATTCGTTGACTATGAAGCCATTTTTTCCCCCAGAGAACACTTAACAAATATCTTTGAGCAAAACCTATGTCTTTAATTCATCGTTTCTCATAATTCTTTGGCTACGAATCCATTTTTTTTTTTTCAGGGAACACTTAACAGACATCTTTGGGCACATACATTTTAATGCAATTTGGAAAATGTTAGTTTAGAATTGAGTTTTAAATTTAAAATTAAATTAAATTAAATTTTTGAGGCAAAGTCTTGTCACCCAGGCTGGAGTGCAGTGGCACAATCATAGATTACTGCAGCCTTGTTTGTACTCCTGGTCTGAAGCGATTCTCCCACCTCAGCCTCCCAAGTAGCTGGGACCGCCGCTGTGCTCCAGCATGCCTGGCTAATTTTCTAAAATGTTTAGTAGAGATGGGGTCTTCCTATGTTGCCCAGGGCCACCTACTTGCAGAGACTGCCTGGGAGTCTTCAGCCTCTATTGTCAGTGGCCAGAAAGGATCTGATGAAGAGGTGACAAGGGAAAGGGCTACCAGGAACTTTGATGGATAGGAATTGTAGGATTTGAATGGACTTCATGAAAACTTGACAGGTTATCAAGTTTTGCTTATTTAACTAATGCTTCTGTCTAGCCAGGGTTGTATTCTTGTCAACTCCAGGAAAGTCTTAGATTAACCAGATGGACTAGTTCTCTCTCGCTGAGCTGAGGAATATTTACTTTAAAACCATTAGAAATAGTCCCTTATTTGTCCTTGGTCTTATCAGTGTATCCTTAGCACCTCTGGGTCACTGTCTTTTTTCTTGAATCACATTTTAAAATAGTTTTTTTGTCCATAATACAAGGATTATTTTTATGACCGACCTGGCCACCTGTAGATAGAGTCACTGTCAGTCTCTCTTAATGCAACTTGTTTTCATTTGCACAAAAATTGGCACAATCTATAGAAAGTGAAAGATGCATCCTAACTTCCACTTTGTAGATATTTTTTCCTTAAGTGATGTAGGAATTTACATTTTTTGAGTACTCCCTTTTTGCTAGAAATTATGCTATATATTTTATGTATGTTATTTACTTTCATCCTCATGACCACCCAGGAGGTTGATGTTACTATCATTTTATGCATGAGGAGATGGAGGCTGAGAGAGATTAAATAAATCGCCTAGGGTTAGGTAGTTAATGATAATGAGGGATTTAAATTCTGGTCTGACTCCAAAGCCCACATTTTTTTTTAAAATTACTTTTTACAGCAAGAGACAGGGGTCTTGCTGTGTTGCTCATGCTGGTCTTGAACTCTTGGCCTCAAGTGATCCTCCCACCTTGGCCTACCAAAGTGCTAAGATACAGGGGTAAGCCACTGTACCCAGTCCAAAGCCTACACTTTATGTATTTTTAAATTTTTTTTGTAGAGATGGGGTCCAGGTTGCCCAGGTGGGTCTCAAATTCTGGGACTCAAGCAATCCTCTTGCGTCAGCCTCCCAAAGTGCTAGAATTACAGATGTGAGCCACTGTGCCCTGACAATGCTTTTAAAACCCTACTGCATTGCTTCCTTAAAAGGAAAGAAAATACTAAAGATTATATCAGCACTTTTAATATGAGAATTTGAATTTCAGGCAATGGAATCAATGATGCATCATTGCTTAGATGACTAAGACAAGCCAATCTTACATTTTCAAACCATTATCAGCTATAACTTAAACTTTTTTTTCTAATAATCTCTCTGGCTTAATTAGAAGTTTGACTTCCTAATGTGAAACCACCAACTCTTTACTGTGTTTTCTCCACTGTAAACTCTCCCCATTCTTATTCATGCAAGAACGGCTATTTGGCAAGTTGTTTGTAATTTAAGGGAGAACCTGTATCTATTGAGCATCTACCATGTACCAGCGAGCAGGCTTGATGCCTTTTTGTATGCCCTCTTTTAATTGCCACAACAATACTATAAAAAATATTGTCTTGAAATAATTTTTTTTTTTTGAGATGGAGTCTTGCTCTGTTGCCCAGGCTAGAGTACAGTGGCGCAAACTTGGCTCACTGCAACCTCTGCCTCCCAGATTCAAGTGATTCTCCTGCCTCAGCCTCCCAAGTAGCTGGGATTACAGGAGCCCACCACCACGCCTGGCTAATTTTGTATTTTTAGTAAAGATGGGGTTTCGCCATTTTGGCCAGGCTGGTCTCGAACTCCTGACGCCATGATCCACCCCCCACCTTGGCCTCCCAAAGTGCTGGGATTACAGGCATAAGACACCACACCCAGCTGTCTTGAAATAATTTTATAGCAGTTTTAGTAACTTCTGTCTAGTCAGAGGATAAGTTAGTGACAGAACTAGGATTGGGATCCATTTCTGTGTTGGAAGTGTATCTGCTTTCTATTGTGTTGTATGCCAGGAGGGAGCTTTAGCTGCATTTGAGCAATCATAGCTGTTCACAAATTCTCTAAGAAGTGTTCACAGGTAACACCAGTCTCTGGCACCAGTCTGAATGCTCCTGGAGGGACTGGGTCTTTTTAAATCCCAATATCTAGCACAATGTCTGGCACATAGTAGCTCCTCAATAAGTATTTCTTTAATTGAAATCTAACTGCTCATGTAGGCTTGGCCTATTTGACAGTGTTTCAGCTAGGTTCCCGTGTACATTTGAAAGCCATGCCTGACCTTTACATGAAATACTAGTGGGGCATCTCTTTTGATATTAGCTTTGTGTTATAGAACATCCACAAATGAAAAAGTAGCTTTGCATTCAAACATGGGAGTCATTAAGGAATCAGAGAGATTCTGAACACAGATCTTAATAAAATGAATATGGGAGAATACATAAAGATACAAGGAAACATTGGAAACATTGGCAGTGTTCTTCTTCTTCTCTATTTCCAGATGGATTTAGAATACCAGATTTAGAATAGAACAGTTCTGCCTGAACTGTTCTATTGTTCTTCATGGCCAGTAATCCTGAAGTGTGAGACCATATTTTTCACAAATAATTCTTGCCCTGAGTTGGCTATGTTTTTACAACTTAAAACATTGTACCTCATTCTCATTCATATGAGTTTGACAAATATGAGTCAGAAAAATATCAGGACTCTGGGGAAATGTAAAGCTGAATGGTGGCCCTGTTTCCCTAACTTGGCACTAACGAGCAGGTGATACCTTCATGGACATGGGCGTTTCTGTAGCCCCCAAAGTGGAATGAGTCACGTGGGCCATGTTTGCATCTGTGTTCTTTCCTCGAATGTTTCCTCTCCTGAGCAGTGGGATCCTTTTATTGAATCCAATTCATTGACTGGTAACATGTTACCTGGTGAGAATTAGGATATTTTCATCTTGTGATATTTTAAAGAAATTATCTTTATTTTTATTTGTTCATCTAGACATGCCAATGGCTACTTAGGCCACATTTTGAGCAAAACTCACAAGGTAGTTCTTTTTTTTTTTTTTTTTTTTTCAAACCTCACATGTGTATACAAAATGACACAGTTTAAAGGATTTGTTTAAAAGAACAAAGCATGAGAAATACAGTGAGATACAAGCTCATAACCAAACCTAAATAAGTAAGCAGATCTGATTCAACATGAGAAAAGATTACAAAACAAGACCTAGTTTTGTAGGAAGCACTATCTGAAGACAAAGTTGCAGGACACGCTGCAAGTCCCTTTGCGGGGAGCCATAAGCAGGGAGAAAGAACCTGGTTTCTACTTAGCCTAGCAGGGAGTTATGGGTAGGTCAGGGTTTCCTAAATAAGGTCCTGACAATTCATCACTGTTATTAAAAGGAAGAGCAGGTTTTTCCTATCAGGCCTGGCAGTGATATGTATTCTCTCTCTGTCTTAATTTAATCTTAACTTTACCGTCAGCTTACTACACACAGTCCTTTGATTCCGTTCTTCTCAAGCAATGAAAGAATTAAACTTGGCAAGTCAACTATTGATGGTCCATGGACAAGGAGAACAAGATTGTAAAGAAAAAATCTGTGGATGATCCAATAGCTGTGGGATTTTTTGTTTGTTTGTTTGTTTGAGATGGATTCTAGCTCTGTTGCCAGGCTGGAGTGCAGTGGTGCGATCTCAGCTCACTACAACCTCCACCTCCCAGGTTCAAGCGATTCTCCTGCCTCAGCTTCCTGAGTAGCTGGGATTGCAGGCGCGCACTGCCATGCCCAGCTAATTTTTGTATTTTTAGTAGAGACGGGGTTTCACCATGTTGGCCAGAATGGTCTCGATCTCCTGAACTTGTGATCTGCCCAACTTGGCCTCCCAAAGTGCTGGGATTACAGGCGTGAGCCACCGTACCCCGCCAGTGTTTTAACTAGTAATTGGACTCCTATTGAAATATTGCAAGACAGCCACTAATAGGCCAAAAAAAAAAAAAAGACATTTTCACATTCTTTTTCTTTTTACCAACAAATGAGGAACTCAAGAACTCCCCAGTTGAATGAGGGAGGCAGCTGCATCAAGTTTATGCCTCATTTTACTTCAGGTTTTTATTGTACTAGTGGCTACATCATGGGCTTACCCATTGGATATTTGGTAGTTTTTTCTCTGTGAGCTCTTCTTCAAGACCTAATTGTAACATAAACTATCAACTCAGAACTACTAAGAATACCTCCAATCTCATTTATTTAAATTATTATATAATTATAATTTGAACAAAGCCATTTTTTAGTCCCAAGGCAGAAACCCCATTAGCTAAAATAGTGTCTTCTTTCCTACCTCTACTTTTCTTGTCCCCAGCAATTGCCTTCCTTGATTTGACCTCATATACATTAAAAATAGACTGTTCAAAAGCCCTATGTGTACCATCAAACCAAAGTAAGACAGGTTTGGAAGTAGGAATACATCTGACATATTCTCTTTTGGAGCCTCACCAGGCTGAGAACTGCAGAATACTAAAGTGATAAAGAAAAATATATCAGTTCACAGTTTTACAGAAAAAAAAAAATACAAAGCTAGTGTTAACTTTCCACAACCTCCCTTCTTACCCACATCAATAATTTCAACTTACCATCCACCTATTTCATAAGATCTTCACACTTTCTTTAGCACCATCTGATAATCTCTCCTACTTCAATGAAAATACAACCAACTTTCCAAAATTTCCCCTGAACCTTAATTCTGCAAGCCTCAGTCTCCCTATAGGAACTTATTATAGGCTAATCAGTATTTCCTTTGTATGTTAGGAGAAAAATCTCTAAAACAGTTGCACTTAGGAAATAAGTGCTAGCTGTCATTCTATCAGCATGAGGATCAGGTTGATAGTGGCAGAAACAGTCATTCTCCCACTACCACATTGTTTAAAGTAAAAAGAAAGGGGCATCAACAATTTTCATCTAACATTAGTGACGCTGAAACTTCTAAAGAAAAGGTTCAATGCACAGCGTTTAGCAGCCTAGAGAAGAATGCTGTAACAAACTGATTTTACGGCCAGGTGTCTGCAGAAAAAATGGCAACGAAATTCCAAGGTGACACTCCAAGCTAGAGACATAATTAACTACAATGACCTGCCAGGAAGGTAAAGTCTGTTATAAAACTGAAATATTTTCTTTACTTAAATAATATGAACTTCAGCTAAACAGTTGGGTAGTTGTTCACATGAGATTAAGGAAAAAGAAAAATCCAGTTACTATTGACACTAAAGAAATGCACACCAACCAAACACCAAAAGTACTTTGGTACTATAGCCATAATAGACAAATGTGTGGCATGGGAGCAGGGAATTCCCTGATGGTTAGATGACAGGGTCATAGAAGGTTTTTGAGACCTGCTATGTCTCCTGTGAGGCTGACGCACCGCCATGATCTGTAACAAGAGTCACATAAACACAAGCTTAGCAGCTGGCTTGTTAAAACATCGCTGTGTTGAAAAGTGACTGATTCAGGCTTGTTGAAGGGTCTCATTAATCTGAGGAAACGATGCTTGGTGCCGTAGATTAAACACTATGGTCTCAAGCGGAATGCATGTGAAGTTTCCAAAATGTTTCCTCAAAGACTTTATTCAGTTTCGGTTTGTGACCTTAGCTGGAAAACATACAGATGAACATGGGAAGGCAGTTGAGAAAGACATCTATGAGGATTTAAGTCGGGCAGCTTTCAGAAGATGAAAGATGTTTAAAGTTAAGGCCTTTATCTGCAAACAATAGTATATTAATAAACTCTATACCATATTTACAAATGCATTCTCTTGTATTAAAACTAACAGTATTCTGTTCACAGTGCCATTGTTTATACAGGTAGCAATCCCATAATACTCATGTATTTTGGCATGGGAATCAGTAGCGTTTGGTATTTACAGAAAATGTACATGGGTGAATATAAACATGTCACAGAATCCATAAAAGACAGATTGGCTAATGGTGCAAAGGAATGAACTGTACAGCACCTTCCCTTCGGATTGGATAGGAAACGTGGTTTCTTAAACTGAGAAGATGCCAAGTCTCTGCCCCAAAGTGGCATAATAAAGTCAATAGCAAAACAATGAACCCCCTGTTCAAGTTTGGGTACATTGAATGACCTTAGTCCAAAGTTGCAGATCCATTGTCTAGTGCATAAAATATAAAAGTTAAAAAGATTTATTATTTTTATAATAATTATTATTATTAAAATAGAAGGTACTTTCTCTCACACTCTCATTTGTGCTCTTGCACTTAAGACCAATATCCTTGGCGTTGCAAATATGCTGGTGTGTCTGTCACGCAGATCAGCAGTCAGATGGCAAACGCTCAAACGCTCCGGACTTAGGAATTGCTGCCTGTTCCAGCGCGACCCGGAACAAGGCGGACACGGCAGGAGCACCTCATTCTTCCTCCTAGTCTTCTCCTGGAGCAGGGAGAGCCTGCCCGTGGGATCAGCTCCCACGTTACTGAATGGAGTTGCTCATTTCGGCAGCGAATGCTGAGGTGACAAATGGCTTCTGTACATTTGCGAAAAGGAGGGGAGGCAGGTAAGTGGGAGGAAGATGGCGTTCCAAAGAGCCCCAGGACAACACTCAGAAAGTGGCTGGGCTGCTGCGTGAGGGCCCCTCCACGCTGCTTCTGCCCTCTGGGGGCCCTGCCGGAGGAGAGCCGCGTCTAAGCTGGGCCGGCCCCTAGGGGCTGTCGCCTTCCTGCTCCTCGCTCTCAGTCCCTTGGCCTGCGTGGTCGTGGTCAGGCCCGCTGCCACTGCTGCCCCTGCTTCTGTGCTGCCTGGGCAACAGGCTCTTCCACTGGGCCTTGTTGTGTGCGAGGTGGCCCAGCATGTTCTCCGACAGGGTGCTGTTACCCGTGAAATGGGCCCATTCCCGGAAGAGCGGCTCCACGATGTAGCTCATGAAACCTAGAACAGGCAAGGCAAGGCTCAGCATCACAGCGTGGTGAAACCCGCTCCTTACTCCCTCCCAAGCATGACTGGGGACCCACCATGCCCGGCTAATTTTTGTATCTTTAGTAGAGATGGGGTTTCCCCATGTTGGCCAGGTTGGTCGAACTCCCGACCTCAAGTGATCCGCCCGCCTCGGCCTCCCAAAGTGCTGGGATTACGGGCCTGAGCCACTGTGCCCGGCCTTACTTAGGTTTTATTGTATTTCCTTGATGTGTACCAGTGAGGAGAAATGGCAAATGTTTTCAGCCTAATAAAAATTTCCAGCTCTGGGGCCAGAAGGGCAGGCAAGATAATGGTGGCTACCCTCAGCCTAGGAGCATAAGATGTGTCACTTTGGGCTTGTCCCTGAATGGCTTTGTGCCTCAGTTTCCTCACTTGCAAAAAGACGCTAAAGAGAATACTAAACTCGTAGGGTTGTTATGACAATTAAATGACTTAATGTATGTACAATGCTTAGAAAACTCTTGGCACATAGTAAACTCCCAGTGAATACTGGCTATTACTTGCAAAGGGAGAAAGACATATAAGTAAAAAATGTAAAAAAAAAAAAAAAAAAAAAAGTGTATGCTGGAGCTAAAGAAGGCAGGCGGAGAAGGGATGGAGAGGGCAAATGACACCAGAAAAGGACACCTCACGAATTTAGATCAGCTGCATAATTCATACCCTTACCCTGTGGGATATCTTTTTCAAGATGATCATTTTACAGTTCTGTCTTGCTTTCAGTTATGTGAAATAACTAAGTTTAAAGTTCACTCATTTTCAATACAGATTTTTACCTGTATGAAAGTCCCGCTTTAATGACTAGATAAGATTGTTTGATATGAGACTTCTTTGTTTGCATGTCTGTTCTCTTACATATTTAAGATTTGTTACTTTCTAATCGCGTTTTGCCGTGTTAATGTGCTTTTCATAATAAACATGACTTGTTTATTATGAAAAGATAGCTTTCAGTCTAAGAACTGTTGGAATCATCACAAACTTGGACTTATTTAGGTTTTGTTGTATTTCCTTGATGTGTAGCTGTGGGGAGAAAGGCAAATGTTTTTCAGCCTAACAAAAATTTCCAACACTAATCCTGTATGTTTACAGGCATGTGAATTACAAGGATAGGTTTGATTATCTTTCTGTTGGACAAACAGCAGACACTTGGCCTTTGAGAATGCCATAGAGATGGAAGAGGGATGCAGCAATACACACTGTTATTGTACATTTCTGCATTGTCTCATCTTATGTGAAATACGATTTAAATATTGTGAGATCATAGTAGAGAACCCGAACTGGAGGGGGAAAGTTAAACCAGTGACTTGATGTCTGTATTTGGAATTTTGGTAAGGTTGTACAGGGTGTCAGCGGATGAGGATTTCACGTTTTGCTTGCTGTTCTTGAATTTTCTTTACCTCCTCCACAATCTCCATATTTAATTTCTAATATCATTCGCCTTCAAAGAGATGAGATATTAGATATCTAAAAAGACGGTTTGCAAACTTATACTATTCTGAAGTTCAAAGTGTGAATATTTATCAAGTTTATCTCAGTATAAAAAAGTTACAAATCCAACATTTTAAAATCCAACTCGAAAAAAAGAAAAGCCTCATTTTCTTAAGTGACCCTGGCACTATATCTGTATTTATACTTTCAGATATAAAGACTTCTTA
The DNA here is from genome assembly GCF_028858775.2 of Pan troglodytes. Classification (NCBI taxonomy): domain Eukaryota; kingdom Metazoa; phylum Chordata; class Mammalia; order Primates; family Hominidae; genus Pan; species Pan troglodytes. Next base: position 148,042,974 of record NC_072403.2, on the reverse strand, counting down.
TGCTAGGTAGGAAACTGATTTTAAAGTCTGAATAGACACCAAGAGGCAGTTTTTCAAATTAAGGAAGGCTTCCACATTATCAGATTTGGAAACCTGTTCCATCAGTGTGTTCTGCCAACCTCCCTTTTCTCAAGGGATGAGCTGACATTGCTGGGCTGTTGTCCTCCTGGAGGGATGGTGGGGTGGTGGGGGGTTGGGGGGAGGAAGGGGGAGTAGGGAGGAATGGTAGCCTCAGAGTAGACAAGGATTGAAGGAAAACCTCTTTCTCTTTAGCCTTCTATAGATTTCACCAATTAGAGCTTCATTTGTTTTAATACCTTTTTTGTTTTAATTAATTAATTTTTTAACAGATGGGGTCTCACCCTGTTGCCCAGGCTGGAGTGCAGTAGCGTGATCATGGCTCACTGCAGCCTTGACCCCTTGGGCTCAGGTGATCCTCCTGCCTCAGCCTTCTGAGTAGCTGGGACTACAGGCACATGCCACCACATCTAGCTAATTTTATTTTTTTGTATTTTTTGTGGAGATGGGGTTTTGCCTTGTTGTCCAGGCTGGTCTTGAATTCCTGGCCTCAAGGGATTTGCCTGCCTGAATCTCCCAAAGTGCTGGGATTATAGGCATGAGTCACCCCACCTGGCTAATATCTTCCTTTTACAATGTAGAATTTGGTAGAGAGAGGGAAGCGTGGAGTTGGGGAGGAGATATTAAGCCCTAGTTCCACTTGGGTAGATATAAATTACTTAAAAAGAAAAATCAGATCTAAGCCTGAGAGTAGATCTCAGAAAATTCTCATTTTGGATTGAGGCAGGAAAAACAGGGGAACATTTCAGTCAGAGAGGAATAAGGACGGAGGAAATAGCTGCATTACTTAAGACCCACTGGAAAAATCGTTGTCTTGGGGGCTAGAGCCTGTAGCATCCACCAAGTTCCGTGTATCTCTTTGGATTTTTCCGGTTTAGCCTGATCTGTCCCTGCCACCCCACTTCCCAACCCTCAACCTCTACGAGCTGGCAGATGTGGAGCAAAGGCAGAGAAAGATCTATGTACTAAGGATTGTTTTATAATCACCTTCCCTTTCTCTTTATCATTGGTATGCTGGTGTAGCATCCATAGGATTTCCCTATTCACTCAACCCCCAGCCCCTTTTTAAAAGAGGTATCTATGGTAACCACATTTTCCTGAGCTGAAAATCAGGACATATGATCTGACAAAATAAGTGTGTTCTCATGACAACAACAGGACAGAATCTCTGAAATCAGGTCTGTCTCACAAATCCAGGTTGTGTGCTGAACCACGTGAGTCCTTTTGTTTGGGGGGTGCAAAATGTCATTGACAGTTGCCTGGTAAATTTCTTTCCAGCTGGAGCTTAACACAGGGAGCCTCAGGATTAGGACTTTGGTTAGCATCTAATTTTGAATCACGTCTGCAGAACCTCCATGGCTAAGGCAATTGATAGGAGAGAATTGCCTCCCAGGAGGCTGAGGCTGCATTTCTGTTGCTGATATTCCCTTGCAAGCCACCCAGCAACTCTGTAATATCTTTTCTGGGTTCTATTTTTTTATGCCACCATCCCCAGCTCCCAGCTTGGGGGTGGAGGAATTGGTTTGATTGTGACAACTACATAACAATATTAAGGACAATTTGAAAAAAAAATGCTCAATAATCGAACATACCTATTTTAATAGTTGTATATTCCATTGAAATCTTTATAGCTAGATTTATTTTGTCCTTATTTCCTGAGGATGATTTTATGACTCCATTGTGGGACGGTGGATTAGATTTGACCTTCAGTGATATTATATAATTCTAACTTACCCTGGTTTTCTTAATTTTCAGCTTATGTTTTCAGATACCCTCTTCCCTACCAATGTCAAAGCATTAAACTTTGAGCCTTGCAAAGGTCTGTAGCACTGTGAATGCATTCAGCTGTCTGAAGTCTATAGGAACAGGTATAAAACATGAACTGGTACATGTCAGGGTCAGAGTTTATAAGGAAAAGAGTTAAAGTTCTGAGTTCGGATTCAATGGAAGGGAACTGCAAGGAAAAGAAAGACTTGCTTTAAAGGTGGGTGGACTTGATGGAGTGTCTTAAGGTGTGATAGAAAGTCTTACCGAAGCAAAAATATTTCCTCCGCTACAGTGCCTAAAATTTCCACAGTTTGATTTGCTTCTTGGTCTAATGCATAACTTAATTAGATAAAGCAATAATTATTTTGGATGCATTGGCATCATACTTCAACAGTTTCCCACCAGTGACACTTGAAAGAGAGTGTGGTTTTAGGAGAATAACCTGAAAATAAGTTTTGAAGGAAGGACTAGCGAAACTGGGAATCCCAGGATGCGGCGGGATAGCATGGCTCACAGGCTCTAGGCCTAGAGATTGGGTTCTTGGGAGCGAGCATTAGGGATGAGGGGTAGCGACCCAGATTGGAAGGGTCCTAAAGGCAGATTCTGCTGATTCCCACCTTCAAGCCCTGCAGAGAGTACGAATAGTTGATTCCTGTTACTTTTCTTCTACTCTTTTTGGTTTTGATTCTATTCTAAACTACCAAATTAAAATAATACAAGTTAGTTAAGGGCCTATAACAAAGCTTCGATCCTAGGTTTCATAAGTTCTCAATAGATAATTAGCTAGTAGGTTAATCATGATTAAAGTGTTAATTTGGACTCAGCCATTCAAAAGGATGTTGATTAAACCTCCAGTGCTGATCTTTTGAAAGCTGTGTTTAGATCTTTTCTTTGTCACTTTTGTGAGATGTGCCAAAGGTATTTATTTGGAATTAACACTGAATTCAACTCACCAATTTGTATACTAGGGATGGAATCTTTCTGTTGATTACAAAGAGGACTGATTTCCAGTTCAAATTTCTGTTCAAGTTCACCTAAGAAGAAAGAAAAAAAAAAAAACATTGGTAATCTAGAACTTATAAAATGAGTATTAATAATTTTAATGACCTTGTCGGAAGAAGTTATTCTGGGAATTACTGTTTCCTGACTTGTTATCCCTTAGGGACCCTTCAGCACCGACTTGCTCTGCCTTACTTCAGTAGTTTCCGTAAAAATTTAAAATACCACAGTGCCAGTGACCGTTCATAATGGCTTATTGCTAGTAGGTGTGCTCTGGGACTAGAATAAACTTTTGAACAAGACCTACAAAAACAAGAAAACAAATGAGAAATTTCCTCACATGAAATAAAAGTTATGGCTTTAAGTGACAGGTTAAGAAAACAGGTTTTGTCCTTCCTTCTCCCTCCTCTACTTTCACACTGCCTGACCCTAGTCTTGTTTCACCTGAGGACAACCAGGAACAGTAAGTAGGTAGGAAATGAGGTAGAAGGACTAGAAAGATCTCATCCGAGTAGCACCTCAGTCTGTAACCACAAAATTAATCAGAATTTCCCATTCTGATTCCTTAGAATTTTACCCAATGCAACTGAAGGTGAAAAAAAGTATAAAGGTCAGAATGGTATTTCTTTTTTTCTTTTTGAGACAGAGTCTCATTCTGTCACCCAGGCTTGAGTGCAGTGGCATGATCTTGGCTCACTGCAGCCTCAAACTCCTAGGCTCAAACAACCCTTCTGCTTTAGCCTCCCAAGTAACTTGGACTACAGGCATGCGCCACCACACCCGGCTAATGTATATTTTTAAATTTTTATTTTTAGTAGAGATGAGGTCTCGCTATGTTGTCCAGACTAGTCTTAATCTCCTGAGCTCAAGCAATCCTCCTGCCTCCATCTTCCAAACTGTTGGGATTACAGGTGTGAGCCTCTGCACCCAGCTCAAAATGTTTTTTTTAATGCCTTTGTCAGCTATCAGGCTGGTGCAAATGTAATTGTGTTTTTTTTTTTGCCGTTACTTTCCATGGCAAAACCCGCAATTACATTTGCATCAACCTAATAGAAGATCAAAGGAGAAATGCACTGTACAAAACTTTATTGAAATACTTCATCAGTCCTTCCTGAGCATAACAAATTGAGTAATTTTTGTGTTGGAAAAAACAATCTGGTTAATGAGTGGAAGGTTCAGTTATGAATCTACTCTGCTAAAGTAGAAGAGATAAAAACACAACATTTATATAGTGATTACCGTGTGCCAGGCACGTTCTAAGCATTTTACATATGTTAATAAAAAATTGTCATTGTTTTTTGGTAAGAGGCAGGCTCTTACTCTGTCACCCAGGCTAGAGTGCAGTGGTGTCATCATAGCTCACTGCACCCTTGAACGCTTGAGCTCAAGGGATCCTCCTGCTTCAGCCTCCTGAGTAGCTGGGACTACAGGCATGTACCACCACTCTTGGCTAATATTGTTTTGTTCATTGTTTTTAAAAACAGAGATAGGAGCTCTCTACGTTGCCTAGGCTGGTCTCAAACTCCTGGCTTCAAGCAATCCTCCTGCTTCAGCCTCCCAAAGCATTGGGATTACAGGTGTGAGCCCCCCTCCCAGGCATATGTTAATTAATTTAATCCAAATAACAACCTTATTATAATCCCCATTTTACAGATGAAGAAATTAAGACACAGGGAGGGTTAAGTATGCTGACCCAGTATGTTGCTAGTAGGTCACACCACTAGTAAAGTGGGGAGCCTGGATTCCAGCATAGGAAGTTTGGCTTCAAAGTGTCTGCACTTAACCATTGAGCTGAAGCCCTACAGAGGCCGCAGTTCTGTCATTTTAAGACTGTAGTCTGCCTCCTGGGGTCTCTTGTCCCTGGTAATCCTCAAGGCTGAAGTGAGGAAATCATTCGGGCTTAACCTGAGTGGTTCGGGGCAGTCTGGCCACCCTAACTCTTCAACTCCAGATGATCATAGCCTTCTGAGGGCAGGGCCAGGACACCATATAATATTAAGACAAACTCTCCTAAAGCCAGTTTCACTCCTCACCTCCGTATTTCTGTTAATAGTGATTTTTCAGTCAAGTGTGACACTTTGGAGGAGTTGTCTTTGACTTCTCCCTTCCCTTCACCCTCCATCTCATCTGAGCCTGGCTGGGGACCCTGCAAGGGTCCCTGCTTGTTTCTTCCTCTTAAATCTTGTTTCACATCCTGTTTCTCCCTCTTAGAATAACTTTTTTTGCCCCCTTTCACTCTGCTTTAACCTGGTCTGGTGTGTTGATAATTTATTCTTAGTTGTTGCTTCTTAGCTAGTTTTCTTCCTCCAATTCTTCTTCCACTTCAACTATATATATTGCCCTAAATGTACTTCCTGAGATAACTCCCATTGTCATGTTCTCTATTGTAGCCTGGTGCCCAGGGGCCTCCACAATTCTCTCGTTCTTATCTTCTATGAGACTGAGCTGGTCTACAAGGCAGGGGGCATCCCGGCCTCAGTGGTTTCCATTCCATTCTATCTAGACCAGCGCTGTCTAATGGGATTTGCTGCAATGATGGCGATGTTGTCTACATTGCCCACTGTGGCAGCCCCTTGAAATATGATCAAGACTGAGGAACTCTATTGTTTATTAACTTTTAATTTAAATTTAACCAGTCACATGTGTCTTGTTACCATATTGGAAAGTATAGAACAATGCACATCACTCAAAACTGAGCTCAGATTCTACCTTTCAAGGTACTGGATCTTCTCCTGTGACCACTATCATTAGAGGTTTTCCAGTTAGATCATTTATTCATTCACTTATTCAACACGTTTATGTTTCAGACACTTTGCTAACCAATGTAGAGAATATAAAGGGGAAATTTGCATAGTTTCTTTCCTCTGGAAACTATACTAATTAGTACTTTGAGAGTACAAAGCATAGACTACCTGTAGTTCTTTGTATTCTTCATAATATCTCCAGTGGGGCTTTGCACATAGGACAATCAGTTTTGCTGAGGATTAGACAAGGCTGGAAGCAGATGTTCAATAAAATGTTCTAGGAAACTAGGTTGGGATGATATCAATCTGTAGTTACAAGAGGACAAAGTCTAATTTTTTAAGGTTTTTTCAGGGAGAGGAGGGAGGTATATGGTATTTGGAATCCTAATCTCTGTTCTGAGAATGAAACAGTTTTTCTAATTCATGGGGTCTTGTTTTCCTTGCCCCCTTGTCCTCAACCTTGATTTTAAGGGTTTTCCTTTGCTTAACATCATGAATCACGTTAAAGGTACTTTGTCCAGGACAGTTAGTAGTCTGTGGAAGCCTGCCTGCCAGGAGCAGGCTGGAATGAGCTGAGATGAGTCCAAATCTTAAACTGAAAGATTAATCAAAATGACACAAGTCATCCTTATAGAATTAAAAAAATAATAATTCAGTAGAGAGGACAGGCAGTTTGGATGACCAGGGAATCTACTCTTTTTTTTTTTTTTTTTTTTTTGAGACAGAGTCTCGCTCTGTCACCCAGGCTGGAGTGCAGTGGCGTGACCTTGGCTCACTGCAAGCTCTGCCTCCCGGGTTCACGCCATTCTCCTGCTCAGCCTCCCAAGTAACTGGGACTACAGGTGCCCGCCACCATGCCGGGCTAATTTTTTTTGTATTTTTAGTAGAGACGGGGTTTCACCGTGTTAGCCGGGATGATCTCTATCTCCTGACCTCATGATCCGCCCGCCTTGGCCTCCCAAAGTGTTGGGATTACAGGTGTGAGCCACCATGCCCAGCCTATAATCTTCTCTTAAAACAAGCAGAATTTCTACTAGACCATAAAGCTATTAAATAAAAAGGACTAGATATACTTTCTATTCTTCCTCTGCCAGGAAACATGCCAGAGGAAGGTACATGGAAGCCTGCCTTTAGAGATCAGTGTTACAAATGTTCTAGGTTTTTCCATCTTATAATGCATGCATATATTACTAGGACAATAAGCAGTTTTGAGAAAAGAGGTTTTTTTTTTTTTTTTTTTTTTTTTTGGAGATGGAGTCTTGCTCTGTCGCCCAGGCTGGAGTGTAGTGGCGCCATCTTGGCTCACTGCAACCTCCGCCTCCTGGGTTCAAGCAATTCTTTTGCTTCAGCCTCCCGAGTAGCTGGGACTACAGGTTGTGCCGCCACGCCCGGCTGATTTTTGTATTTTGATTAGAGACTGAGTTTCACCATTTGGCCAGGCTGGTTTCAAGTTCCTGACCTCAGGTGATCCACCTGCCTAAGCCTCCCAAAGTGCTGGGATTACAGGCATGAGCCACTGCACCAGGCCCAAGAAAAGAGATCTTATAGGTTACATTTCTTGGTTGATACCATTTACTGTACTTAGTTGACAACTTTGATTTACTGGCACTATGGGCCTTACTATCTACATAAGTGACATGGTCCTGCCCCAAGGTGCTCAGAATCCAAATAAGGTGCAAGATGAGAAAATAAAAGGTTTACACTGCAGTCGATGCTGACTTGTGTACTTTAATCATGCTGGGCATGATTGAGTCAAAACCAAGTGGGCTAGAGTAGACTCTTTCCTCTGTTTCATTGTTTGATTTGCAAGGACAGAGATCTTAGCCCCTCTCTCACTATGCTATTTCAATATTTAACATATCAAACAGTAAAGAAAATATTGATTATATCTAATTTAAAGCCCCCTAGCTGCAATTTCATCATATTTCCTTTTGTTTTACCTTCCTTGGAGATTTTATTTAGGGGCAACTAGAGCTGAGATTTTGATTTCTAACCACTTTTACTCAATTCAAGTGAAATTATATACAGAATTGTAGGAGTTACATGAGTACTTTTATTCTGAGAGAAAGATACAGTGAGCAGAGCCTTCTGGCCCCACATGAGCTCAATCAATTCTTCTGTCTTTGGGGCCATCACGATGTCATTGACACATCTTTCAATGGTGCCTTCTCCAAAAGGCTCACTGTTGCTATTTGACCTCCCCACAGAGCTGGTATGTGGGACACTTCAAGCTTTATTTGTTCTCAGCCTCTCAAACCTGATTCTGTCACTAGCATGAGGGCACTGTTGATGCCTGAACAAACATCCTGCACATTGAAACCCAGCCTGAAGAAACAAGGCTGTATTTAAAGGTTGATACCCCACCCAACATCAAGATCCTGCTTGCTAATTCATTGCTTTATTTCTGAATGAGGTTAATCTTTTAAAAATTATACCCTAATTCAGGGCCATTTGTCTTCTCACAGCAAAATCCTTCTACCTCACTGTTGAAACTATATTTGAAAGGAAGAACTCACTTTTTGGTCAGCTGTGTCCAATTTCATTTTTTTTTTTTTTTTTTTAAGAAAGCAAGGAGAAGGAATACAAAAGGAGTCTAAGTCCTTCTGTCAGAGTGGAAAACATTGACCTCAAATGACATTTAGCCTTTAGGCTGCACTCAGCTCATTAAAATGAAGGTCAAAGTCAAAATCAAACTATCCCACACATTCTTATATCCACAGAGGAGAGCCATTTATAATCAATGTCCCACTTTTGCTCATTTTTATTTTGCCTCATTACTACCTGTTTCTGTAGTAAGTCAATACATCAATGTTATTTATTTTTAACTTTTTCCAAAAAAGGGTTGGATGAGTTCCAAGAGAGTAAAAGAGAAAGGTTAGGATAACAAGAGTTGATGAGAGAACAAATGTCATGATAGATCAGCCATTTCCTGTTTTATTAGGATAAATGCCTAAAAGAAGACAGGGCAATGAAATCTCAGCTGTTGGATCACTACTAACCTTGCCTGTAGAATTCTTCACAGACCCTTTCACTCCACTGCTTGCTCATCTCCCAGATTCTACAAGGATTGCAAATGTCAGCACACTTCAAGGCGATCTGAGAAATGACAGGGCAGGGAGAGATTGTGAGAGGATGTTCTTTCAGTTGCAAAAGCACCCCAAGCCAAAGAGGCTATCAAGCTGTTCAGTCTGCTCACAGTACCAGGCCCATATTTACAGAGTACCTCCCTGACATGCCTCTTCAGGAAACTGCACTTATTCACCATGATACAAAGCCTGCATTGAGAATGCTGGCTTTATAGCAGTGAGGAGAGAAGAGCCACAGTCCAAGGACATGGAGCTTGCTGGAAGAGACCTGGGTGGGCAGGCCAAGGAAAGCCATGGCCTGGCTCCTTCTGTAGCTCCACCTCCTGCATGCAGGGAGGTTGCAGGGTCCCTGGCCAGGCTCAAGTGAGGTCATCTGGACCTCACTCTCACAGTAGCCACACTGACAAACTCCATACATCACTTAAATTATGCGTGCTGGCATTTATGTCTGCATGTGTAAGCTCAGACTGCCAGTCAGGGAATGAAGTCGTATCAAAGCCAGGAATGCTTTGTTTGCACAGCTAAATTAGGGCCTTCTTGACTTGCCTCACACTGGTCTGGATCTGAGATGCCAGCTTTTTGTCAGTAATGATGACCCTATGAGGGTTACCTTGAATTCCCAGAGAAGCAGATTCTCCCTTTTAACCACCACCTGCTACCAAGAGACCAGCAGTGTCCATTGGTTTGACCCAATTCCTTGGCATCACAGAACAGATAGCAATGTTGGGGTCTGGAAGAGCCTTGGATCATATCAACTTGCAAATTTAGTTGTTTATATTTATTTCCTGGTTAGTGGGGGTACCAGTACATGTTGAAGTAGAGGTAAGTGTCAGAGACGCCTCCTCCAGCCTCTGCCTTAAGGAATGCATTTGAGTTAGCAAGGCTTTCTTTCGAAATGTAAGTGTTCAAGGCCAAATCTTTCAGCTATTCACAACTTGGCTTTAGTCACTCAAATCAGACACCTGGTTGATCCTTGTGGCATTCAGGGACTAGAAGCCTAGTTTGGAAAGAAATAAGGAAGGATTCATAGTTCTACAGCTGGGAGTAGGGTATTTCCTGGCAAAGATGGAGCACTTTGGACAGCTACAAAGGGTAGCATGAAAGCCTGGAACAAAAAAGACTGCACGATTTCATCTCCAGGTGTAGCTCCATCTCATCTATCTAGATGAGACTAGGTCCATTCACTATGTTTTTTGCACCAAAAGAAAAGAAGGAAGACAAGAGAAAATGGAAGATCAAGAAAGAAGGTTCTGGTTTGGATACCAGGTCACATTTTTATTTGTGACATCCACTCTGCCCTGATGTAATTTGTCATGTCACAAATGACTTCTTGCCATGGAGTAAAACAGAAAGGAATGGACTTGATCCAATGTAATTCAATTCAGTTCAATTTTATTTTTTGCTGCCTAAAAATAAGACCAGATAAAAATGTTTAAGACTCAGATGAAAATAGAAGTTTAGGTAGTAAAAGGAAATAAAGCAGGTTAAATACGTTTAAGATAAAGGGAGGTCACTTGTTTTCCAATTTTTGTATGTACTATAGTTAATATAATATGCTTTTGTGTTTCAGAAACAGTCTTTTAAAATTGTGTGGGTATCGCAGTAGCTGATTTTATACCAAGCCACAAAATGCGGTAGACCTTTACTGCATCCAGCGGGATTACTCTGTGATAAATCAGTTACTGAACAAGAAAAATGAGATATTATCAACTTGTTGACCTAAAACCCAGATTTTGCTTAGTTGGGAACCACTTATAACTTTCGTGCATTTCAAAGCCTTTACTAAAATAGGTCACTGCTCTAACTCATACCATCGGAGATAACTCCTCAAATGTGCTAAAATTACTGATCATGGCCCTGAGTGGATTTTTGTTGTTGTTGTTTTGTGTTTCTTTAGAGACAGGATCTCACTCTGTCACCCAGGCTGGAGTGCAGTGGTGCAGTCATAGCTCACTGTTGCCTTGAACTCATGGACTCAAGTGATCCCCATGCCTCAGCCTCCCAAGTAGCTGGGACTACAGATGTGAGCCACCACACCCAGCCCAGCTGAGTGTTTTTACTCAGCAAAAAGAATGGCTTTTATTGTTTTGTTTACCTGAAGCATAAAGTGCCTGTCCTGTGCATCCTGCAGTCTTAAGTCTTTATTGTGGAGGTGAGCTTTCAATCTGGTCAAAAATTCATTCTGCCTGTTGATGTCTGTTGCCAAGATCAAGGAGCCCAGCTGCTGTTCAATATCCTGTCTGCATCCACAAGAATGAAAGAGAAAAACACACACAAAGCAAATCCCTTTGATGAGGGTGATTGATTTTATCATCATCAGGTGGCTTGTAATCTAATTTCTGCCTTTGATTCTGTTTATTACACAATGTGCCAGTCCTTCACTGCCTGAGAGCAAGTCTCCCACCCACCAGTTCCGTCCTTGGACAGGAAGCATGCCAAGAACTGTATAAAGTGATTGAAACCTTGAAAAACAAAGTTGTGGTAGTGTAGACATTTCTATGGCTGAAAAAATCTGAAAGCCAAATAGAAATGCATGTTTTAGGGAGGACACAAAAGACTTGCAGAATCATGAGATTGGTGGTGTGTTTTTAGAGTTCAAACATGAAGATGCGCACGGAGAGAGAAAAGGGCATAACAATAGTAATAAAAATGAAGACAATAATAGTAAATGGTACCATGGGATGGAAAGATCCATCAACGGAACACAATACATAGGCCAGGAAGAGATTCTGGAACTTCAAACACAAAAACTAATGAAGGCACTGTTACAAACCAGTGGGCAAGAGATATATTAGTCAACAAATGGTATAGAGAAAATGGGATATCTTAGAAAGATAAAGCAAGTTAGAGCTTTCCCTCACATATAAAAAGTAATAAAGGAACAATCCATAAATATTTGTAAAATTTACCTTTAAAAATGAAATATATTTAAGTAGAATGCATAGGGAATACATATATAATTTAATGAATAAATAGAAAATGAACACCCCTTGTAACCACCACTCAGGTCAAGAGCACTGCCTGCCAGTACCCCAGAGGTCAAGTTGCCTATCTCATCACATCCCTTTTCCTTTCAAGCCTGGAAGTAACCACTTTCTTGCTCTTTGTTTTAACAATTTTCTTGTTACTTATGATTTTACCACCTGTGAGTGCATCTATAAACCACGCCAATTTAATTTTAACTGCTTTTGAACTTTAAGTTATATGGTATGTATCAGTGACTGACTTCTTTAGCTAAACATTATGTTTTTGAAATTCCTTCATGATGTGTAGGCTATAGTTGATCCTTTTTTGTTACAGTGTATGCCACTGTATAAAATTCCATTGATAATGAAATCCATTCCATTATCCATCCTACTTTTCATGGTCACTTGAGTTTTTTCTAGTGTTTGGCTACTATGAAAAAAGCAACAGTAAATATTCTTATATACCTCTAGTTATGCATGTGCAGAAGTCTCCCTAGGGTCTATATTCGGGAATGCAATAATTGGATGACAGGGTATGTTTATCTTCAATTTACTAGATAATGCCAATTATTTTCAAAATGATGGTATAAATTTTTGCTCCCAGCAGTAGCGGATGAGATTCTCATTATTCTACATTCTTACCCTTTACATTTTTAGCCAGTTTGATGGGCATGTCATGCAACTCACTGTAGTTTTAATATGAATTTTGTTTACTAATGAGGCTAGACATATTTTCATGTCTTTATTGGCCATTTGTACTTCTTTTGTGAAGTTTCTACTCTAGTTTTTGTCTACTCTATTAAGTTGTCTTCCTTTTTCTTATTGATTCTGAGGTTCTTTACATATTTTAAATACTGGTCCTTTGTCAGCTACATGTTGCAAATATTGTGTCTGTGGTTTGTCTTTTAGCTGTCTTTATGATGTCTATTGATGAAGTGTCAATTTTTATCATTTTAATTTTATTTTTAAATTTATAAATAGAGATGGGGGTTTCACTATGTTGACCAGGCTGGTCTCGAACTCCTGGCCTCAAGTGATCCTCCCATCTCCACCTCCCAAAGTGCTAGGATTACAGGCATGAACCACAGTCCCACCAGGAAGTCTTAATTTTTAATGTAGCTTAATCTATAAATCTTTTTATTTATGGCTAGTTTTTTTTCCTCTTTAAGAAACTTTTCCCAACTCTGGTGAAAAATTTCCCTACATCATATTCTAAAAGCTTTATAGTTTCACCACAAACATTTTTGTTTTTAAGCCATACATACATCTTTAATCCAGTTCTGAACGTAAAAAATTATATAAAACAGAAAATTCACAAGAGAAATACAAAATATCTCATAAAATAAAGTGATATTAAATATTCTTAGTATAGCAGAAAGCAAATTAAAACCACAATGTGATATTATTTCTCCCATTTTTATTGGTGAGGATTGAAAGTAACTGCTAAGTAATTTGCTGAATTATTGAAAGATTGTAATACCCAATGCTGTCAATAGTATGAGAAAAATGGTTCCCCTCATTCTTTGTTAGGGAGTATAAATTAGTACAATGTTTCTGGAGGGTAATTTAGGAATTAGTGGAAAAAGCATTTGATGAACATAAATAATCTGACCAACAGTCCATCTACAAATTAACATTAACATGTTAGTAAAGATATAATTAGTAAAGATATGTTACAAGGATGCTTATTCTATTGTTATTTACAATAATGAAGCATTCCATGGGGGAAAAAAATCACAAAAATTTATGAGATTAGTTAAATAAACCATGGTACACTCATACTGTGCAATTATGAAGTACAGTGTACAGCTATAGTAATTGACATTGAAAAATGTCATCTTTTTAATGCTAAAAACAAAATGCAAAGCATGTAAAGCATGATCTCTATGGTCACAGAAAATAAACTGAAAAGATCTATAATGGGATTATGGTTGATATTTTAATTTATACTTCTCAAAATTATATGAATTCTTTGAAGATATGAATACTTATTAAATTTATAATTGGAAAATAAAATTATTTTAATTAGGTGAAATGTTTCATGAATCAAAAGGCAAACTAAAAACTTCAAGTAATATTTACCACATATAACAAATGGTTACTGTAGTTAATATACAAAGAGTTCTAACAAATGAATAACACTGATAGGAAAATAGGAAGAGACCAAATATAAAAATATGTTCTCTAAAGAAATAGCAATGATCAGCAAATATATGAAAAATTTCAATCTTGGTTGTAAGTAAAGGATGCATACTAATTTAATGAAAACCACTTTACATATATATTTGTGTATATACATACATATATGTCAAATTTGCAAATATTTTAAAAAGATAAAAATAAACTCAATTTTGGTGATGGTACATTGGTACATTTTCTTATAATCCATCAGCTGGAATACAGGTAGATACAGCCTTTTAGAAGAACAATTGGATAATATACAAGAAACTTAAAAATTCAGACCTTTCTGACCAATAATTTTTTTTTTTAATTTTTCTTTTTTTTTTATTTTTTTTTATTTTTTATTTATTTATTTATTTATTTTTATTTTTTATTTTTTTATTATTTATTTTTTTATTTTATTTTTATTTTTTATTATACTTTAAGTTTTAGGGTACATGTGCACATTGTGCAGGTTAGTTACATATGTATACATGTGCCATGCTGGTGCGCTGCACCCACTAACTCGTCATCTAGCATTAGGTATATCTCCCAATGCTATCCCTCCCCCCTCCCCCCTCCCCACCACAGTCCCCAGAGTATGATATTCCCCTTCCTGTGTCCATGTGATCTCATTGTTCAATTCCCACCTATGAGTGAGAATATGCGGTGTTTGGTTTTTTGTTCTTGCAATAGTTTACTGAGACTGATGGTTTCCAATTTCATCCATGTCCCTACAAAGGATATGAACTCATCATTTTTTATGGCTGCATAGTATTCCATGGTGTATATGTGCCACATTTTCTTAATCCAGTCTATCATTGTTGGACATTTGGGTTGGTTCCAAGTCTTTGCTATTGTGAATAATGCCGCAATAAACATACGTGTGCATGTGTCTTTATAGCAGCATGATTTATAGTCATTTGGGTATATACCCAGTAATGGGATGGCTGGGTCAAATGGTATTTCTAGTTCTAGATCCCTGAGGAATCGCCACACTGACTTCCACAATGGTTGAACTAGTTTACAGTCCCACCAACAGTGTAAAATTATTCCTATTTCTCCACATCCTCTCCAGCACCTGTTGTTTCCTGACTTTTTAATGATCACCATTCTAACTGGGGTGAGATGATATCTCATAGTGGTTTTGATAGGCATGGGCAAGGACTTCATGTCCAAAACACCAAAAGCAATGGCAACAAAAGACAAAATTGACAAATGGGATCTAATTAAACTAAAGAGCTTCTGCACAGCAAAAGAAACTACCATCAGAGTGAATAGGCAACCTACAACATGGGAGAAAATTTTCGCAACCTACTCATCTGACAAAGGGCTAATATCCAGAATCTACAGTGAACTCAAACAAATTTACAAGAAAAAAACAAACAACCCCATCAAAAAGTGGGCGAAAGACATGAACAGGCACTTCTCAAAAGAAGACATTTATGCAGCCAAAAAACACATGAAAAAATGCTCATCATCACTGACCAATAATTTTTATCTACAAATACTTCCTGAGAAAACAGAGTATCAAAGTTTGGGATATTGGGAACCATTTGAATTCCAAATGAAAGGCAGTAGTGGTATACAATAATGCCATATGGCTGACAAAATCATTTTAATTTAACAGGTTTAATGATTTGGAAAAAAGTCTTTATTGTAAATAAAAAATTTCAGGACGTAAACTGTAAAATAAGTTCCCCAAATAACCATATTTTGTTAAAATAAGTTTGTATTGAAAAAAAGACTAAAAGAAAATAAACTAGCCAGGTTAACATGAACTATACCTGGATGGCAGGATTACTAGCAGTTTCAGTTTTCTCTTTCATATCAAGCTGAAGCATATGAAAGTGCTAAAAGTCTCCTGTTTTTGGCCCTTAAAAAGAGCAACTTCACATAGTTCAAACTAACACTTTCCTGAATTTTCCTTACTTTCTATAATTAACCTGCCCTACTTTTAAAATCAGAAAAATGACATTAAAGCATTTACTTGTGATAGAAGGAATAATAATGATTATGATAATGGCTTTTGTAATAAAGTTTTCACATATATTATTGTATAACAATTATTCTTCTGGCAAAAACAATTTATAACACTGTGTTCCACAAAGTCACATAAAAATATATTTTTCATTGGAATCCATAGATGTGAAATGAATATTTTAGGAAAGAAATATTAATTGAGTAACAAACAGGATGAATGCAGGTACTGACCAGGAGAAGCCTGGTCACCCCAGAGTCCTTTCCCATTTCCCTTGCATTTTCTTCTTTCCTGTCCTCACTATTCTTCCTTTCCTTCTCCTTCTTTCTTCTTTGTCTCTCTCCTTACCTCCTCTTTTCTTCTTCTCACTTGATCTTTTGCTCTAGTTTTTAGTTCTTTTTGCATTTAATTCTTTCAATCTTTGCAATTTATTATTCTAGTAAGAGGCATACGTTTTTATTCCATGCACGAGAACTGGTTTTATTTAGTTCCAGGGAATAAAAATGTATCAGAACTGAAATTCCTCCTGCAAATTTCACATTCCTCTGGGTGCTAGGAAACAGCATGAGATCAAATCAGAGGGCCAGGAATCAATCCACAACCCAGAGTATACTGCTTGTTCAGTTGGGAGACACCACTTGGTCCTTGACCTCAAGTTATGTGCTTGTCTTGAAGAAGGGTACAGCAATCTATGTACTCTTTTCACCTAGATTTCTTGGGTTCTGCACGTGTTCATTAAACAGATCAGAATTAATGGTGGCCTTGGAAGACAGTATTAGCAGCTAACTTGGGGCCACCAGGAAAATGAAACAATGGCCTCAGATTTAGTGGGACTCAGCCTACATACCATGGCTATCAAATAGTGAACCAGAAAACGAGTGTCTCCCCTTCTGTTTAAAGTGCAAGAGACATAAGGTAAATTAATTGGTGAAAAAAATGCTAGGGCCATGTCAATTATTTAGCAAAAGACATTTTAGAAAAGAATTTCTGACTTCTATTTTTGCTGAGACTAGCAATTACAAAATATACTTTTTTGAACTCTAGCTTTAGAATGCCTGGGTTCCTTCTTGATAAATATTTACTATTTGGAGCTACATGGAAGGACAATTTTGCTAAACTAAAGGTCGGGAATTTGGCAAAGTCGAGCACTGATACTGAAGCGTGTGAAAACTGAGAGCTGTTTATTATCCCTTTTCCTGACTGTAGGTCATTGACTCTGCAAGGCCCTTTCAAAGCACACAGAGAGATTTTGGTTTCTGGGTTGCTGTAACTGACACCAAATCTCCTCTGATAGACAGCTCAGTGCAGGCAGGAAGCACAGCCGGGGGGCTCTCTGCCATTCACGCAAAAGGTCCCAAGCCTGCCCTAGAGAAAGTGGCTTATCTTTACTGCATGCACATCAGTATGTTTCATCTCGGCAGCACTTACGTCATTTCCTTTGGCAAGTGAGCAAGAAGCCTTGATTCTCGAAGCATGCCAATTGTAGATCGCCAGTGGTGATTCTCCAGCACAGACATATTCTAGAAAGAAAGAAAATAAGAGATATAAATGAGAGGGAAGCCACATACTGATCTTTCATGCTGAACACAGCTCCACAGACGCTAGCATTTTCCCTCCAGTTTGTACTTGATGACCCAGAGGCAGACCAGGAAAAAAAAAAAAACCCAAAAGATAAAACAACCATGAGGTCTAGTCTCAAGGCTGTGATGATGGGAGAACAGCAGGGCCCGTGGCTGACCCTCTGCTGCAGGGTTGAATGAGGATCTATTTCCAGCATCATTCACTCCTGCCTCTGCCCCTCTTTCAGTAGCTCAATCAGGCCACGCTAAATGTAAGAAAGAAAGTGAAGCAGTGACAGCTTTCTACATATGGCTAGCCAGTTTTCCCAGCACCATTTATTAAATAGGGAATCCTTTCCCCATTGCTTGTTTTTCTCAGGTTTGTCAAAGATCAGATAGTTGTAGATATGTGGCGTTATTTCTGAGGGCTCTGTTCTGTTCCATTGATCTATATCTCTGTTTTGGTACCAGTACCATGCTGTTTTGGTTACTGTAGCCTTGTAGTATAGTTTGAAGTCAGGTAGCATGATGCCTCCAGCTTTGTTCTTTTGGCTTAGGATTGACTTGGCGATGCGGGCTCTTTTTTGGTTCCATGTGAACTTTAAAGTATTTTTTTCCAATTCTGTGAAGAAAGTCATTGGTAGCTTGATGGGGATGGCATTGAATCTATAAATTACCTTGGGAAGTATGGCCATTTTCATGATATTGATTCTTCCTACCCATGAACATGGAATGTTCTTCCATTTGTTTGTATCCTCTTTTATTTCATTGAGCAGTGGTTTGTAGTTCTCCTTGAAGAGGTCCTTCCGTCCCTTGTAAGTTGGATTCCTAGGTATTTTATTTGCTTTGAAGCAATTGTGAATGGGAGTTCACTCATGATTTGGCTCTCTGTTTGTCTGTTATTGGTGTATAAGAATGCTTGTGATTTTTCCCTTCCTTACACCTTATACAAAAATTAATTCAAGATGGATTAAAGACTTAAATGTTAGACCTAAAACCATAAAAACCCTAGAAGAAAACCTAGGCAATACCATTCAGGACATAGGCGTGGGCAAAGACTTCATGTCTAAAACACCAAAAGCAATGGCAACAAAAGCCAAAATTGACAAATGGGATCTAATTCAACTAAAGAGCTTCTGCACAGCAAAAGAAACTACCATCAGAGTGAACAGGCAACCTACAAAATGGGAGAAAATTTTCACAACCTACTCATCTGACAAAGGACTAATATCCAGAATCTACAATGAACTCAAACAAATTTACAAGAAAAAAACAACCCCATCAAAAAGTGGGCGAAGGACATGAACAGACACGTCTCAAAAGAAGACATTTATGCAGCCAAAAAACACATGAATAAATGCTCACCATCACTGGCCATCAGAGAAATGCAAATCAAAACCACAATGAGATACCATCTCACACCAGTTAGAATGGCAATCATTAAAAAGTCAGGAAACAACAGGTGCTGGAGAGGGTGTGGAGAAATAGGAACACTTTTACACTGTTGGTGGGACTGTAAACTAGTTCAACCATTGTGGAAGTCAGTGTGGCCATTCCTCAGGGATCTAGAACTAGAAATACCATTTGACCCAGCCATCCCATTACTGGGTATATACCCAAAGGACTACAAATCATGCTGCTATAAAGACACATGCACACGTATGTTTATAGCAGCACTATTCACAATAGCAAAGTCTTGGAACCAACCCAAATGTCCAACAATGATAGACTGGATTAAGAAAATGTGGCACATATACACCATGGAATACTATGCAGCCATAAAAAATGATGAGTTCATGTCCTTTGTCGGGACATGGATGAAATTGGAAATCATCATTCTCAGTAAACTATCGCAAGAACAAAAAACCAAACACCGCATATTCTCACTCATAGGGGGGAATTGAACAATGAGAACACATGGACACAGGAAGGGGAACATCACACACCGGGGCCTGTTGTGGGGTCGGAGGAGGGGGGAGGGATAGCTTTAGGAGATATACCTGATGCTAAATGACGAGTTAATGGGTGCAGCACACCAGCATGGCACATGTATACATATGTAACTAACCTGCACATTGTGCACATGTACCCTAAAACTTAAAGTATAATAATAATAATAATAAAAAAATGAAGCAGTGAAATAGGTAGTAATGGATACCATGGCACTATAGTCATAACATAATCCAAGATTATACTAGCAAACTGAATGGAGGCAAGCCTCACAATCTCTGGTCTAATCTACTTCACTGACCATCATTTCTCAACGCTGATAAGAACCTCCTAAGCCCAAACCACCAGGGTAGCTGGTGACACATTCAGACTCCTGAGTTGCAGTCATTATGGTTCTGATTTGATAGGCTCGTGGTAATAATTTCATATGTACACTAAGGTTTGAGAACCATTATCTTGCAGGCTGCTCTGCCGGTAATCTTTGTGACCAGCACCTTGGCATTTAGCTGATTAAATCTGTGAGTTGGAATCTACAATTGCTTCCTTGCTCAATTATCTTAACATTCCTGTCCTTGAGGGAACCTGTGTTATATTCAATCTCTCCCTTGACCTGTTATTTTAAATATGCTTTTTATCTGAACAATTAACCACTTAAATGATGAATATTTCTTATACTCGATTGTGTTTTGTTCTAATTAGGAAACATTATGTCTGTACCATTGACTTCATAGATACAGAATAGAACTCCTCTTGACCTCAGGCAATATTTTGTTTATTCAGTCTCCATTTGGTTTCAAGAGTAGTTATAATCTTACAAAACATATAAAAGGATAGTTGCTATGGTTTGAATGTCTCCTCCAAAACACACATTGAAACTTAATCCACAATGTGACAGTATTGAGAGGTGGGGCCTTTAAGAGGTGATTGGATTGTGGAGTAATCTATTAATGGATTAATGGATTAATGGGTTATCATGGAAGATAAACTGGTAGCTTTATAAGAGAGGAAGAGAGAAGAGCTAACACTTGTGCATGCTCAGCCCCCTCTCTGTGATGCCATGAGATGCCTCAGGACTCCATACAGAGTTTCCACTAGTAAGAAGACTCTCACCAAGGTACAGCCCCCTCTATCTTGACTTTCTCAGCTTCCATAACTGTAAGAAATAAATTTTGCTTCCTTGTAAATTACTCAGTTTCAGGTATTCTGTTATAAGCAACAGAAAATGGACTAAGACAATAACATTCAATAAAAAGTGAGAGACACTGTATAATTTCATGTATATGAGGTACCTAGAGTAGCCACAGTCTTAGAGACAGAAAGTAGAATGGGTGGTTGCCAGGGACTAAGGGGAGGGAGGAACAGGGAATTATTGTTTAATGGGCACAGGGTTTAGTTTTACAAGATGAAAAGAGTTCTAGAGTTGGGTAGTGGTGATGATTGCACATTATGAATGTGCTTAATACCACTGAATTGTACACTTCAAAATGGTTAAGATGGTAAATTTTATATTACATGTATTTTACCACAGTTAAACAAAAAGTAAGGGAAAAGAAGCAAGGAAAATAATATGGTGACGAAATGGAGTCAGAAGTGCGGCTAAAAACCATCCCATTATATTATGCCCCTACTGTATCTGAGCCACCCATACGATGTTCAACTTTTTCAGCAAATGAGGAAGGAGAATCTCTTGTTAGTGACACAATCAATGCTCCATTAGGAAAACACAAGTCAGGAAAGCTGCAACTATTCTTGATTCTAAAACTATTCTTGATTCTAAAACCACACACTCATTTATCTCCAAGACTTTGTTATGAGGTAAGTTTCATGAGGCTGAGTCTCATATCCATCTTCTGTAGAGTCTGTCCTATTGCTATTTATTTCACTAATTGCCAAGGAGTCATTATTCTTTATTTACCACTTGACCATGTTTGAAGCAGTAATGAAATTTTGTTACTTTTATCAACTGGTCTATTATTTCCTTTTGGGCATGAGCCACACACAACAAAAGAGAAGGCTGATTGAAAATCACATGCTAGACTAATTTGTTTTGATTGTAAAGATTTAGGAGAGAAGAGTGATAGATTAGTGTGATGTAACAGATGTTCAATCCTGTGATGACATTTAATTCAGTCGCTCATGTGTTCACTTGCAAGACTAATTCAAGTAGATGTGGACATGAGTGCCCTCCCATGAGTTTTTCAAGGGCCAGAAAGCTGTAACAAGATCTGATGATAAATGACACCATATCCCCATGTAGTGGAACAAAAATGTCTGGAAGATGGCCTTAAGCATGGTGATGTATGCCAGCCTGACTTAACATCTTCATTAATAATCTTCCTGAAGACAGAATAAAAGGATACTTAGGAAATTTGCTGGTGAAACTGTATTTGGAGATGAGCACCAGGGAAATGCTAGAAAATTGGGTTAGCTTGGAAGCTGGTACAGATTAAAAGACAATAGAGTAGATGATTGCAAACACAGCCTTTGTGGAAGAGTCATTATGCATGAAAGCATGTTTTGGCCAGAACCGCGGTGGAAATAGGGGCACCATGGTGGATTCCAGAGACTAAGAAAAGAAGAACAGCATAGAGAGGAGAGACTAACATTTATCAAACACCAACTCTGTGCCAGGCACTTTCCATGCCCTCATCTAAATCTCACATAGCCCTCCACTATTTTGATCATGAATTCATAGGTCATAAAGAACTCAGGTTTCTTAGGGAGGCCACAGAGCTAGTGAGTAGCTGAGGAAGGCCTCACTTATGCCTGCAGACTCAAACCTAAGCTCTGCATACAGCCCTTGCTGCCTCCCAAGAATTTTCTCTGTGCTACCACATCCAAGCATCAGAAGCCTGAAATTTACAAGCTGATAAATACCTGGAATTATACTGAATTTGCCAAAATTACCTATAGTTGTTGCTCAAAAAAAACTAAGGTTGATTGTTCTAATTAGATGTTAGTTTCTAAACCCACATTGGAATTCTTGCATTTACCTCTGAATCTGGTTCTATTGCTAAAAATCTTGTGGTTTGAATAATGATTGAATAGATTTAGGTCGTCTTGGGGGAGAACTCATTGTTCACTCTCAACCCTCATCTGCAATCAGTGTCTGAATCCTTTTGGTTTTTCCTACATAGTGTCACTTGTGCCCATTCATTCCTTTCATAGAAGCCACCCTATTTCAGAGTTTTACCATCCTTTTTCATTGTTTTTCTTCAAGTCATCCTCCTTACAGCTGCCAGAATGTGACCTGTTTATTTGACAAAATTTTCTATATTCTCCCTAATCACTGGTTGAAACAAAAATATTTATCAATCACCCACTAATATGCCAGGTTCTGTGGTGTGCACTGGGGATCCAAGGATAAATAAGACAAAATCTCTGCTCTCAAGGAGCTTGCTGGCCTGTGGTATGATCATGCTATCCACCTGCCCCAGCGCTCTGTTCCAAACCCCACAACGGATCCCTGTAAGACAAATTAAGTAGAATTCCTTAGCTTGACGTTCAATGCTTTATGAAATTGTCCCAAATATCACTTTGTTCCTAAATGTTTGAGATAACTCAATACCTTTACCTCTCCTTTCCAACAAAGCTCTTATAGTCCAAATAAATATCATGTTAGCAAGACTATAACTTACATAAATATTAAATTATTAATATATGATGGTGTCCTTTCCTTTTGCTAACCCTAATACCTTCCAAGGTGGTTTATTATCTGCAAACACCTCTTTCTCTATGTTCACTTATCAAACCAGCCCCTGTCTTTCAAAGTTCACTTCAAATACTCCACAAGGCCATCTGCAATCATTCCAGGCAAAGGCAAATGTGCTTTCTTCTGAGTCTTATACTCATTTTGAATTTTTCTCTGGCATTCCGGAAGTCCTGTGTCCTATTAAACTCAGTCCCATTGATGTGTATTAGAGTTCTTTATCTTTTACTACATTATAAGCTAGGTATGAGTAGGCAGCCAACCTTGTTCCTTTTGTATCCACTCAAATCTATGCCTCACACAGAGTTTCTATAAATTTGCTAAGTAAGAGAACAAATTACTTGATTTCATTCAACAAATATATTGAGCACTTACTATGTTCTAGGCACTGTGATATGTGCTTGGAATACATCAGTGAACAAAACAGACAAGAAACTAGTGGTGGTAGAGATGGTATATTAGTCCGTTTTCATGCTACTGATAAAGACATACCCGAGACTGGGCAATTTACCAAAGAAAGAGGTTCAATGGACTTACAGTTCCACATGGCTGGGGAAGCCTTACAATCATGGTGGAAGGCAAGGAGGAGCAAG
This sequence comes from Pan troglodytes, assembly GCF_028858775.2. NCBI lineage: Eukaryota > Metazoa > Chordata > Mammalia > Primates > Hominidae > Pan > Pan troglodytes. Next base: position 148,019,382 of record NC_072403.2, on the reverse strand, counting down.
TCACATCTTACATGGATGGTAGCAGGTGAAGAGAGAGAGCTTGTGCAGGAAACCTCCCCTTTATGAAACCATCAGATCTTGTGAGACTTATTATCACCAGAAGGGCATGGGAAAGACCTGCCCCCATGATTCAGTTACCTCCCACTGTTCCCTCCCATGACACAGAATTTAACATGAGATTTGGGTGGGGACACAGCCAAACCATATCAGATGGGGAGAGACAGGCAATAAACAATAAACATAATAAATACTTTCATGCTGGAAAGAGTTGGATAGCATGTTAGAAGATAGTAAATGCATGGAGAGAAGAGCAGAATAGTGGGCATCTGAGAGTCCCCACTTTCAGATATAGTCAGGGCTGGTAAGGTAGTCATGGGGAAATGTGAGATTTGAGCAAAAGCTTGAAGGCAGGAGGGAGTTAGTCATTCCTGCCTGGGGAAGAGCATTCTAAAGAGAACAGCTGGAGCAAAGGCCTCAAGGGAGGAGCTAACAGCTGTGAGGTCAATGCACAGCGAGAGAGGGGAAGTATGAAGACATGAAGTCAGTGAGGTCATGAGACACCAGACCAGGCACAGCCTTCTGGCAATTACAAACATTTTGGTTTTTACTTTGAGAGAAATAAGGAGCCACTGCAAGGGTTTGGGAGGAGTAAAATTATATGACTTACATTGAAATAAGGCCACTTTTGGTGTATGTTGACAACAGACTTTGGTAGGGGTAAGGGGAGAAACAGGTTGAAATGGTTTGTATCTGTGTCCCCAGCCAAATCTCATGTTCAATTGTAATCCCCAATAGTGGAGGTGAGGCCTGGTGGGAGGGGATTGGATTATGAGTGTGGTTTCTCATGAATGATTTGGCACCATCCCCTTGATGCTGTTCTTGTGGTAGTGAGTTCTTATGAGATCTGCTTGTTTAAAAGTGTGTAGCACCTTGCCCTCACTCTCTCTCTTGCTCCTGCTCTAGCCGTGTGAGGTGCCTACTCCCTTTGCCATCTGCCATGACTGTAAATTTCCTAAGGTCTCCCCAGAAGCCAAGCAGATGCCAGCATCATGCTTCCTGTACATCTTGTGGAACAATAAGCCAATTAAACCTCTTTATAAATTATCCAGTTGCAGGTATTTCTTTATAGCAATGTGAGAAGGGACTAATATACAAGTGGAAGGCTGTTTGGGACAATAGCACTCATCCAGGTAAGAGGTGATGGAGATGTGGATGGGGGAGGAAGCATCAGAGGTGGTTGATTTCTGGGTCTGCAGGATGATTCCATTGTTTCTGGTATGAGCACAGAAGGATGGAGTGCCCATTAACCGTGACGGGAAAGCTGCAGTGGAGCAGGTGTAGAGTTCAGTGTGGGACGTGTGGAGTTTGAGGTGCCATTAGACACATGGCAGCACAGTGGGGATATCAAATAACCTAAGCAGTAACAACAATAAAGGGAAAACACAATGGTCATGTAAGTGCTGTAGTAATTGGTGGGTTAGAGGAAGAATGTTACACAAAGGGAAGGATCACACCAAGTCATCATTTTGATGGCCTTAGGTTTAAGATTAAGCATCACGTATGACAGAGACTCCTGTTTGTTCATCCCATTTATCTGATTTCCTTTCTTCCTTACTCACAGAACCTCAGTTTTTAAATGGGCTTATGGCTATTCAGAAGAAAGACAGCATTTCTCAGCCTCCTTTACAACTAGGTGGGATCATTTGATGAAGTTCTGATCTACTAAATGTTAGCAGAAGTGTTGCGTGGGATTTCCAGGAAGGTTGTTTAAACCAAAGGTGGAGTCATCTGAGAGAGGCTTCTTTTGCTTTTCCCCATTCTATCTTCTCACTGGAATGCAGCAGGAATGGTTTGACCTCCAGCAGATACCTTGGGTGAGGAGGACAAGTGCCCTACCAAGAGATGACAGATTGTAGAACTAAAAGGATCCTGGGTCTCTAATGATTTTGTGGAGCTATTGTGCCTTCCTTGGACTTCCAACTGCCCAACTTTTATGAAGGTTAGGAATAAACTTCTATCTTGTTTAAATCACAAATACACCAAGTTGATTTAAAGTTAATTTGTCTTCCATGTCATCCTGAAAGAGCTAATGAGAGAGGGCCTTTTCAATGTCTTGATTTATAATAAGGCTTGGTTTGGGCATAGGAAACGATAATAAAGGGTTACATAACTCCAAAAAAGAGTGAGGAGAATCTCCTTAATAAAGTTGGAAACACACATACACACACACACGACCTTATCTACTTATTTCTGAGACAAATCATTGATCTGCTTGGAAAGCCTTTCTTGGTTCTCTCAACAGAACTGACAGCTTCCTCTTCCAGACCTTCTACACCCACAGGAAACTTCTATCCTAGTGTCTACAACACCTTGTAACAACTTTGTTCACTGGCCTTGCTCCCACATGTCAGTGGTCTGCTCATTCAGTGAATTTTGAAAAACTATACTTTCCTCACACTTTTCAGAGTTGATATCTAAACTTTCAAAAATCATAAATATAAGTGGTTACAAAAGATGTAATGTCCAGTGTATTAGTGAATGTTGGTAGTTTAATATAAACTTACTATATCACTCTTCTGGGTATTAAATGTGTCTAAGGGAACCTAATAACAATGGCATTTAATGCCCATTCAGCACCCATTGAAAAAAATCCACATGAATAATTTAACTTATTATTTAAGTCAGAAATATTAAATTCTTTTCCCTCTAGAGTTTGTATTTTCATTCTATTTCTCTGTAGATTTTTATTTTAATGTAATATAATTTTATATGTGAAAATCTTTTATTGTCATCCTATCATATTTCTCTGCAATGAAAGTCTAAATTGAAATTTGATTTTAAAAAAATTTCCTAACATCAGGCTCTAAGTACTAAATATTTTTCCAGCTTGAGTTTATAGTATAATCCTTATCAGAAACTCATTGGTCAAAACACACGTTTATTGCAAATTTGGAAAGAATAATTATGCTCAAGAATAATAATTTATTGGCCATGTGTCTGTTTATGAGATGGATGGGGGAGTTATCATATCTCAGTTACAGGAGACTTCCTTTAATATTTTTAATTGCTCTTGATATGGTTTGGCTGTGTCCCCATCCAAATCTCATCTTGAATTGTAGTTTCTATAATCCATACATGTGACAGGAGGGACCCGGTGAGAGGTAATTGAATCATGGTGGTGGTCCCCCAACCTGTTCTCATGATAGTGAGTGAGTTCTCATGAGATCTGATGGCTTTATAAGGGGCTTTATCCCCTTGGCTTGGCACTTCTCCTTCCTGCCACCATGTGAAGAAGGATGTGTTTGCCTCCCCTTCTGCTATGATGGTAAGTTTCCTGAGGCCTCCCCAGCACTGTAGAACTGTGAGTCAATTAAACCTCTTTCCTTTATAAATTACCCAGTCTGGGGTATGTCCTTATAGCAACATGAGAATGGACTAATACAGTACTGAGATTTGGGTGCTGCCATAAAGATACCTGAAAATGTGGAAATGACTTTGGAACTGGGGAACAGGCAGATGTTAGAACAGTTTGGAGGGCTCAGAAGAAGACAGGAAATGTGGGAAAGTTTGGAACTTCCTAGAGACTTGTTGTATGGCTTTGCCCAAAATGCTGATAGTGATATGGACAATAAAGTCTAGGCTTAGGTGCTCTCATATGAAGATGAAGAACTTGTTGGGAACTGGAATAAAAGTGACTCTTGCTATGCTTTAGCAAAGAGACTGGTGGCATTTTGCCCCTGTTCTAGAGATCAGTGGAACTTTGAACTTGAGAGAGATGATTTAGGGTATCTGATAGAAGAAATTCCTAAATGGCAAAGCATTCAAAGGGAAGCAGAGCATAAAAGTTTGGAAAATGTGTAGGCTGATGATGTAATAGAAAAGAAAAACCCATTTTCTGGGGAGAAATTCAAGCCAGCTGCAGAAATTTGCATAAGTAACAAGCCAAATGTTAATCACCAAGACAATGGGGTAAATGTCTCCAAGGCATGTCTAAGACCTCCATGGCAGCCTGAACCATCACAGGCCTGGGGGCCTAGGGAGGTAAAAATGGTTTCCTGGGCCAGGGCCTAGGGCCCCCCAGCTCTGTGCAGCCTTGGGACATGGCGCCGTGCATCCCAGCTGTTTCAGCTCCAGCCGTGGCTAAAAGGGGCCAAAGTGTAGCTCAGGCCATTGCTTCAGAAGGTGCAACCCCAAGCCTTAGTGACTTCCACATGGCGTTGAGTTTGTGGGTGCACAGAAGTCAAGAATTGAGGTTTGAGAACCTCCACCTAGATTTCAAAGGATGTACAGAAATGCCTGTATGTCCAGGCATGAGTTTCTGTAGGGGCAGAACCCTCATGGAAAACCTCTGCTAGGGCAGTGCAGAAGAGAAATGTAGGATTGGAGCTCCCACACAGAGTCCCCACTGGTACACTGTCTAGTGGAGCTGTGAGAAGAGGGCCACTGTCTTCCAGACCCCAGAATGGTAGATCCACCTATAGCTTGCACCTGTGTACCTGGAAAAGCCACAGACACTCAATGCCATCCCATGAAAGCAGCTGGGAAGGGGGTTGTACCCTGCAAGGCCACAGGAATGGAGCTGCCCAAGGCATGGGAGCCCAGCATCAGGTGTGACCTAGATGTGAGACACAGAGTCAAAGGAGATCATTTTGAAACTTGAAGGTTTAATGACTGCCCTATTGGATTTTGGACTTGCATGGGGCCTGTAACCCTTTTGTTTTGGCCAATTTCTCCCATTTGGAATGGGTGTATTTACCCAATGCCTGTGACCCCATTGTATCTAGGAAGTAACTAACTTGCTTTGATTTTACAGGCTCCTAGGTAAAAGGGACTTGCTTTATCTCAGATGAGACTATGGACTTGGACTTCTGGGTTAATGCTGGAATGAGTTAAAACTTTGGGGAATGTTGAAAGGCATGACTGTGTTTTGAAATGTGAGGACATGAGATTTGGGAGGGGCCGGGGCAGAATGATATGTGGCTATGTTCCTATCCAATTCTCAACTTGAATTGTAGTTCCCATAATCCCTACATGTGATGGGAGGGGCCTGATGGGAGGTAACTGAATCATGGGGGTGGTCCCCCATGCTGTTCTCATGATAGTGCATGAGTTCTCATTACATCTGATGGTTTTATAAGGGGTTTTTTTTTTCCTTTTGCTCAGCACTTCTCCTTCCTGTCACCATGTGAAGGACGTGTTTGCTTACCCTTCTGCTATGATTGCAAGCTTCCTGAGGCCTCCCCAGCCCTGCAGAACTGTGAGTCAATTAAACCTCTCTCCTTTTTAAATTACCCAGTCTCAGATGTGTCCTTATAGCAGCGTTGAGTATGGACTAATATAGTTCCTTGCTATTTTTATACCTAGGTCAGTATGAAATATAACTTAGAATGAGTCAGACATGTGTCTGTCTTTTGTAAAGTGGAAATAGGGTGACTGTGAAAGTTAAGTGGAAAAGTGGAACTGGCTTCACTGCCCCGCAAGCACATTCCAGGCAAGTCAGTTTAAGGACCTAAAAATGGATTCTGTTAACACTATTTATGCCTGTGTACCCCTTGGAAAGTCTTCACATATCCCCATGGGCACACATACCCTGTGTGAAAACTGTGGCCCTACATGACTGCTATTGAGGGCAGGGAGCGTATCGTATTCATCTTTGTGCCATGGTATGGGGCACAGTGCCACTTAAATAGGTAAATATTTGTTGAATGGGTACTGAGTAATTGATACCCCAAACCCCAAAGTTCAGTAGCTGCAAAAGTTAAAAGAACTGTTAAAAGAAAAAGAGTCCTATTTGAATTTTTGGTCAATATCTGATAGAAGCCAGATTTAGGATCTTCTGTAGTGAAATCCTTAGACTTACGTAAAATCCAAAGAAATTTGAAAATTATTACTGCAATTGGTTCCCTGCCACTACTCATTCGCAGACAACCAAGATTAGGTAAATGACTCAAGAAATAACATGTATCAGCTTGCATTTGTCAATTCCAAGATGCAATGAGAAGATCATTCCAAGAATTTTTAATCATTGCTACTTCTGCATGGTGTACTCTCTGTGTATTCTTAGTAAGACTGCAATAATAAGCAGGAGAAGCTATTAAATATTCCCTGGACATCAGAACTGTTCTGGGTATTGAGGATATCACAGTGAATGAGTTAGGTGACCAAAAATGTACTATCTGTCTGGGAAGTGGACATCTAATCAGGCAATAGCGATTCGAGTGACACATACTGTGATAAGGGAAGTAAGAGAGTACTGGAAAATCTCATAGGAGGGGCTTGTAAGATGGATTTTTTAGAGAAAAAGAAGACTTTCATGAGGGAAATATGTCCAAATTTAGATCAAAAGGATGAGCAAGTAAGAGAGGAATCAGAGAGTACAGACAACATACTCTATTGTATATTATATTTGAGTAAAATATACCATGGAATACTACATTTTATTCAAATAGGCAGAAGGAAGAGCATGGGTGTGAAGATCTGTAAGCAAGAGGGATACTTTATATCTTTATCTTGTTTTGTTTTTATCTATGAATTATCACTTTCTAATAGAGGACATATTTTACTTATTTTCTGTTTCCCTTAGAAAAAAGCAGACTTTTTAATTTGTTTTGTTCATCTTCTATACTCCTGCACCTAGCATGTATTCAGCACTCCGTATGTATCTGCTGAATGGATAAAGAATTGAGTGATATGTTTGGGAAACTGGAAGTTCAGCCTCAATGCATAGAAGCCTGGGAGGGGAATGGTGGGAATTGAGGCTGGAAGGACTGGCAGGGGTCAGATCAGAACGGGGATGGTAAATTGTGTTAAGTCATTTGGACTCAATCCTGAGGCATGGTAGGGTTTTAAGCAGGAATCGATGTGGTCAGATTTGAGTTTCAGGAAACTCTTTCTGTCTTCATAGTGGAAAAAGGGCTGAAACCAGGCAAGGCTGAGAGTAGGTGGATGAGAGGATGATGCTGGTGTGCCCTGAACCTAGGGGAGAGGCAAAGGGTGGCGAGCAGGCTTGCATACACTGGGGTTTCTTAGTGAATTGCCAGAGATAAGAATGCTGTATCCTCCCTAGCAAGAAGCAGCTCTACTCCTACAGACTCATCTTTCACAGAGGCTCAGTGACTCGTATCAACCAAAGGTAGACTGAGAAAAAGAAGAAAAGCATCAGAAATGGTCATGGAGATCTAAACATGTGGTGAGAGGATACCATTTAATATCCTTTGAAACCCTAACCGGTTCTAGAATACCACATCAGGTACCATGTCTGTCTATCTTTAAGAAGTATCGGTTCAGTAATTTCATATTATCCTGATGACAATGTGTTCTAGTGGCTCAAACCCTTCCTACTTGCAGTTTTAAGAGTAATCTTCATCTTAAAGTTGAAGGAGTAAGCATCTACCTTTGTGACAACAAAACCTATTAGAACTTTAATTTGAAAAAAACAAAACCCTTCCAACTTCTAAGGCAAAACCTTCGTTTCCCTTTGTGCCTGAATTATCAAGTATTTTTCACCCTAAAAACAAAACAATCCCTTTGTTTGCTAATAGCGCACCTGGTCTTTAATACACCACCAACACAGGTTTTCAAATTAAGTCAAGAGGGTATTTGGCAAACAGAATCTGGCAGAGCAGAGTTGCTATCATACAAGGCAGATTTAAACTGTTTTTTTCCTCTATTTATTGGACACTTTCTTTGATTAAAATACTTCAAATGATGATGATAAACTGAATCTGGGGTACCAGGAACCAGAGTTAATTGAACATTTTAAATCCGGAGGATACAGAAAGAAAAACAACAGGAATATTGTCTGTGTTTTCATTTTTAATTGCTCATGAAACAAGGTGCAAGACTTTAGGAGATAATGGAGGCTGCTGAGTTCTTCCCTAACAAGCCAATGGTCTCCTTGGTAACACTATGAGAGCCCCAGCCTAGGAGGTCTCAGTGGAATAGAAGCTCCTTGAGCCCTAAACAAGACCTTGGCCCTTGAAGAAACGATAGCACTGCCTTGTTTAATGCCTGTTTGAAGATGTCTTTCTCTTGTTTGTTCTGCATCTGCCCAAGATATCTGAGAGCAGGGAGCGGGGATGCCAATTGCTGTCTGCAGGGAAGGCTGGGGTTCAGACTGGGGATGGCAGAAACTTTATGGAACAGAAAGTCAAATTTGAGGCTCCTTTTATAATTTTAGCACTACTTTCCAAAAACACCTTTCATACTGTAGAAATTGTGAGCTTATGTTAGTCTTTGCAGAGTTTGTTTGAGGAGGGGCGGGGGGTCATAGGACCACGTGGAAGGAATATTCCTCCTGGCTGGGTCAACTTCATGTTTGCGATTCAGACTCATTAAGAATAAAAAGTGGTTCAAAATGCTGACCCCCCTCTAAGTGCTTGTGATAAATGACTAAGAAAACTGATTATAAACTTCTGCAAGACATTATAGAATGTAATAAATATAATGTTTATGGGACAATTTTTTAAAGTCATTATTTTAAGGATGCTGTGTCATGAGTAAATGATAGAGTCCATGTTGTTGGACTCTATTGAAAGGAGTTGAATTTAAAATTGAACTGAAAGTTATTCCTTTACAATTTATAATCACCAACGTTGTATGTAACTTAATGCTTACTTTGCACAGTTGCTAAGCCCACCATTAAATTCGTGTGTGTGGGGTTGGAGGGTGAAGGAACAGAAAGTAAATTCTTGGTTCTATTTCTCACATGCTGTTTTTCCTCCCAGTCCACCCCGGACACCTGGACTGCTTCCAGTCTGATGAGAGAGGTGCCAAGTAGAAGTGCCTTCAGTGCCTCCACGTTGAACTTGGTTGGCAGTTCAGCGAGTGAGTCTGGCCCAGAGAACAGACCATGGGAGGGAGCCCTCTGACCTGGCCTTCACTCCAGCTGCCCTGCTCTCTCTTTATCTCAGGGCAGAATAACAGGCTGGATGTTATGCAATGATCCTCTTATTTATTAGAACTAAAAGAGCACAGCCAACAGAAGGAGGGAGAGGAAGCCCTCTTCCATTTTATCTCATTTATAGTAAGTCTGGATTGTGGCAAAGTCACGCACAGGGTGTTCCCCAAGCCACATAATTCCTGGCACATCCTCTCTACGGTATTCTTGTTGACCAAATGTGCATGTGCGCATGCATAATTTTTGTGCATATATGTACATATATTTTTTTCATTCATTACCATGGTTCTTAACGTTTTCAGAATCTGCAACTTATTTTAAAATTTGATAAGAGTAACTTATAGACCCTCTCCCTAGAAAAATGTGCATGCAAACATCCTATGAAAATTTGCAAATAGCTCCCTGAAAGCCCATTTGTGTCTCAGCAAACAGGCCCTTGAGAGGCTAAAAGGCTACATTTCCGAAGATTTTTAAATACCATGTGTCGTTAATGGGTTTGCTCAGCTTATATATTATGTAACGTGATTTTTTCCTTTGATATTGAAAACTTGAAGATTTCTGCCAGTTCCTCATCTATAACTTAATGCAGAGTAAAGATTTCTTGATCCAGGTCATGTCCTGTACAACTAATCTGAAGTTACTACAAAAGCGAGCGTATGCACTGAATCATGATATGTAAAAGACACTGATCAGAGACGGAGCTGTAGATGGCGGGACCATACTCAGCTAAAGGCCACCGGACATTCCATTTTCAGTTATTCTGGAGTTGTGGAATTTAATCCCAAAAGTACATCAGCTCATCCTGACTCTAATGCCCTCTTTTCATCTCAGCTATTAATGTTACTCACACTTTAAGGCCCAGTTTATAGCATTCTTTTTCTATGTTCTTTTTTTTCCCGCTGCAACTATCTGCAGAATCAGTTTCTCTTTCCCCCCATCTTCCCATCACATTTGTTTGTAGCTAAACACTTTAAAGTATCTATCAAGCCTCTCACACTTTAGATCACTTATCTTTTCTTTCCTTTTCTTTTTCTTTGAGACGGAGTCTCCCTCTGTTGCCCAGGCTGGAGTGCAGTGGCGCCATCTTGGCTCACTTCACCTTCTGCCTCCAGGGTTCAAGTGATTCTCCTGTCTCAGCCTCCCAAGTAGCTGGGATTACAAGCATGTGCCACGACGCCCAGCTAATTTTTGTATTTTTAGTAGAGACGGGGTTTCACCGTGTTGGCCAGGCTGTCCAACTACTGACCTCAAGTGATCCGCCTGCCTCAGCCTCCCAAAGTGCTGGGATTACAGGTGTGAGCCACTGCGCCTGGCCTCGATCACTTTCTAGAACCCTCTTGTCTGCCTTACTACAATAGGAGCATTGTAGGAGAGCTGTTAGTTTCTTGTACACGGTAGGTGATCAATATGAATTTCAGAGGCAGGATGCATAGTTCTTAGGCACTTTGGCTCTGGAAACCAAAAAGTTGAGTTCTAATTCCAGTTCTATTAATTGTCTGTTTATTTTCAGGAAAAACACTTAAATTTCCCAAGTATCAATTCTTCTTTCTGTGGAAAATAGGTATGATAATAGTACTCACCTCACTGGGCTATTGTGAAGATTAATAATATACTACATCAAAGGCATTTGGCACAGTGTTTGGGTCATAGTAAGTGTTGAATAAAGGTTAGTTAAACAGTTTGTTGAAATGAACTTTTTAAAAGAAATTTTTTTCATCTTTTTGATGTTCCTTAGTATAGTTAATAGTGATGGTATATAGCCAAAAATAAAGGGATCACAATTTTTTGACAAAATTGAAGTTTCCTATTATTTTCAAGTCCTTTTAAACAATTTTTACTTTCAGTATTTACAAGCACCAATTTGGCTAAGAAAAGTTTCAGCTTTTTTTCTAGCCAGCTATAGGACACTGAAGATATCTGTATGGTACTATGTGATATTGCTTTGCCTTTAACTTTGTCCCTAAATCTTAAAAGACATGGATCTATAGCCTCCAAGAGATCCTAAGACCAGTTGAACAGGTGACTGATATAGGTAGTATCCTGAATGTGGTCCCTAGACCTATACCCCAATTTCTCCCTAGTCATAATCAAAGAGATCCTTCTCGGTCGGGCATGGTAGCTCATGCCTGTAGTCCCAGGTGGCTCATGCCAGTAATCCTAGTGTTTTGGTAGGCTGAGGTGGGATGATCACTTGAGGCCAGGAGTTCGAGACTAGCCTGGGCAACATAGTGAGACCTTGTCCCTACGAAAAACAGAATTAGTCAGGTGTGGCAGCACGTGCCTGTAGTCTGAGCTACTAGGGAGGCTGAGGTGGAGGGATTGTTTGAGAGCTCAGGAATTCCAGGCTGCAGTGAGCTATGATTGCACTATTGCACTCCAGTCTGGGTGAGAAAGCAAGACCCTGTTTCTGAAAACACACACACACACACACACACACGGATCATTCTCTCTTCTCTTTCCTTACAGGGACAAGGCCAGAGAATTAGAGAATAAATTTACTGATGGGAAAAGAAGAACAGCAGCTCACTTTATTTTAGTAAGGTCTTTGGATACAAAGAACAGCACAAGTATTTACTCTTTAGAGATTTTAAAAAACAATTGTATCGACATGAGCTAATTCCTCAAACCTCTTTCAAACTTGGATTAAGTTTGCTTGGATTTTGCTCATTTTGAGCATCTGAGTTTGAACAAATTTTTGAGGGCAGAGATTATGTTTCATTCGTCTTTGAACTTCTAGGACCCTAAAACAAGGCTTTCTCCATGGGCAAGATTCAGGCTTGAGCACCGGGCCTAAGGCGATTGACCATACTGTGGCTGGCTCCAGGTTGGGCTCCCTTACCTGATATAGGTTTGCAAGATGGTGGTTAGTTTTTATCAAAAATGGCTGGTTCACCCCTGGGTGGTCCACATCGTGTGCTGCTGCAGCCAGCAGTCCAAGCATGATGTCCAGAGGCGTGAGGAAGCTGGCGAGCTGTTAAAAAAACAAATTGGGAGATTGATTGGTGTATTTTCACAAATAGGCTCATAATCATTTTGGCTAAATCAAACACAATGAATCATCATGGCATTGTTTAAGCCTATCAGCCAGACCTTTACCCTTTGAAGCATTAAATGAGGTGATAGTCACATGAAATCACAGGCAAAAAGGAAAGGACTGTGTGGAAAATATTGGGTAAACTCAAATTGTGTAGATTATTCTGGTATCTCCTTCTTCCTATTCCACTCTGTTTTGTTTTGTTGTTGTGATGGCATTGCTGGTTGGCAACAGTGCTGTTGGGTGGATAGGGAGAAGACAGGGCCTGAAATCAGCCTTGCTCCTAGAGAAATGTGTAAATGAAGAAAAAAGTTGGTCACGTGATGGACCTACTTAAAAATCATTTGTGTATTTCAACTGTCTAATATATCTTTGCCACTTTGAAAGAAGTGGGCTGACTTGCAAGATCTGCATTTTTTTCAATGTGTAATAAATAGTGGGAGAATGTATGAGAATCTGTGATTTTCTGGTTAGCTAGGAAAATAAGCAGAGACATGGGAATCCAATACTAACTTTAAAAATACAACTGTATGACATAGTACAATGTTTAGACTACTTGGGAATTAAAAAGCAGAGCCATTAATGTCCTTGGGATATGTTGCAGGGATGAGGCACCCACCCAGCTTTGCCCTGAGAGTGCCTGTTTGACATCTGAATATTTAGTTGTTGCTGTCAAAGCATCCGCATATGTAGGGGGATGTTAAAAACAGATTGAACTCAACAGTCTTAGAATATAATTTTCCAGAAACCTTAAGAAAACTCATCCTGTACCTTGTACCAACAGACTTTCAGTCTAAGGACTGCCTGAATGTTGAGTATTGAGCATTATTACAATGTTTTTAATTTTTAACTTTGGATTGGTTTATTGCATCAGAACGTGCTTGCTAAGAGGTCTTTGACATTCACAAGTTTTCTTGGGCCCTGAATCAGGATATCCAGTTGGCTCAGTAGGAAATAGAACATCAGACTTGAGGAGCTTTGATTCCATTTGTTGATCAAAACTCATGCAGTAGGAGACTTTTCCCAACAAAGTTCAATGCTGGTGCTGTTTGTGGCAAAGATCTAAGGCATGGAGCTAGTTCTATGGACTGTTGAAGATAGCTAAGATGTAGATTGCCATAGAGAGGAAGTTTTTTTTTTTTTGTCCAAATGCAGCCTCAAAAATATACAAAATATGAAAGAAAACCTCAGATGAGTCCCATCCTTTTTCGTGAACATTGTAAGATTTTCAGAGCTGATACTGGAACCTTAATATCAATAATTTGTGTTCACATTGTTAATGACACATAACATAGTTACTCAGATATGTTGGGTAACTTGGGCCTAGCAGGTAGTTTCCTTGGCATTTCCACGTGGCTGAGGAGGCAGCTGGGTCTTGTCTTACCTTTGCCTCTTTCAGGTAGCAGTGCATGGCCTGGGTGACGTCGGCTGCATGAACAGCATTGTGATACGGGTTTTGGCTGTGGTAATCTTCTTGAACCATGACTGGGAGGTAAACAGATAACTCAATCAACTAAAACCCAAATAGGAGTGGTATACTAGCTTAGACTTACTGTGGGTGCTTTTTGCTTAAAAATATCAGCGCCTCCAAAATGTGCAGCATAGAGATGCTTTAAAAATAAACGTGGTTTGCAAGCTTGGCAGTTCTGCTAGGCTGTTTTTAGCAGAGAGCAGAGATGGACAGCAGAGGGGAGAAAGGCCAAAGGGATTTGTGAAGCATTGGGATTTCTCACCTCCTTCATAAATTCCCCCTTTCTGACATTCATAAAGGCTGTCATTCATAGGAAAAATAAATACGTAGGAAAAGGACAACTTTATCTCACACTATAGTTTAATTGAGTTTCTGCTGTTTATAAATAATATGCCACAAATAAGGTTTCCTTCAAAGAGCCCAAGTAGCATCAGAATACTGATATCCAAAGACTGGTTTAACACTTGAATAACAAATACCAATGAAAGCAAATCCGGGCCTCTTAGGGCAGAGATTCAGGGTATTGCCTTGATCCAACTGTGGACTTCTTGGATTTATTTCTACCTTATTCAAGTTAGAGTATCATCTTTCATGCTCCTGCAGTCTAATGCAAGGCTTAGAGTACTCTTGGAACCAAGTAGAGACACAGGCAAGGCGATTTTGGTTTGCTATTTATGGAAGACGCTAACCTGCTTCAGCTCATAACCAAGGCGATGCTTAGGATGCAATATATTCAGTGTGTATAGACTGTCCTGATTTGCAAGTGTGGCCAGATTCTCTCAGCCCATTGCTATGAATCTGGCTCTGGATTACAGTGTTAATTCTGTTGTCAAGTCTTTGTATTCTTTACATATTTTCTGGGTAGATACACGTGTCCAAAGTATCTATATCTGTATCTCCCTTTTCAGACAAATCAAAATTATTTGGCCCTATGCATGGCCATTTCTTTGCTCAATCAATTAAAATACAACCAGCTTGAGGTTATTTGGATTTCTGGAAATTAGCCATGTTGTGGCTGGTTTCAAATATTTCTGTTGTGTTGCCCATACTTTTTATTCAGCAGGTATATTTTACAATTATATTTAAACCCTCTATCACTTTAATGTCTGTATTGGGCAAGTTACTTAACTGCAAGTTCCCTCAGTTTCCTCCTCTGTAAAATGGGGATAGCAATAGCTCTGAGCTCAAAGTGGAGTAAGGATTAAATGTGTTTATTAATATATGCAGGTCCTTGGAAGAGCTTCCAGCAGATGTAAGCACCGTAGAAACCTGGTTGTGGCTCCCATTATTATTGTCACGCCTGTTATTTTCTTCTGATGGCATTAAGTCAGCCTCCAAGATCAAAGTACAGCCACGTGGCAAGTCAAAAAGAAGCCAGAAACATGTAAATGGCAGAGGAAAGTCATTTGGTGATTAGAAATGTCCCCTGAAAAATTCACTGGCAGATAAATAAGAATATGCACAAATTTAAATAAGAACTGAGGCTGCCTTTTGATACAGAGTAATGATGGAGTTGAGTGGAAAGATGGTGGACTCCCAAGTCGACAGAGCTAGGCTTGGGCTCATATCCTGCCACTCACTAGCTGTTGGCCTTGGGCAAGTAATGAAACCTCTTTGTACCTCTCCTAAACTATGGGACAAATGGTGATAATAACATCCTACTTGCAGATTTGTTTAAATGGTTAGAAATAACTTGCCAAAAGTACTCTGCTCATAGTGGGCACTACATAAATGGTAGTTATTATTATTTTTTAAAAAGCCTGTTGAAAATTTTCAACAACTCATGTCCTGATTAAAATTATTTGAGGCGCATGCTGCTGGAGGTTTGTTAATATGTCAGCAGACCAGTATCTTCTTTGAAAACAATATGTTCCTGATGGTTTTCTTTATATATAATTTATTATAAACATAACTACACTTGACCCTTGAGAACATGGGTTTAAACCACGTGAGTCCACTTGTACTCAGATTCTTTCTGCCTTGGCCACCCTGAGACAGGAAGACCAACCCCTCCTCTTCCTTCTCTTCCTCAGCCTACTCAGTGTGAAGATGACAAGGATGAAGAGCTTTATGATGATCCACATCCACTTGATGAATAGGAAATACATTTTCTCTTCCCTGTCATTTATTTATTTATTTATTTATTTTTAAGACAGAGTCTTGCACTGTCGCCCAGGCTGGAGTGCAGTGGCGCAATCTCGGCTCACTGCAACCTCCACCTCCCGGGTTCAAGTGATTCTCCCTGCCTCAGCCTCCCAAGTAGCTGGGATTACAGGCACCTGCCAACAAGCCTGGCTAATTTTTTTTGGTATTTTTAGTAGAGACAGGGTTTCACTATGCTGGCCAGGCTGGTCTCGAACTCCTGACCTTGTGATATGCCCGCCTCCCAAAGTGCTAGGATTCCCTGTAATTTTTAAAAGAACATTTTCTTTTCTCTATCTTACTTTATTATAAGAATACAATACATAATACAAAGAACATAAAAAGTATGTGTTAATTAACTGTTTATTATTGGTAAGGCTTCCACTCAACAGTAGTAAGCTATTAGTAGTTAGGTTTTTGAGAGTCAAAAGCTATACACAGATTTTTTGACTACACAGGGGGTTAGCACCCCTAACCCCCAAGTTGTTCGGGATCAACTGTAATCAAGTAAACAACTTTTAAATGATTTAGGATGAACAAGCCATATTTTAAAAGTAAGATGAGATCATTTAAGATTAATTGGAGGTCTGCATCTATCATCCTATGGTTCTTACCGCTTTATATTAAAGAGTATTACGCATTGCCATTATTCAAGAGAATGGGGCTAGAAATGTGAAAAAAAGGACTTACCTAAAAATCGGTGTAAGGTCACCATATCTAACTTGAAATGGTGAATGAGTCCATGCGTATTGAAGAGGTGGCACAACAGTGTTACCAGGCTGTTTCCTGCAGGAAAACAGTCACTTCCTTTAACTCATTTTGATCACCACTAAAATATCAAGATTGACAATAAGATCTAAAGTCTCTGTAATAAAGTTTCTGTGATAGAATATTTTTTCCCCTTTAGAAGTGAAATTATTCAAGTATAGAGCATATTATTACTATGATCTGATCCTAGGTTTTTTCTTATTGTACAAGTAAAATTAGCTCAGACCTTCTCCCTTCACCAAAGACAATGAAGACATTAAGAGTTAGAAAGAATCTGCCTACTGAGGTGTCAGGGATACATACACATACACACACACACACATGTGTATATGTGTATTTTTTTAAAGACAGAGCTTATGGCCACTTGAAATGTTCCTTAATTCACTTCCAATTGACTATTCCATTTACAGGTGTATCTAAACCACCATATTGCTTGATAGTCATAGCCTATTCTTCCTATGGAAAATCACTCAAGAGGAGATCTGACTATGAGCTATTTTAGAATTCAAGTCAGCAGAGATGCAAAATTGAAGCTGTAATGACTTGTAAGCATTCAAGAAATATTGTTTATTTAGGAATAATGATTTTGAATTTTAAAAGCACAGACAATGAGGCCAATGGAACAGAATAGAGAACCCAGAAATAAATTCATGCTTCTGCAGCCAACTAATGTTTGACAAAGGCACCAAAAACACATTGGGGAAAGGATAGTCTCTTCAATAAATGGTGCTGGGAAAGTGGGATATCCACATGCAGAAGAATTAAATTAGACCCTCATCTCTCACCATATACAAAAATCAACACTAAATGAATTTAAGACCTATACATAGACCTGAAACTATGAAACTACTGGAAGAAAACATACAGGAAATGAAATCAGTTAGGTGGAAATACAATTTATTTTCCCCTGTCGATTTTGTGGCTACTTATAAATCAATTTCAGCATTTCTTAGATATGTGTGGTATATACTTCATATGCTTGTGAGGCTCTTTGACTTCTCCTTTGAACTAGTTGTAGCGTCTTACTGGATCTCTAATTAATTGAGTTAAAGAAAATCTCTGTCATGTGGTCATTTCATATGTCTATGAGGGTCATGATTATATTCTCTTTTAAACAAATACTATTGAACAAGTTCTTTTGTTCACAGGTAACTTAGTTTACCAGTACCCGTTTCTCAGTTGATTTGAACAAAATGACATGCAAAATTATGGGATTCTTCTCTCCATGATCTAGTTTTCTTTCCACACGGTAAAGGTCCATTTCGTGGTCTTAAGCTATATTTCTCTCAACTGCATATTGTTTGCCAAGTAATAGAATGATGAGAAAACCACATATAATGACTTAAAAGAGACCTATCAACATCAGCATTAAATGTGATGTCTTTCATTGGCTCTCAAAGCTCATCAGCATTTGTTTAATGGCCAGATAAAAATGTAATAGGTTTTTTATTATTTTCTTAAGGAAGGTCTTTATAGGCACAAAAACTTAAGAAGTGACACCAGTGAAGATGTTTACTTTTCCCTTTGGCTGCAGCCTAAGCTTTTATATTCTTTCCTCAGCAATTGTTTTCTTCTGATGATGTCAAACACATTTGAGCAATACCCGCAACAGGGCAGACTTAGCTCACTTAATAAAACTGCATAAGCACCCTGCCCTGTAAAAGTCAGGGCTGATCAGATGTGCTTTTGTTTCTAGCTTTCATCAACTAACAATGAACTCCCTACTTCTGGATGTGGCCAAAATATTCTGCAAGAAAAGAATCTAATCTGTGGTTTCTAAATTCCTCTGGGATGATCAAGGTCACAAGGAAACTGTCTTAAGATTCTAAGGTCAAATTCAGTCCTTATTCTTCATCTGAGTTGATTTTCCCTTACCCCGGTCCTTCTTCAGTAGCTGTAGGTTTATGAAAATGGGGAAAGAAGGAAAAAGGAATAGCAGTGTTTAAAAATAAATTTTGTTTTTCATGAAATTAATCCCACTTTATGGTGTATATTTTAGTGAGAATTCTTTTGGGTAACTTACCATTTGTCAAGCGATCAAACAAGAAAATGTCAAAATCCCACATTCCCACTTTGGAGAGCATATGCTGAAAAGGCAAACAAAAAACAGCACGCAAATGAATCACACTGGAGACTCAAACATTTACTTTGGGATATAGTGGATTAAACAATTAAAAGTTGAAAATCCTAGCATACTACCATCTAGTGCAAATGAATGGTTTCCCTATGTCCTACAATAAAATCCAAATGCCTCAGTGTGACACAAAAAAGACCGTCACAACACATCAGAACAATGAAGGGATATTAGGTTATTTTTGAGGTTTAGATTGCGTGAGACTTTTACCTAACTCACACAATATTAAAGACAGCCCTAGGACTTGGCCTGTGATAGCTGGACTTCCAGCCCTCTGTCCTTTCCACATCTCACACCACCTTTCTTGAGAGGTGGCTGCTTAGAGGAGAGACACCGCCAAGAGTGCTCTGTCAGTGACATTCCAGGGCTGGGGAAGTTAAGGCTTGTTCTCCTCTCAACAAACAAGCAAACATTCAAAAATTTCCCAATCTCAGACCTTAAGCTGTTAGGAATGATTTTTTTATCCTTTTGGAGGCCTAATATTGGGAATTAGCTCTTTTGACATTACTTGCTGTTCATTTTCTAATGGCATATATTAGTTGCCTGCCTGCCTGCCTTCCTTCCTTCCTTCCCTCCCTCCCACCCTCCTCTCTCCCTTTCCTTTCCTTTCCTCCTTTTTCCTTTCCTTCTTTCTTTCCTTTCCTTCTTTCTTTCATTTCTTTCTTTCTTTTCTTTTCTTTTCTTTCCTTCTTTCTTTTCTTTCCTTCTTTCTTTCTGAGACCTGGTCTCACTCTGTACCCCAGGCTGGAGTACAGTAGCATCATCATACCTCATTGCAGCCTCAACCTCCTGAGCTTAAGCAATCCTGCTGCCTCGGCCTCTCAAAGTACTGGGATTTACAGGCATGAGGCACTGTGCTTTGCCAGTGGTATATATTTCATAATAGTATATAAATAGTATAATATCACTTAGCATGCAAGCTGTAAAATCTATCTTCGACTTCTGTTTAAACTGGAGCATTTATTGCTGAAATTTAAATTCCTTTGGCAGTTTGGGGTAGACATAACCTGAACACTTTTTTCAGATGGTCACACATTAATTTCCACCCTCAGTCAGATCAGTGTATTACAAAAGTAATTGTAGAGTTATTAAAATGTATTCAAATGAATTAAAAATTATGAAAAGGAAAATGCAGTGCATCAATAGCCTAAAGTAGAATTAAGAGCTGATAGTGATTGGGTTATTTTTTAGTGTAGCTGTTACAATGAGCTAATTTAATAAATTAAAAAATTTAGTTATTCCCTCATTAGTAATCTGCCGGTCCAAAATTTTGCTTTACTTAGTATCGTGCAAATATGTTTTGTACCTTTATAAAAATGAAAATGGCTAGTATGTGTTAGGCATGGGTATATTAAGCACATAAACATGGTTTACTTCGTGCACCTCATAAGGGGGATGTTTCTGTTAATTTCATTTTCTATTAGAGGAACAAGTCCAGATGTATGGAATAATGAGCTCAGGGTCACAGAGCTCCTCAGAGGCAGAGTAGGACTCCAACACCAGTGCTATCAGCTGAGGCACATGCTCTTGGCCACTGGCCTGCTGTGAGGAGATGGGGCAGTCAGCTTACCCTTGCTTGTCCAAGGTAGTCTTCATCCAGCAGGTGCAGAGGGGCTTGTGGTATAATTCCACGAAGCAGCCTTGATGCATGGAAGTATCTTTGAAAGCTTAATAGTCTTTTCACCTTTTTCTTGGTGCCAATCTCCCCTGAGTATGTTGTACCTGTGGAAAGTCATCAAGTCAAGAAATTTATATATTTAAAAGAGAGCCAATTTTCTCCACTCTGTAAAAATAAATGTATTAAAAGAAGAGAAATTTAAAAGATGCTTTCTATACTTTTAAAAATATGGTCTATTGAACTCTACATTTGAAATGTTTCATGAACATACCTGATATTTGTTTTTTTTTTTAATTTTTACTTATTTATTTTTTGAGACTGGGTCTCACACTGTCATCCAGTCTGGAGTGCAGTGGTGCAATCTTGGCTCACTTCAACCTCTGCTTCCTGGGCTCAAGTGATCCTCCCACCTCAGCCTCCTGAGTAGATGGTACTACAGGCATGTGCCACCATGCCTAGCTAATATTTATATTTTTTGTAGGGACAAGTTTTTGCCATGTTGCCCAGGCTCATCTTGAACTCCTGAGCTCAAGCTATGTGCCCACCTTGGCCTCCCAAAGTGCTGGGATTATAGGAGAGAGCCACTGCACCCGGCCTAACTAATATTTCTTATATATTACATTTACTAAAATGTCAAGGTGTTTCAGAATGTAATTTTGGAAGGCCATGAAATATATGAATTAAGAATTTCATTTTCTTGTTAATGATGCTGGTATGCTAAGTGAAATTCACACACTTCTGCCTGCATTTGAAATGAGCAGTTATTCTTTTTCTACTATAGCAGAATTGAGACTCAAACATTTAGGCCAAGTTCTCATCCCACACTCTCACTTGTATGATGAATTTTTCCACCTGAATTAGAAGGGTTGTAAATACACCAGTTTACACACGAGGAAATGGTTTCTAATATTCCAGGAACATCATTGGCAAAGGAATCAATAATCTTGCACAAAAAGTGACCTGGATGCCCCTGACAAGAAGCAGAGAGTGTTTACTTTCTAATGGTGTATTCTCTCTTACTGGTTGCCATAAAAATCTAATCTTGCCAGTAGAGATATTTTAATACTCATTTCACATGTGCCTTTCAAAACTTGAGTGTTGACATCACAGTGATTGTCCAGAAATACCCCAAACACATTATTTGAATGTCTGTCAAGATATTTCTTATCTCAGCTGAAATTATATGAATCACTCTAAGGCCACATTAGTGACGTCTGCTGCCAATTTTGAATGTAGAGTCAGTTTAACAGTCTAGTAGAAAATATACGGCTCATATGTAAAGTAATTTTGGCTTCTGTCCTACCTTCTCCCATCTCCCCCTTTCCTCTGTGGAACTCAAAAATCACAACAGATGGCAGAGGCAGAGGAAACAATGGGTGCTCCCGGATGGCAGTGAGTGACCAAAATCAGTTTGTTATTTAGGCTGCATTATGCTTGCAAAGGCATAATTCAAGGGCAGGCTATAGGTGGACCAGGTCTGGAGTGGTTCAGTTTTACACATGTTGTATTTAGACATCTATCAGAGATTCAGGTGAAGATGCTAAGTAGAAATAAATGGATATAAAATCCAGAGCTTGAGGGAGAAGACTGGGCTTGAGATAAAAACTTGAAAGTTGTCAGATGACATTACCTAGGGAGTAAGTATAGATACAGATGAGAAAAGGATCAAAAAGTCCTGAGTTCTAGACTCTACCTTGACTTTAGATGGGTTTAGAGAAAAGTAGGGAAAATTAAAGAGGACTGGGAAGTATTCCATGAGGACAGAGGAAAGCCAAGAGAGCATCATTTCCTAGAAGCTTCATGAAGATTGTATTGCTGGGAGGAAGATGCGATCATTAAAATTAAATGCTGCTAATGGGTCAGGTACCATGAAGACTGAGAGTTGGCCATGAACTATTCACAGTACTTGAGCACATTTTATTGTGTGCCTAGAAGCAGCAACACTCTAGAAGTGCCTAGAAGTAGCAACGAGCACTTCTAGCACCCAGATTCTGGTTTTTAAATATGACTTTTTGCTAATAGGAACCAGATTTATCTTGGTGAAATGGCCAATTCTAGGGCAGGGATGGAAAATGTATCAGATGAACTGTAGCATCTTGTTATACTAGAGAATAAGGGGGAGCTCAAAAAATGATGGAATCATTTAAAAATGACAGAAGTGACAACATCAAGGGATCTCTCTGAGAAAATACGGGAAATTTGAGTCTCAAAATGAATAATGAAAGAATGGATTATAAACCATTGGCTGAAGTAAGAACCAATGAGTTCATACAGGTGATAAGGTAAATAAGTAAAATAAGGAAAAGTGAAATCTCTTCCTTGTAGAATGTGCCAACTGATAAATGTAGAAGAAATAATAGAGCTGGAAAATTACCATTTTGCAGCCAATATGGTAATGACTGATTCAGGCCAGAATCATTAATGGATACTAAAATTATTAAATGAAAGTTTAAAAAGCAATGGGGTAATTACCCAATATCAAAGCATTTACCCACAGAAGACTTATTAATTGGAGAAGAAAAAAATGGGTAGTTTTTAGTGGAAAAATGTGGAGGGGGCATCATCTTCCCTAAGTAATCCAAGTTAATGCCACCAGAAACTGACATCATGCTCTTCCTAATGTAATGCACTGAGGATACAACCTCACACATATTGTGTTCCTGCCCCAAATGCACATCTGATTCTAATAAAGAGGAAACATTAGAAAAAATTGTTGAAGGACACTTCACAAAACAATCAGCCTGTGCTCTCTTAAAAAATGTCAATATCATGAAAGACAAAGACAGCCTTAGGTATTGTTTCATAATAATGAATACCAGAGACAGTGCACTAAATGCAATGCATGACCCTTAACTGGATTCTGTATCAGAAAAAATGTCATAAATGACATTATTAGCACAATTTTGGATATGGATTTATGCATGAGACAGTATTTATAAATATTTTAATACTCATTTCACATGTGCCTTTCAAAACTTGAATGTTGACATCACAGTGATTGTCCAGAAATACCCCAAACACACTGTTTGAATGTCTGATAATTGAAGTGTGGTTACAAAAGAATGCCTTCATTCTTAGAAAATACATGCTGAAATATTTAGTGATAAAGTAGCATATGTACAATAAAGTGTTAAGCAAAAATGTATGCAGTAAGGCAAAGATTGCAAAATATAACAAATGGTGCATATGGAGAAAGAGTATATGAGTATTCTTGCAGATTTTTGATAAATTGAAGTTATTTTATGATAAAAAGTTTAAGAAGAGAAAAAATGTGAAGAAGAAGTTTGAAACAATATCAAGTGTAGACCACTCTTTTAAGGAGTTTTGCTACATAGGAAAGTAAAGAAATGTAGTGATAGCTCTATATAGAATGAAATCAATTATTCAATAAATAAATTATTCCTATGTTATGTATAAGGAAAATCTAAAAGAAAATATAGATGATCTTTTCCTTTTTTTCATATTCTATAAAATTCCCCCATCTCAAAATACTAAAAGAAAATGTCTTATGTAGCTGAGAGTATACCTATATTTATATAATAAACTCAGAAGCAAGTAAAATAGCCCTGAATGATGGAAATATGCCACAAATGTAGCAAATTGAAATGATGGATTACTTCTTAAACTTCCCTTTAGTTTTCCAAGTAGTGTAGCACTTTAGGAAGATTCATAGTTAAGATAATGACATTGAAATTAAGTGACATATCCTAAGTGTAGATGATAGGAAATAATGGTTACTATTCACTAACTTTGACTAAAATATTACTAAACTAATGATGCCATGAGCTGGAGATACTAAGTTTAGATCTGTTTTTATCTTTACAACAAAGAAGAAAACAGCATGATTCCTTACCTATTTTTTTTCACCTAGAGTCAAATGAATAATAGTAACATTAGTTCAGCAACATGACAGAATGCAGACCTCTTTGGATCTTTATTTAAATTTTTGATATATTGTTTCTCATGACTTTTTTTGGTTTTAATTTTGATTTTTAAAAATATTACATTAAGATATGATACATTGTGATCACCAAGTTATTTGGTATTCCCCTAAATTTTAAGTAAGGCTAGTGCCTCATTCCCCTGACTCTAGCCTGTCTTGCATTTTTTTTTTAAATAAAAAAAATATAATAGACATGGGGGTATCACTGTGTTGCCAGGGCTGATGATCCTGGGCTTAAGTGATCCTCCTGCCTAGGCCTACCATAAATATTGGGATTATAAGTGTGAGCTACCATACTGGGCCAGTCTTTGAAACATAAACTCAGATGGTGTTTAAAAAACCCCAGTAATTAAATACTTTACAGACAAGCAAATGCTGAGAGATTTTGTCACCACCAGGCCTGCCCTAAAAGAGCTCCTGAAGGAAGCACTAAACATGGAAAGGAACAACCAGTACCAGCCACTGCAAAAACATGCCAAATTGTAAAGACCATTGAGGGCAGGAAGAAACTGCATCAACTAACCGGCAAAATGACCAGCTAACATCATAATGACAGGATCAAATTCACACATAACAATATTAACCTTAAATGTAAATAGGCTAAATGCTCCAATTAAAAGACACAGACTGGCAAATTGGATAAAGAGTCAAGACCCATCAGTGTGCTGTATTCAGGAAACCCATCTCATGTGCAGAGACACACATAGGCTCAAAATAAAGGGATGGAGGAAGATCTACCAAGAAAATGGAAAACAAAAAAAGGCAGGGGTTGCAATCCTAGTCTCTGATAAAACAGACTTTAAACCAACAAAGATCAAAAGAGACAAAGAAAGCCATTACATAATGGTAAAGGGATCAATTCAACAAGAAGAGCTAACTATCCTAAATATATATGCACCCAATACAGGAGCACCCAGATTCATAAAGCAAGTCCTGAGTGACCTACAAAGAGACTTAGGCTCCCACACAATAATAATGGGAGACTTTAACACCCCACTGTCAACATTAGATCAGCGAGACAGAAAGTTAACAAGGATATCCAGGAACTGAACTCAGCTCTGCACCAAGAGGACCTAATAGACATCTACAGAACTCTCCATCCCAAATCAACAGAATATACATTCTTCTCAGCACCACACCACACCTATTCCAAAATTGACCACATACTTGGAAGTAAAGCACTCCTCAGCAAATGTAAAAGAACAGAAATTATAACAAACTGTCTCTCAGACCACAGTGCAATCAAACTAGAACTCAGGATTAAGAAACTCACTCAAAACCGCTCAACTACATGGAAACTGAACAACCTGCTCCTGAATGACTACTGGGTACGTAACGAAATGAAGGCAGAAATAAAGATGTTCTTTGAAACCAGTGAGAACAAAGACACAACACACCAGAATCTCT
Source organism: Pan troglodytes (assembly GCF_028858775.2). Taxonomy (NCBI): domain Eukaryota; kingdom Metazoa; phylum Chordata; class Mammalia; order Primates; family Hominidae; genus Pan; species Pan troglodytes. The sequence continues at coordinate 147,993,966 of NC_072403.2, read as the reverse complement.
GGGACACAGTCAAAGCAGTGTGTAGAGGGAAATTTATAGCACTAAATGCCCACAAGAGAAAGCAGAAAAGATCTAAAACTGATACCCTAACATCACAATTAAAAGAACTAGAGAAGCAAGAGCAAACACACACAAAAGCTAGCAGAAGGCAAGAAATAACTAAGATCAGAGCAGAACTGAAGGAAACAGAGATACAAAAAACCCTTCAAAAAATCAATGAATCCAGAAGCTGGTTTTTTGAAAAGATCAACAAAATTGATAGACTGCTAGCAAGACTAATAAGAAAAGAGAGAAGAATCAAATAGACACAATCAAAAAATGATAAAGGGGATATCAGCACCGATCCCACAGAAATACAAACTACCATCAGAGAATACTATAAACACCTGTATGCAAATAAACTAGAAAATCTAGAAGAAATGGATAAATTCCTCGACACATACACCCTCTCAAGACTAAACCAGGAAGAAGTTGAATCTCTGAATAGACCAATAACAGGATCTGAAATTGAGGCAATAATTAATAGCTTACAAACCAAAAAAAGTCCAGGACCAGATGGATTCACAGCCAAATTCTACCACAGGTACGAGGAGGAGCTGGTACCATTCCTTCTGAAACTATTCCAATCAATAGAAAAAGAGGGAATCCTCCCTAACTCATTTTATGAGGCCAGCATCATCCTGATACCAAAGCCTGGCAGAAACACAACAAAAAAAGAGAATTTTAGACCAATATCCCTGATGAACATCAATGCAAATATCCTCAATAAAATACTGGCAAACCCAATCCAGCAGCACATCAAAAAGCTTCTCCACCATGATCAAGTGGGCTTCATCCCTGGGATGCAAGGCTGGTTCAACATACGCAAATCAATAAAGGTAATCCAGCATATAAACAGAACCAAAGACAAAAACTACATGATTATCTCAATAGATGCAGAAAAGGCCTTTGACAAAATTCAACAACTCTTCATGCTAAAAACTCTCAATAAATTAGGTATTGATGGGACGTATCTTAAAATAATAAGAGCTATCTATGACAAACCCACAGCTAATATCATACTGAATGGGCAAAAACTGGAAGCATTTCCTTTGAAAACTGGCACAATACAGGGATGCCCTCTCTCACCACTCCTATTCAACATAGTGTTGGAAGTTCTGGCCAGGACAATCAGGCAGGAGAAGGAAATAAAGGGTATTCAATTAGGAAAAGAGGAAGTCAAATTGTCCCTCTTTGCAGATGACATGATTGTATATCTAGAAAACCCCATTGTCTCAGCCCAAAGTCTCCTTAAGCTGATAGGCAACTTCAGCAAAGTCTCAGGATACAAAATCATTGAGCAAAAATCACAAGCATTCTTATACACCAATAACAGACAAACAGCCACATCATGAGTGAACTCCCATTCACAATTGCTTCAAAGAGAACAAAATACCTAGGAATCCAACTTACAAGGGATGTGAAGGACCTCTTCAAGGAGAACTACAAACCAAAATAAAAGAGGATACAAACAATGGAAGAACATTCCATGCTCTAGGGTAGGAAGAATCAATATCGTGAAAATGGCCATACTGCCCAAGGTAATTTATAGATTCAATGCCATCGCCATCAAGCTATCAATGACTTTCTTCATAGAATTGGAAAAAACTACTTTAAAGTTCATATGGAACCAAAAAAGAGCCTGCATTACCAAGTCAATCCTAAGCCAAAAGAACAAAGCTGGAGGCATCATGCTACCTGACTTCAAACTATACTGCAAGGCTACAGTAACCAAAACAGCAAGGTACTGGTACCAAAACAGAGATACAGACCAATGGAACAGAACAGAGCCCTCAGAAATAATGCTGCATATCTACAACTCTCTGGTCTTTGACAAACCTGACAAAAACAAGAAATGGGGAAACGATTCCCTATTTAATAAATGCTACTGGGAAAAGTGGCTAGCCATATGTAGAAAGCTGAAACTGGATCCCTTCCTTATACCTCATACAAAAATCAATTCAAGATAGATTAAAGACTTAAATGTTAGACTTAAAACCATAAAAACCCTAGAAGAAAACCTAGGCAATACCATTCAGGACATAGGCATGGGAAGGACTTCATGTCTAAAACACCAAAAGCAATGGCAACAAAAGCCAAAATTGACCAATGGGATCCAATTAAACTAAAGAGCTTCTGCACAACAAAAGAAACTACCATCAGAGTGAACAGGCAACCTACAGAATGGGAGAAAATTTTTGCAATCTACTCATCTGACAAAGGGCTAATATCCAGAATCTACAATGAACTCCAACAAATTTACAAGAAAAAAACAAACAACCCCATCAACAAGTGGGCGAAGGATATGAACAGACACTTCTCAAAAGAAGACATTTATGCAGCCAAAAGACACGTGAAAAAATGCTCATCATCACTGGCCATCAGAGAAATGCAAATCAAAACCACAATGAGATACCATCTCACACCAGTTAGAATGGTGATCGTTAAAAGTCAGGAAACAACAGGTACTGGAGAGGATGTGGAGAAATAGGAACACTTTTACACTGTTGGTGGGACTGTAAACTAGTTCAACCATTGTGGAAGTCAGTGTGGCGATTCCTCAAGGATCTAGAACTAGAAATACCATTTGACCCAGCCATCCCATTACTGGGTATATACCCAAAGGATTATAAATCATGCTGCTCTAAAGACACATGCACACGTATGTTTACTGCAGCACTATTCACAATAGCAAAGACTTGGAACCAACCCAAATGTCCAACAATGATCGACTGGATTAAGAAAATGTGGCACATATACACCACGGAATACTATGCAGCCATAAAAAATGATGAGTTCATGTCCTTTGTAGGGACATGGATGAAGCTGGAAGCCATCATTCTCAGCAAACTATTGCAAGGACAAAAAACCAAACACTGCATGTTCTCACTCATAGGTGGGAATTGAACAACGAGAACACATGGACACAGGAGGGCGAACATCACACACTGGGGCCTGTTGTGGCGTCGGGGGAAGGGGGAGGGATAGCATTAGGAGATATGCCTAATGTTAAATGATGAGTTAATGGGTGCAGCACACCAACATGGCACATGTATACATATGTAACAAACCTGCACATCGTGCACATGTACCCTAAAACTTAAAGTGTAATAAAAAACAGCCAAAAAAATCCAGTAATTAAATAAAGCTAGCCAACAAATCTTTTCATAGTTAATTTTCTATGATGCCTTGTAGGTTAAAACATGTAGCATATAATGTCTTTCCCCATAAAAATGTTCAAAGTTTTTGAATGAATTGGTCATCATGATGTGTATTCTTTATTTGTGTACTTTCAAACCTGCCCTCTCAGATGGGCAAGTAGATATCTGACAAGTTGCAGTGTTAACTGGTGGCCAATATTTTCTGAAATAGCAAGGCAGGCCATGACTACTCCATTTAACTTCTCTCTGGGTTATCCTTTAATTAGCAAGCAAATGATTCAGAAGCAATGCTACATAGCCATTTGCGAAAACAATAGCACTTAACTTTCTTATTTGAGGACATACATAAAGCTAACCAGAAAAAAAGTCCTCAAGGTAGCTTTCTAAAGGGGAAGAACGTGCAACAATCCAAGAAAAAATAAGTTTATTTAAACTAACATTAATAACTTATCGAGTGTTATTTAGGGAGCAATTTGTGTTTTGTGAGATAAAGAAAAACGAAGATATAAGAAGCTGAAGATGGCAGGAAAAAAACTCATATAACAATCTGAATAAAGCATCCTCTGTATAATAGTACAAGGTCCTGGTTTTTGAAGTATTTAAATGTGTTAATCAATTATTGATAAAGATCTGATATATGTGTTTCCAAAAGGACTCCCAGTGCATAGCTACCATATTTACTTTGATAATGTATTGATATGTATTTGATATGATATGATAATGTATTTGATATGTATTTCTGGGTAGAAACGTAAATGATGAGCTAAGCTAAATCTTACAGATAGCTCGCTAAATTCCTCTTGTAAAAATCTGGGGAATGTTAACAGTGTGCCTGGTAATAAAATGCTAGGTTTATTTAAGACCCTTATACAATTTTACAAATCATTACTTAAAGGCATTTACAGTTATCCTAATGCACCTTTGTTTGGATTTTATTGTTTTATGGTTTCCAAATTCTCATTTGGAATAGTTATAAAAAGGTGTTCCAGAATGTTTCATTGCCTAATCCATGTGAGCATTGACCCGAACTGTGAAATTCATTTTCTGTTCACTTTTCTTTTGTAAATATCACAGATATCTACATATTAACACATTTTTGCACTACTTTGGTGCTAATTTTAGGAATACAAAGTTTGTATTGGCACTGCTGGTACAGTAATTTTTAAATTTTACAAGTTGGGGTTGGCTTAAATGCAAAAATATGTTAATAAAAATTATTTTCATTTATGAGTACCTTCTTTATGGAATAGTCTCTGTATAGGGGCTGATTAATTTTGGTACCAGGAGAAACCTTAAATCTAGAATAAATATCTGAGATTTAAGAAAGCTGTAAATATATCCATATTATAAGGCTGTTTCTGTCAACTGTATATCTGGTTCCCTGAAATAGGTCTATGTCAACTGTTTCCAGAAGTCGAGTAGTGACTAACTGGTGCAGAAGTAGCTCAGGTGATACTGAGAACAAAGAAAGCCTTTGTGTTGAAGTGAGCAGAGCTGACTGTTAAGCACCCATGGAGATCCAACTACATAAACCTAATATTAGCACTTTCGAGCATCAGTCCAACTGAACCTCTTAATAATGTGTTATTAAGCCCTACTTTGATAATTATTGAGCTAGTAATTCTAATAAAATTTCTTGCTTGGTTAGTGGCTATTCATAGGCTTTGTTTATCTTCCTTTTTTAGGAATTTTTTTTTTAAGTGACAGTCTTGCTATGCTGCCCAGGCTGGAGTGTGGTGGCTATTCACAGGTGTGCAATCATAGTGTACTACAACCTCAAACTCCTGCCCTAAAAACAGTCCTCCTGCCTCAGCCTCCAGGGTAGCTGGGATTATACATATGTACCACTACACCCAACTGTTACAGGATTTTTCATATGTCTTGTACTACAGTTATTGGTGAACAACTATTACACCCCAAAGTCAGAAACCATTTAATCAACCTTTCTGACCCTTGGTATCTAGTGTATAATAATCTTACATGTAATGGAAACAGTAAAAATTTGTTGATTAAATTTGAATAAATTCTCTTCATTTACAGAAATATCACTGTTAAATGCTCTTTTTGAACAATAAGCCAATTTGTTAAGTGGAGATGCTAAAACTTATACATACACATTGTAATCATTTTCTGAGTCAACCTCAAAATGGAGTTCCAGGGTCCAGGCCCTCTTGCCACTGCCACTGTCCTTTGCTTTTTTTTTTTCATTATTTATTTTATTTTCACTTCTTATAATTGTTTTATTTTTAATTTTTGTGGGTACATAGTAGGTATATACATATTTATGGGGTACATGAGGTGTTTTGATAACGGGCATGCAATGTGTAATATGACATCATGGAAAATGGGGTATCAATACCTTCAACCATTCATCCTTTCTGTTACAAAGAATCCAGTTATACTCTTTTAGTTATTTTTTCAATGTACAATTATTATTGACCCTAGTCACCCTCTTTGTCCTTTGCTTGTTTTGACTTTTGCTGTAACACTCAGTTGTGCCTCGTATGGTTGCAAAGTTCACTCTTATTCACATATCTGACTTTCTTATTATGCTGTAAGGTTTTGGAGACCAGATTTCTGTTAAATTTTCTTTGAATTTCCACAAAGTCCTGCAGGTTGTAGGTGTGAAATACATGTTGATGGAATTAAATTACTTTCCTGATGTGTGTGCTCTCATCTAAGTTCAAGAATGCTGAACTCTGGAGAAATCAGGGTGAAATTCTAGTTTTCAATATGCAGCTTTAAAAAACAGGAGAAACTGTTAATTAGTTTGACAGTGTCCTGAAGCAGAAGTAGCAGATTTACAGCACAGCTCTTTCACTCTTTCACACATTCTACTAGTTCAGGGTTCAGGATCCCTGTAAAATTAAAAGGTTAGTGTTGTCTAGGATGACAATTTTCTTGAAAGCATACATGAGGATTTTAAGATTGAAGTAACCTAGCCTAAGATGCAGTTGCCCTGTAAAAATAATTTTTATATAGACTACTTTAAGAAATTAAAAAAAATTTAAAGAGGTTGTGTGTAGAAAACAGTGTTGAGTCATTTCCAGAACTTACAGTATGGACTTTGACGACGTGCTAAGGATGTCATTCTCTGGATGAGACCAGTGCTCCCTTCAATGTATTAAACACTTTGATTCACTTTCACGTGCTTTTAGCAAATTTCATAACTTAGACTTGGTTGTAATGACTTCAGTATTCAAATCATCCCTTTCACAGTTTAGCATCTCTAGACATTAAAGTTTCATTTATTCATAAAATAGCTGCCAGAAAACCTTTTAAAATAAAATACTATGACTCCCCCAGTCTTTCAGAAATCACCAGTGGTCATAAGAGGCCATATTTGCTTATTTCTTACTGTGTCTATTCTCAGTGGTCGGAAAATGATGGGTAGAAACTGATGACAACAAAATATATTATTTGGCCCTTAACATCATCAAGTGTGGAGATTTCCTCACATGGGTGGACCTATTTTTAAGACAAAGTCATTATAAATGACTTTGAAATTCTGAGCAACTTAAGATAAAAACAAATTTCTTAACATTTAGGGCATTTGCTAGGCTTAGTTTTTAATAGAAAAGAAGATGAGTTGTAACTATTAGAAAACAAAAACACATACAACAAAACATCTACAACAATAATAAAACCACCAAAAAGAGGAAAAAAGTAAGAAAGGGAGAAAAAACCTAAACCAAAATAAAGCAAACCATCATCTTAAAATTTAATTTGAAGTTGGAAAATCTGTTTGAGCTTAAAGGAACTCAAAAGTTATTTTAAGTTCTCCAAACTCAGGTCTTGAATAGAATGTATTAAAGCCTTATGTCATTAGCTCTTCTGTGTACAAAAAATACTCACGACTTCTTGATGGCTGTCACTAGAAGAAGAGCTTTGTTTCAACATTGCCACCAAGTGGGAGGAGGAGGGGGAGGAATAGGAAAGTCTTCTTTAAGGCAGAGTGAAATTGTTTCTCTCACTCTCCTTTTTAACATGCTTATTTTTTTTCAATTGCCATTTTTCCTTTATGTTCTTGACAGTGAAGGGAAAACCAACATGGCTGATTTGAGTCATGGAATAGAATGAGCTCCTTCCTAGCTGACTGTCTGCATCCCTGCTGCATGGCTTGTAGGTGTTCAAGAGGATCAAATGCTTGTCTCCTTAACCATGCAACACACGGATTTTTGGCAAAATCTGCCGTTTTTAGTCAATTTTTTTTTTTTTTTTTTTTTTTTTGCCTACCATAAACTCCATCCCAACGAATGGGTTGAATCTCTGACATCCGGGGTTCAGGGTTGGTTGGAAAACTATTGTTTCCTTTTTGTAAGGAGGGGAAAAAAGGCTTTAAAAGTAAGCTCTTAAGCTTCTCTGGGCAATCGAAACATTTTTCAAAATCCCAGTTTGAATGAAATTTAAATGAATTAGTAAGAAGCAGATCAAGTTTCCTCAGTCCTAAAGAAGAAATACATGCCAGGCGCAATGTGGTTTTATTGAACCCTCCGCTTCTCAGAGTTTGAAATGTTATAGCAAATCCAGAGTTTTGAGGGCAACGGTTTGTGGTGAGCAAATTGAAGTGACCAAACTTTCAGTTGATTCTAAGTCTCCAGAGGTTAAAAACTGCTGCATTAACTCTCTAGTTCTCAGCATACATTTAAAGCAAGTGTGGTCTTTTATCTGGGAGATATGTTTGGACTGTCAAATTTGACTGCAAAAGTTCCAGATGTGTGCCATAACGTACTACAACTGCTTCTCTCCTTTCAGTCTCTCTGCTAGTTTACTCCCTGTCCCAGGATATTGGATTAACCCCTCTGAGGGCCTTTAGTCATCCCTTTCAATCTATCTCACCTACCACCAACGGATTTGTTCCTCAGGCACAACTCCTACCATGTCAGCCCCCTGCTCCAAGTCCTTCAATGGCCCCCACAATGTCTCCTTAATTTATATTATTTATTCTGACATTCGTGGCCCTCCACAATATGAGGCCAACTTACTTTTCCATTTTTATCTCCCAAAAGTACCCTGCAGATAAACAGATCTCTGCTTTTGCTGTTTTTATGCCACATCCCCCAGAGTTTTCTGTTTCTATCTGGATTCCCACATTCCTTCTCAATTGAATATTCTCCCCACCTGTTGAAATGCCATCTGTCCTTCGGCAGCCCACCTCAAGTATTTCCTCCTGGGCTCCTGGTCAGAGGCATTCGGCTCTCCTCCTAGTATTGCAGTAACTTAGCTCACTTGCTATGTGGCAGATGCTGCACACTGCTGTAAACCCTGTTAGGCTAGGACCATGTCTTACCTATTATTATTATGGTGCCTAGCTTACCGAAAAGGTGTTTACCGAAAGAAGGAATGAAGGAATGAGATGACTATTTATTGAAGTGTAAGCTGTTCTTCTGTCTATTGTAGTACATTATCTGGCTCATGATAGGTGCTACCGTGTAATTGTTGAATTGAAGTAATTGTCCAGAACAAGCAAGATTCATTCATCTAACACATCAGATAACAGGGATGATCCCCTGTGTAGAAGAACTTGAACCTCTATTTCTTTTCTGAATTTGTTGGATTTTCCTAAATGATTATAAGTGCATCTTTAGAATGATGGTAGATTAGTACTAACTTTACTCATCGGTAGAGGCCTAGATAGAAACTTTGATCTCTAAAAACTTCCAGAAAGAAAACCTTTATGCTTTTTTTTTTTTGGCAGCCCCTTCTTGTTTTATTATTATTATTATTATTATACTTTAAGTTTTAGGGTACATGTGCACAATGTGCAGGTTAGTTACATATGTATACATGTGCCATGCTGCTTTATGCTTTATTCTTTAGAAAGGGAAAGCACTGGAAGCTAATTCCTTTTTCTTTATGGGTTACAAAGGCTGCTTGAATTATATTTCACTGGAGTGGATTCTGTGATTTAATTATGTGTTTTTTATATGTGGTTGGAATATAACTCTTTAAATGTAAATATCCTTAGTTCCTCAGAGAACTTGAGAAATTTACCTGTGCATTGAGATTTCTCTCTTAGCGCCCACGGCGCTCTATGGATTGTAGTGGCACCTTAGGACTAATCATGTCTGTATTCTTGGTGCAGGACACTCTTAAGGAAGCAGGTTTCATTAAGACATTAACAGGGCATGGAAAGCTATATATTTTCACATTGAAATAGTTCAGAGAAAAGAAAGAATTGTTTTAGATGACTACTGCAGTGTCCACCTGCATGTCTGAATCGTTCCCAAAGACATATCTCATGTATTTCATCTAGAACAAACACACTGGGTCTCCTATTCCATGTATTCAATCCATACGAGGCTAGGGTTTGCAGCTGGGGTGATGGAACCAAAATATTGAGCACCTACTAGGTAATTTACATTTGTGATCCAATTAATTTTCATAAAAGTAGGTATTGTGAAGTTGATATTAAAATAGGTACATCTTACAGATGAAGAAATGAGTTTGGAAAGGTTTAATAATTTACCCAAAGTCATGCAATGGATAAGTAACAGAGCAGGGATGGAACCTGGGTCTTTCTGACCTTGAAGATGATGCTCTGCTCATTATATCCTGCTCTTTACAGGAAAGGGCAAAGAGTGGAGACATAAGGCAGTCTAGCAGAGGACCCTATTTTCTCTGGGGTATAGGGATCCAAAATGATGTATCAGCACCCAAAGGATTTTAAGTTTTGGTACTTTAAAAAAAAGGTATAGTAAAGTAGCCAAACTCATAGATGCAGAAAGTAGAATGGTGGTTGCTAGGGGCTGGGGGAAGTGGAAATGGGAAATCACTGTTCAAGGGGTATGGAGTTTCAGTCATGCAAGATGAAAAAATTGTAGAGGTCGGCTGTACAACATTGTACTTACAGTTAACAAGACTGTACTATATACTTAAAAATTTGCTAAGATGGTAGATCTCATATTATGAGTTATTTACCACATAAAAAGTATAGTAAAATAAAACCAATAAGAGGACATTTCTTATTCATTCTTTCTAACCGTGTAATTCATAAATACAAGTGTTTAAAAATCAATAAAGTTGTAAAGGCTGAAAATTAAACTTGGTATCAGTGAACAAGAGAGTGAGAAATACTGTAATGCTAATATTGAAAGACAACTTGTAAAATAACTAGAAAACAACTAGAGAAATAACTTCATAGCAAAGGTTGGAAGCGATTCTATGTATGTGTGACTTTCCTATTTCTCTCACTAAATGTATAAATGAAGTATTAAGGAATAAATAATCACTTGTGGGTTTTAAAATTGAAAACACATGTCTCACTTGACACTGACTTAATGTGATTTGATTATTATGTTATTATACAAAGAAATTCACAGACATTGGTTAGTGCCCCAAGCTTTGGAAAAGACAAACATTTTTGTTGTGTACATAGAGTGGAGCAGCAGCTTGTGGGGAAGGGAAAGAGTGGGAGTTACTTGGGCAAACAGGCGGCTCAAAAAAAAAAAAAAAAAAAAAACAAACCTGCCAGGATGCACAGGGATGCACACAGGCCTTGTGTTTAACCCTTTGGAGCCAAGCCTTATAGTCTCCTGAAATTTTACCTGAAGGGACATCTGTTGATAGAGTCATGGTGTCAGGGCATAATCCAAAACCTTTCCTTGCTGCTTAACATGGCCCATGGGCATTGTTTTCTTCTTTCCTTCCCTCCAGAAAACACATATGTCTTTTATGTGTTTTCTAAATATCTCTACCTACCTTGATACTTTTGCATAATGTTTTAATTAGGAATGGCTATAATATATAATATTTTTGGTAGTTGTCAAATGAACTGGAAGCAGTTGAGGAATGAATTGGCTATTTGTTTTTTGTAGTCTGATGAACGCTGGGAAGCCTCCACCAATAAATATCCATTGAACACCTGCTCTATGCAAGGCATTGTGGTACCTGAATATACAGAATGGATATGGTTTGGCTGTGTCCTCACCCAAATCTCATCTTGAATTGTAGCTCCCATAATTCCCACATGTTGTGGGAGGGACCCGGTGGGAGAGTTTTCCCCATACTGTTCTCATGGTAATAAATAAGTCTCATGAGATCTGATGGTCTGATAAGGGGGAACCCCTTTCACTTGGCTCTCACTTCTCTTTTGTCACTGCCATGTAAGACATGCCTTTCATCTCCCACCATGATTGTGAGGTCTCCCCAGCCATGTAGAACTGAGTCCATTAAACCTCTTTTTCTTTATAAATTACCCAGTCTCGGGTATGTCTTTATCAGTAGCATGAAAACGGACTCATACAAGAAGATTCAAGTGAGTGTTTCTGCCCTCAACTACCCAGAGGAAGGTGATGGGATTGGCTCTTTATCCCCTTCACTACTTATGTTTCCACTTCAGCTGTGGCAGGCAAGGAAGGTTTTAGTATAAAAGTGCCTAGAAATTAAAATACTGTATAAAGCAAAAAATATGAGCAAGAAAAAGAAAGATTATTTTTCTAGCGAGTGCTCTGCTCTCAAGAAAGTGATGCTCTACTTTGCCGCTCACACTTGATGGAGTCAGAAGCCTTTCTTTCCACATGGCATAGAGGCAAGATGGCACCTGGTGTATATGTAGGGGGTGTGGTCAGGTAGAGAGGGTGAGGAGACAGAGCAGTAGAAAAGGAATGAGGAAGGGAGATCAAGAGAGAAGAGACATTCAAGCACCCATCGGAGGAGGTTTCTGTACCAGTGAAAGGTAGTCTGAGAAGAAATGTAAGAAGTTTTTGGCGCCACCCTCTGAATCCCATATGGGCTTGAGAGTTGTGCTCCATGAGACTGTATCCTTTCTGGTAGTGGACTGGGTCCTGCACACCCTTCCAGATGAGGTAAAGCATCATGGCAGGGATGGAGTGGTCGGTCAGAAAAATGTTTTTATTCTTACGACTATGGAAACTATAGAGCTCTGAGAACAAGCTTACATACACCTATATTGGAAAAAATATGAATATACACATACCGTGCTAAAGCCACAGAGAATCCCACTCAGGTGGGACCTGTGGAGATGCAACTGGCAGGGGATGAAAGTGAGGGGGCATAGAAATGCACAAAAAAGGATGTGCACTGTTGGCACTGAGGTTTCTCTTGCCTTCTCTCATCCTAGGTTAACACTGGATTGCTCAGAATGAAGAGTTTAATTGCTGTGTCTGAAGGAGGGGACAGAGAGAAGCAGAAGGTGGAGACCTAGCATTTTAGAATAAATTTAGCTGAGTACTTTTAGAATGGCCAAAGAGAAGAACTATCCTCAATTGTCTCAACAGCTCACCCTTCCCTTCCTTTCCTTCCCCTTCTCCAAACATTAACTGAGGGTTTACTTTGGCTCAGACACTGGGCTGGGTGCTGATGATGCAAAGATGAGGAAGTTACAGCTTCTGTTCCTGGAGAGTTTCCTGTCAAGAGCGGGAGCTCACTCCTGTCCTTCCATAGCAGCAACAGCCAAAAACAGTGGCCTTCGGGTGGGGAGTGGGGAGGGGTGTGGTTGGAGGAAATCTCTGCCCTCTCCTGGGACTTCCAGCTGCCCTTCTAGTGGGCAAGTAGTGTGGCTGGATAACTAAGCAGTGCCCTCATGGGGTTGGGACCTCCAGGAGCAGCTATGGTGCCATGACAGTATTCTCCATTCTCTCTGTATATGTCTCATCTCCACATAGATGAGACTTAGCACCATCCTGTTGCTGTACACGGAGTCTCTGCTACAGGTGCTGCCAAGCTAGGCAGAGCCTGCAGACTGTGATGAAATGGAATAAGAAACTATTTCTGAGAAAAGGATACTTGGCCTAGAATGAGGTTCAAGGATTGGTTCTTCCACTTATCAGTCTTTTAGGTAAAAGATTGAAATGAATCTACATGGTATATGCCCAATAAAGATTGGTAGAGTGTGTAAGGACAGCTCCAGTCAGAATGCAAATGTCACTCAGAAAGAGTTAATGAATCTACATGGTATATGCCCAATAAAGATTGGTAGAGTGTGTAAGGACAGCTCCAGTCAGAATGCAAATGTCACTCAGAAAGAGTTAATGAATCAATGAATGCCTTAGCTTGAATTAGTTTGCAATTAGGTAGGCAATGCTGGATGGATAAGTTCTGATGGAAGGGGGCAGAAGGAACAGTCTAAAGCTTGGTGTTCTATCTCAGAAGGGAAGTCATGGGGTGGTGGCTTTGGGGGGAGCAGAAAGGTGGGACAAAGGGACAGAGAGAGGAGAAAGAAGGTGATTGGGTGGAAAGTCTTCCTAGTCTTTTCCCCATGGTGGCTAGTGTTTTGTGCTGGGCTCCAAAGCAACCCCACCCTAATTATATTCAGCAAAGCAGTTCTTCAGCCATATATGCGTTATCATATTTACTTATCTTTCTCACCCACTAAACTGTTAGTTCCTTGAGGGCAGGGCCTATGCCTTATTTACCTATAATCCCTAGTGCTTAGCTCAATGGTGTGAGTAAGGAAGGGGTAAAAGTCAAAGGAAAACTTAATCCACTTGGTAATTTTGCCCAGGGGTGGGGGGGTCCCAGTTCTCACAACAAAATAACCAGAGCTGATAATACCTATCATTATTCCAGGTTTATAAGCAGAGAAACAGAGTACCAAAAGATTAAGACACTCAGTAAAACACGTGTAACAAGTAGAAGAACAGGCATTCAAACAGCTCCCATGCTTCTCATTAACTGATATTGTTTCTTTGTCTCATGCATTAGAATTAATTTAAAAAATTAGATTCCATCTTGAGCTGAAGCAACTGTTTTGAGCTTTCCATCTTTGCAAATAAAGCCCTGTGGGCTATTGTTGATTGTCAGCTTTCTGTTAAGGGGAATGATGTCAAAGCATCACTCTGGTAAATTGAATAGGGCATACTTGATTTGCACACGGGTGCTAAGCTAGCTTTCCCAATGAGTGGAAATAAGTGTCTTTCTCAAAATGCCAGGCCCTAGCTCTTGGTAAAAAGCAAGACCTGCCCGACATTTTCAGTGTCCTAGAGAACACCCCTCTCAGTAATGACAAGTGGCAGTCTGCCCTCTTGATGACCTGATTGGGTTGACAGATTTCACACTGTTTAAGAATGAGGAGTGAGGAGTGTGCTATTTGGAGCCCATCCAGAATCATTCTTCAAAGTGTCAGAAAGATCACAGCAGAGCAAAAAGTTCAGAAGTTAAGCTAAGTTTAAGGTCTTTCATCCTGGAAAGTTTTCATTAATGTGTTTTTTTCTCTTTTGCGTTCACCCCAGTGAATGCTGCAGTTGCAAATTTCTCAGCATGACTTGGTCAAAACCCCCTCAACATTATGCCAAGAATCTGCTTTTAAAACTGTGCTGTTAAAATTTGCAGCCCTGAGAGGCTTAATTTTTAAAGTATCTGGTTTTCAGTAACCAGATTTCTAATTATATCGAATTTCAGACTTTTCAGGAGCCCCTAACTCTTGAGTGTTTTTCTTAAGAGCAACCAAACTTTCTGAAATTTATTTTAACAATATTTATTTTTACCAACTTTAAGCCAAAAGAGAAACTTTGTGGTTAATAACAAGCCATAAACAATAACACTTCTGTAATAATAGTAGACTATTACTGATAATAGCCTTAGAAGCCATCATCTCTTATGTTTAAGACACTTTGGAACCAAAAGCTATCACTGATAAATAAAAAGCCCAAAGGGACTTAATGACTACATGTCAGATAGTAATAGATAGCTTAAAATAAAAAGAAATCTTTGAGTGCTATTGGGATTTATGAGTTCAATGTGGGAGGCATTACCTCCTAGGAGGCATTGGGGAAATGTTGGGGGGGCATTCTTGGCTGTCAAATGATAGAAATGGCCAGAACAGAATTTAATGGAAGGGAGCCAGGGATGTGGGTTGTCACAAAGTATATGGGGCTCTTCTACACAACAGAGGATTGTCCTGTATCACCTTCAATTTTTCAATGGCTGGTCAGGTATTCATATGGGTGAAAAGCCTGTTTATAATGATCTGAACCTAGAACCTAACCCCATTTCTCTGATAGGTAAGCTCAAAGTTTTGTTTTCTTTAAAATCATTAATTTTTGTGGGTACATAGTAGGTATGTATATATTTATGGAGATCACAAAGTATTCTTTTGTACAATTTTTAAAAATTTTTTTATTTCCATAGGTTATTGGGGAACAGGTGGTATTTGGTTACATGAGTAATTTCTTTAGTGGTGATTTGGGAGATTTTGGCACCCATCTCCTGAGCAGTATACATTGAACTCAATTTGTAATCTTTTATCCCTCAACCTCTTCCCATCCTTTCCCCGAGTCCCCAGAGTCCACTGTGGCATTCTTACGCCTTTGCATCCTCATAGCTTAGCTCTCACTTATGAGTGAGAACATACGATGTTTGGTTTTCCATTCCTGAGTAACTTCACTTAGAATAATTGCCTCCAATCCCATCCAGTTTGCTGCAAATGCCATTAATTCATTCCTTTTTATGGCTGAGTGGTATTCCATCATTTATATATACCACAGTTTCTTTATCCATTCATCGATTGATGGGCATTTGGGTTGGTTCCACATTTTTGCAGTTGCAAATGGTGCTGCTATAAACATACGTGTGCAAATATCTTTTTCATATAATAACTTATTTTCCTCTGGGTAGATACCCAGGAGTGGGATTGCTGGATCAAATGGTCATTCTACTTTTAGTTCTCTAAGGAATCTCCACACTGTTTTCCATAGTGGTTGTTCTCTTGTACAGTTTTTATACAAGTATTCCCTTTTCAGAAATGTAACTACTATGCAAACTAAGGAAAGAATGTTGTTTTTGGGGGGTTGTGGGTGAGAGGAGGGAGTGGTGGACATGACTTTCCCAGAAGTTGTTCGCCTTCTTAGGAAATTACCAGTGGCAAGACTGCTTATGATAGTTGACTGCATTTCCAACATAATACACCTGCATCGATCTGCACTGGACTGTCACATTCACAGGGATTCTGCATGTGGGTGTAATATAGACCATATCCTTAGGCCTTCAAGGGTGATTATGCCCAAGCATTTACTTATTGAAAACATTATTTGTCATAAGTTGCTTTTCTTGTATTTCTTGTGTATTAAAAGCTAGGGCCTTATTATGATTTTTTTTTAACTTATGACAATAAGTAGGCTGTAGATTTCCTTTCAAGAGGGTAAAGGATCTATCAGGGTAGTAAAGATTATAAAATGTACTATAAAAAGGAGGCATTGGGTCTGAGAGGGTTAGAAGTCTTTCTGCTGGGTAAAAACGCCCCGGGAAGGCTGTTGTGTAATGGGTTCCTGTCTGAAGCCTGGGAACACCTTTACAAGAAGAATGGAGTATTTGCTCTGAGTCTCACTGCTCCAAGTAGAAACTAAGGTCAGAGTTTCCTCAATTTCAGTCATGCTCTTGCCTTTAGTAGGATTTTTACCATATCTGCCTATACCACTACTTACATAATATCTTTTTTAAAAAATCAAATAAATTCATTTTTACCTATATATATATATATATATGTATTCTTTATTTATTTATTTTTTTTTAGGGACAGGATCTTTGCCCTGTCTCCCAGGTTGGAGTGCACTGGAGCAATTGTATCATAGCTCGCTGTAGCCTTGACCTCCTGGATTTAAGTGATCTTCCCACCTCAGCCTCCTGAGTAGCTGGAACTACATGTGTGCACCACCATGCCTGACTAATTTTTTAATTTTTTAAAGAGATGTCTTTTCCCAGGCTGATCTCAAACTCCTGCCCTCAAGCGATCCTCCTGCCTTGGCCTCCCACAGTGCTAATTCACGAGTGTGAGTGACCATGCCCGGGCCCTTACTTACATATAACTTATATAAAATTAGTATCAATAAAAAACAGATTTGACGTGCTAATTACATTTTCTCTAGTACATGTTAAAATATACATGTAACGATTATAGTAAAAGATAAAAGGTTGTTTCTGTAACAAAAATATCGCCTGTGTTCCCATACCACGCTTTGGGAAATGGTGCTATAAAGGATTAAAGATTTGGAAAATATGACTTAAGGATAAAAGATGATCTAGTCACACCCTATAATTTTCTTTGTTTAGAAAAGACAAATTCTCCTTTTACTAAAATCCTCAATATTGTACTTTAAATATTTGTTTTATCACAAATACAAATAATTTGATATGTATGTAATATCACACCCATTCCACATATTGATAATCTTCACGAATATGCTGTTTACTAAACTCTTCTTGGAAAAACTTCACATAATAGGGCAAACTCTCCAGCCACTGTTGTCAGCATGTTATATATAATTTAACTTTAGTAAAAATAAAATATGCCATCCATAGCAACAAGTCATTTTGAATAAATGCCTTCAATATTTATTAATTCAACAAATATCTGTCAAGATCCTGCTATGTGAAAAGCATTGTTGTGAAAAGCATTGTTCTGGGGACTAGGATATAGCAATGAACAAAATAAAGTCCTTTTCCTTGTGGAACTTATATTTTATTCACATAATATGAAAAGGGAGCTAATTTGATTTCCATTAGTCCTAAGAAGGAAATAGCTGAGGGCACAGCATTACTCTCCATATGGACTAGATGACTGAAACTTGGCATCAGGGGATGTGGACACTTGATACTGTCATTTGACATTGTTTTATATAGCAAAGTGATTTTAATGTTCTTTCATTTGCATCGCTTTTCTAACAATATACTATTTTGTCGATGCTTTGCTTATATTTCTCAGTCCCATTTAAAATTGGGTTGCACAATTTTTTAAAAAATATTTTTCATCTTTTTAAAATTTTTATTGCTGTCATTTTTCTTCCCAGTGTATAAAATTGCACTCCACAATTTGGGCAGAATTTTAAAATTTTTAAATTCTTCCACCTAAGTTTTTATTTTTTATATATAATTTAAATTGCCCTGAATTCACCTTTGAGTCACACTTTTTCATTTTTCATGCCATTAATATTACTGATAAATGGTTACCAGGGCCTCTTAATTAGTATTTAAAGGAGTATAAGTATTCATTTTCTTAACCTTCTCTACTTAAGACACTTAAAAACTCATAACAAAGGGTGATTTAAGTTGGTGAGAACTGTTCAATAGAAAGTTCAAAAATAAGAGACTCACTCTTGTCATAAGACTATGGTGACGTGTCTTAATTTCTAGAGAGTGGGTGTTTCTTATACATCCAGCTATTAATGTTAGATAAAATTAATCTATTGTATTACTCTATTAGTCATTTCCAAACAGCTGAAATAAAAACCCACTGATTTATTTTCAAAATCTCAGGTGGTACCACTGGCCTTAATTGGCTCAGCAAATGGAAATTGCAACAATAAGAAAGCTAAACTCTTCACAGAGATTGTTTTGAAGCTCCAGTTAATAATTGCTGTCTAAAGTAATTGACTCTGAAACATTCTAAGATTCTGAGAAGTCATGAGTCACTGGGGAAGAGTTAAGTTATGCCTCAAATAGCTTTTGTGTTAGGAGTTTTTGATTATGCTATAATTCTTTCAAAACAGGTTATCCTTGTTTGGCAATTCCCAGCGAAGAGACCATTTGACCAACTAGAACTTGCTTGTCTTTTAATATATTAGGCAGCACTTATCTTTGAAGACATTTCCTTCTGAGATGTTATAATCTATTTGCCTGTAAAAATGATTTTCTATGTGAACGTTGAGATAGTTTGGCAGTGATATGAAGAACACTGTTGACATTTTGGAGACCTAATATTTCCTCTAAAAGAATAATTATTGTTATAATCAAGAGGGATAATTGTGATAGAGAAAATAAGAGAAGAGGTCTTTTACTTTATAGAGTTGGTATCTTCCAGCTCATCACAGCCTTGAACTCCTGGGCTCAAATGCTCCCACATCAGCCCCCCGAGTAGCTAGGACTACAGGCACGCGTCATCGCACACCCAGCTAATTGTTTTATTTTTATTTTTTGTAGAGATAGTCTTGCTCTGTTGCCCAGACTGGTTTTGAACTCCTGGCCTCAAGTGATCCTCTTGCTTCAGCCTCCCAAAGTGCTGGGATTACAGGCCTTAGCCACCGCACCTAGATGGAGAAGAGGCCTTTCAAATGAAAGAACTTTGTTCACTTTCCACTGTAAGAGCTAAGCAATTAGAAGAGCACCTGACACATAGGTGCTCAGTAAATACGTATGGAGTGAATAAATGAATGAATAAGAATATCCCAGCAGTCTTAGTGTGTCTGGAGGCTTGCCTGAAGAGCATCCATCTCAGCAGGGAGGGTGATGGGAGCTGCCTGCAGAGAGATACAGAGGATAATCTCTAGAGTCTTCCGTGAAGCTTTGCAACCCGACTATGCTCCCATACAGCTACTGAACCTCTCTACTTCCTTAGTGCTTCTGTTGCCCCTTGTGTCACTTGAGGATAATAATTTACAGAATCTACACATTTTTGAGAGGAATAAATAATGTTATACATATAAAGTGCTTAGCACATAGAACACTTTCAATAGATACCAGCTAATTTTAGAATTCCAATATACAATTATAGATTGTACACCAATAATGGATTGAGATCCTGGGCTTTCTATGCAACAATTTTGAAATATAATTGACTACTGAGATGAGTTTTTGAGGTTTTTATAAAGCATATTGTAAAAGCACTCTTGATCTTAGGCATAGAAGGTTGGGTTAGGGGATTGAAGAGGGAATGTGTTTTCACTGTATACCCAGGAAAAACTGACTCTTTCTTTGTAACTTAGTTTTAATATTAAGCAGGAGCAACCACTTGCTATATAAGATATGAGGGAAAGAAAATGCATTTGTCTATACTCACAAGCCCTAAGTGAAATCTCCATTTAAAAAAGTTTAAATTATAGCTGGGCGTGGTGGCTCACGCCTGTAATCCCAGCACTTTGGGAGGCCGAGACAGGCGGATCATGGGGTCAGGAGATCCAGACCATCCTGGCTAACACGGTGAAACCCCATCTCTACTAAAAATACAAAAAATTAGCCGGGCGTGGTGGCGGGCGCCTGTAGTCCCAGCTACTCAGGAGGCTGAGGCAGGAGAATGGCGTGAACCCAGGAAGCGGAGCTTGCAGTGAGCCTAGATCGCACCACTGCGCTCCAGCCTGGGCGACAGAGCAAGACTCCGTCTCAAAAAAAAAAAAAAAAAAAAGATTATAAATTGGCATTCAAGACCATCACTGTTCTGGTTCTAACCAACCCTTAACATTTAGTAAGGGTTTCAGCCTAATTTTACATCAATTCTGATTACCGTCCCTCCAACTATGCAATACCCTTTCAGTACTACACATTCACCGCAGAATCTGAGGTGCTCACCCTTTAAATGTATCCAGCATTTTCCCATACCTGGTCTTTTTTTTGAATGCCCTTTAAAAAAACTTCTACTTACAAAAATCCAGTCATTGTCCAAATGCCAATGCCAACCTTTCCACAAGGTCCTTCACTAGAATGTCCAGTGCTTTCTCCATTAGAACCTCGTGACACTTGCCAATTTAGCTGGTGTTCTAGTGAGTTCTGTATCAGCCCTTTCCCAAAATGTTTTGTTCATCCTTTATTTCTTATAGCACTTATGGCCTGGTACACAGTAGTTGCTCAATAAATGTGAATAGTGTAATCTAGTTTACCCTTTCTCCTTTTTTTAAAAAGGGATGATCTTAGGTCTTCCAAGGAGGACTTTCTAAAAATATATTTTTAGCTTTCTGGTCTTTTCCAAGAATTCTCTCCAAAACAGAAAATAAAGCTAATGTGGTAGAACATGAAATGAAAGAATGGGAAAAGAAGATGGGAGATGGGGAATTCTTTTCCTTACATATAAAGAATTGTCAAAAAATGGTAGGTAGGAGAGGGAAGGGGATACTGGGCTTCTACTTGCCTAATTTCTTGGCATCTCTTGGGAGAAAAGATTAGAATTATAGGATCCAGAATCACAGGAAAGCAAGGAGGGGACATCTCCCAACCCCTGCCTAGAAGTGAACTAGCTGCAGTCACAGCTGGCTTCAGGTGATGAATGACCAGTAGTGGATGATCATGTGGATGGGGTGGCTGTGCCAGGGCCCAGACACCGAGGGACAGGGAAAACTTGTTTCCACTGCTAGACCTTCCTTATAGATGTTATTACCCACAGAGCACAAATGAGTTCAGGAAGGAGAGGGGAGTCAGACACAAGGTTATAATTTTTCTTGTTTTTCAGTTTGCATTGCTAAGGGAGATGTGGACATGTAGGGGAGGGTGGGAATAGTGGTAGGCTTGTCTATACTAGCCCAAACTGAGGAGGGGAAAGCTGAAAACAATGGTAAAGACTTAGATGACCAAGGCTGAGCCAGGCGACCACACTGCTGATGGAATTTCCCTGTGATGCTTTTGATGACATTGACTGCTGGTGGCCAGGTGGAGCACAGAACTATCTCTCTGGGCTATACTGACATATAGTGCCACAAAAGCAAGACCACCAAGCTCTGGTGGCCCCTCGGGCTGCCCCATCTCTACTGTTCGCTACCTGGCTTGCTACTTCATGGAGAAACGAGAAGTTGTTAGATGGGAAATTCCTTACTTTTCTGCTATGAAACCTACCAAACCCCCTGCGTTGCATCCCTTCTTTCCTTCTTCTCACCTGCTGTTAGGAGAGTTGCCTCCTTTTCTCAGGCCAGTCATCCCCTCCCATCTTCTCAGGACACTTTATTCTCAGTTATGATTTTTCGGGTCTATTCCATGGTTCTTTCTCAACTAGATCCTTCTCACCATGATTTCAGCTTGCTTCAATGTCTTGTGAAAAACAAAACAAAACAACCTTCCCTAGCCTCACTTTTCCAGCCATCAGTCTCTCTACCAATTTATTAACAACCACATGTTGGAAAGCGATGCTGCAGGCATTGTAGGGGGAGCTCAGTAAATACCTGTCAGAAAAAAGATAAAACTATAGAATGGAAAACTGAAAAGGGTTAATAGGCCATTCTCTACTTCACTATAAGTCAGGTACTTTATATTGTTATGTGTCCTATGCCCTTCTTAAATGGGAATACTAATATCTGTAATAATAAAATAATTGATACCATGGCAGGTATTACACTAGCACTCTAAGCACGCTTACTCACTACTTCCCACAATAACCCGTGAGATGTGCACTTGTGAATCGTCTTTTCTAGCCTGGAGGAATCAGAGGACCAGGGGTCAGTAGATCAAAGTCCTGTAGCAACTGCTACTGGAATCTAAACCCAGGCAGCCGGCTCTGGAGCCAACACCAACCACCTTCAAGGGGAATCCTGGTGTTTTATTTTCTCTTTTTGCAAGTGGTAAAAGTTATTTTATATCTTGAAGGTAAGGCTTATATAAGGAAGCCTTATATGGTTGAGTGGAAAGACAGAATGTAAGAAGAGCCAAACCCTGGTTAACTCTTTCATAGCTTTGCAATGAATCACTTGGCCTGTTTTTTGTTTTTGTTTGCTTATAAAATGAAAAACTGGGCTCAATGATTTTTTGAGTGTCTTCATTTAAAAGCTTTGCAAAGTGTAAAGTGCTGTTCAAATGTGAATAAGAACTTTGATTTTGTGCTCTTTGGAATAAATTTCACTTTAAAATGACAAGCAAAGTAGCTTACATAGCTTTTGAGAAACACCCAACTTCACAATTTCCAACCAATTTTCCAATTTAGGCCTGTTAAATAATGTTTTCTGGCCTATGGCTGCAATTTCATTTTCTGCATCTTGATATTCCTTTGGAAGAAAAATAAAGGTTCTTTTTCTGGCGGACATTGAAATTTTAAAAAATAAAATCTCATTTTTTTCTGATTATAAAAGGAATACATGCTTCCAGTAGGAAAAAAATAGAAAAACAGAAGAACAATAATCATCTAGAAAGAACCCTTGTTCAGATTTTGGCATATTTTAATAAACATAACTGAGATCTTCTTTTTGGATATAGACTTTTCTATTCCGCTTTTTATCTAATATGTTATAAACATTTTGAGAAATTGTTTCTTTCAGCAATTCATGGTTTGCACGACAGGAAATAACCAACTCACCCTTGAGAAAAATTAAAGCAACTGGTGGCAGCTACAAATCTGACTTTAATTTGTCACAATAGCGATTCCATTTCCTTCTTCTTTGGGGGCAGCTTACAAGTATCCTCAGTTGTCACCACCACGCCCTTCTCTTTCTTATCAAAGAACACAAGGTCAGGCGATGAAATGTGCAGTCTGTCATTTGGCATCTTCCACCAGAGTGGCAGGAATATTAGAAAATACAGTAGAAATATTGCAAAATCTGATTTTTTAGATGTTTAATCTCATATTTTCTCATTCAGTTATAGGAATATTTGTTCAATGATACTGAAGCCATTTAATACCAAAAGGAAATAATCTAAATGTACTATAAAAAGAAAATTTTCATAAGTTATAAAAAATATTTAAAAGGAATAATTGGCATATATATGTTCATTGTAAAAGGAGTATACTGCATCATATATTGCCTTTGAATATTAAAATGCATATATAAAAAAGGATTATACTTTACTATGGTTAAAAGCTTGTGCTCTGCGATTATATATTTGGGGTTTAAATTCTGGCTTACAAGCTGGGTGACCTTGGTTGAGTTATTTCTCCTCTTTCAGTCTCAGTTTCCTCATCTGTAATAGTAGTGGCTACTTTATAGGGTGTTTGTGGGGATTAAATGAGTCTAACTGTGCAAAGCATAGATATAATTTGTATGCCATAATTGACATATATAGTGGTTCCCAAATATTCCTGGAAGGCCCAGAGCCAGGCTTGTTGCTTCAGGTTGCCTGAGGCTGTTTTGAAAATATCCTGGCCTCTACCTCCAGAAATTCAGGTTCAATGACTTTGCAGTTACAATGTGATGATGCTTTCTGGGAGATGTAGTGGAAGTGCAGAGAGAATGATGAGTTCACTCCTTTGGGAGGATTGAAGAAGGCTTCACAAAGGACATAATGATGGGGCCAGGGCTTGAAGGGTGAACAGATGCTTCCTAGGAGAAGTGGTGGCTGGAGAGGGAGGTACTTAGCAGAGAGAGAAGGGACATCCAAAACTCAACTGTATTTATTATGGACCTATTATAAGCAAGGCAGGCTTCTGGACACATTTATCTCATTTACTCCTCATCACAACCCAATCAAATTAAAATCTTGCATGTATGTGAACATTAAGTAGTTTGGGCATCTTTTTCAAGCTCACAGTATAAGTAGGATTCAAACCCAGGTCTAACTTCAAAGCTCATGGTCTTTCTGTGGGCTCCCTCTATTGATGATGACTTAGTGAGCTTGGAGCTCTGGGTGGGGCAACCATGGTAGAAGAGGCAGAGAGGCAGCCGTGGTTTGGTTGTGAAGGGACTCATTTTTATTTTTAGTATTCACAGCAATCCTCCTGTGCTTCCAGGCTTCCAAGAGACCTACAGCCTGGGGACCTTGCCTAAGAGGGATGCACACCTGGCCTTGTACACCCTGTGCCTGGGGTTAAGCACCTCTCAGACTAGAGCTGTTATGGTGGCTGTTGTTAGATATAGTGGCATTGGCCACCTTCTTCTTGGGACTTTCCTCCATAACTTCTGCCCTTCTTCCTCATGTTACTTAAAAGTAATAAACCACCCAGATGCCCCAAGGCAACTTGGTCTGCTAGTTAGAAAGAAAACAAGGTCTTTTTGATCTTGTGTGTGAACCCTGAGATCTCAGTTTGAAAACATACAAAAGATATTAAGGCTGGGGCCATGTTCTGGTTTTTCATACATACAGTAGAATGGGGACCACAGTGAATCCCTTAGATATTCTGAAACTTTGAAAGTGGGATGGCAATGAAAAAAATAGCCCTGCATTTGGTTTATTAATGAGGTCACAGAGATAGGCTCTGCCTGTTTCTGGGTAGGAGGTTGAATTTAATTTTATTGAACAAACAAGTCATTTTAGCTCAGTGACTCATAGGTAACTTCAGTAAAAAAAACTTAATTTACTTCTGCTTCCCTCTATATTTTAATGTCTCCAGAAATCCAAAGAAGCCACTATGCTGAAAATACTTTGAGTGGGTTAGAGTTTCGCTCAAGGAAGTGCTGTAGTAGAAAATGGCCATTTCTCTGTGCTGTGTTCAGGTGAGTTAGCAAATCCACTGGGATCTGACACAAGTCACTTTTGTACTCAATAGAATCCATCATGAGGGAGTGAGGTGGTGCCTGAACTCTAATGTCTAAATAGTTTCTCACAGAGGAAAATTTAGAGTTTCTCACTAAAGGAAACTCATTTCTTTGTGGGATTTCTCATGGACAGTCTTGTAATGCTTTTCAAAATCAAGCTTATTATAAACTAAAAATACAGGGGCCCCTGAACAAAAGTAGTTGGTTGACTTCATGACGCCTGTTCTGGCCAGATGGCTCATGAATGATTATGATTCCCAAGTGGAATTTCCAAAATAGACATCTCCTCTGCACTTTAGTCCATTATTTCTAGCTTTCTTCCGGACATTTCCACTCGATTCTCCTGCAAACTCAACCTGTCTCAGTGGAGCTTACCATCTTTCCCCTAACTCATCCTCTAACTTTTCTGACTGTTGATCTCAGCTCCAGTCTTTCAGATGGCCAGACCAACTCTGGCTCTCCCAATATTCAGTATCCTCAAGTTTTATGTCTTCTTTTATATGAAATCTGTGGATTTACACTATCATCTCTACAGCCATCACAGTCTGCAGCCCGATTACATTTCTTTGGATTCATTGAAACTGTGTCTCCTACATATGGATGTTAGTTAATTTTCTCAAACACTGTTTTATCCGGTTCACCTTTTTCGCAAAATTCTCTAGAGATCCTCTGCTTGATGAGACAAGTTTGAATTCTTTATCTTGGCATTCCAAGCCTTTCTCTCTAGTTAATGAACTTTATTTGCTACTTTTTGGACCTTCTTCCTACTTAATGACGTTATGTCCTCATACGTAGGTCAGTCTCCCTTATAGGCAACTCCTTAATCAGTCAACACTGTCTTATCTTTCAGTGTTTAGCACAAGACCATAGAGCCTTCTTCTGCTCAGGGTACTTCAGTAATCTCTGCCTTCTCTTGTCTCTGATTATTGTTACTTATTTTAGAATTAGATCATTTACTCTGTTGTATGGTACTTGGTGTAATGTTTATTTTCCTTGTCTATGTAATGAGATTGTTTGCTCTTTGAGGGTAGCAGAATATCTCATAGTTTCCTTTCTAGCCCTCAGAATTTTCTGCCCAGATATAGCGTATAGCAGGTTTCTCCCCCATCTCCCCGGTCCTTGTTGACTTAAAAGGAATTGTTCAGATATTTTTGTTTGGTGTCTCTGGTAGACCCCAGTCCCACTGCTGTCTGAGACAGAAGGTAGCCATCATACAAAAGGCTATCTCAGTCCTGTGGCGGTTGGTGTGGCTCAGAGCACCTGGGTTTCATGGCCTTCTTGGCATAGAGTAGGTGTTGTTTGTTGAATGAATAAATGAATGAAAACCCAGAGGAAGTACTGGACTCCCTAACTCAGTTTTCTATTTTTCATCCTTCAGATAAAAAGTAATCCATTAAATGATGTCAGACAGGTTAACAGAAGGCAATGGCTGTTTTCACTTTTAGATGTAGAAGGTGAAAATGGTTTCTTTTTGAATATGTTTTTTCTCAGACATATGTTGTATAATTTTTCCTGACTTCTCTGCTTGGATCCCACTAGAATACCTTGTCTTTCAATAACACTTTTATCTAGTTGAGCAAACTTGTTGACAATGTTTTCCTGGTTTCTTAAGTCTTAAAGCATATTTTATAATGGCCCTAATAGTTGGCCTTAGCATACAGCCCTCTTTTATTTCACTGTTGCTTCCATAATCTGCTTGTGTTTTAACTTCTCCCAGGAAGACTTCCTTAATTTCCAAGACAGAGTTAATTATTCCCTTCTTGAACTCCTCTGAATCCCGTAGATGCATATATTTCTCATATTATGTATGCTGTTATTATACAGGCATGTATTATTTGGTGTATCACACCACATCAGAATGTATTTGTAAATAAATTGTAGATACAGTAGCTTATGCTACTGTAAATCCCTCAAGGGCAGTGGCCATGTCTCTTTCATCTTTGTATCTCCAGCACTGGTACAATGCCTACCATAGGAGGTGCTCCGTCGAGGGGCAGTAATAGGGAGAGTCGGGACATCGCCAACTCTGTCTTCTGCAAGCTAGTGGGCATTTCAGTGGTTAACCATCCTGCTGCCCTGGCACTTCCGCAGCTGAAGTGCTGGGAGCTTGCTGCCAGAAGCCCTGAGCGCACCATCATGGAGCAAGATCCAGCTGAGCCAGAAAGCACCACTACCACAGCCAGTGCCTTGCCTTTCTTCTAGAGGAAGGTAAATATTGAACTTTGAAATTGTAGGGTGTTACCTTGGCACTCACAAGTGTGAGGAGAAGTCTGAACAAGTCCCAGCGGACACCTCCCTTCTCCGCTTGGGGAACACAGGGCTGGGGGTGGGATAGCATCTTCTCAGCATGACTGAATTCAAATCATCCAATGACATTTTAGTTCAGATTCTTTGCATTTTGTGTAGTTCTTATAGGTGACGGGAAAAGGTATCTGTAAGGTTACTAAAAGGCTGTAACTGTCTGCCAAGAATTCTCTCATAGGAAATGGAGTCTGGAAGGAAACTGTCCCTCCATCTTTAAGATGGGGCTATCACTTAGGGCCAGATGATTTCCAGCATACTGAGTGGCTTTTGTTCAACAGTCCTTCATCGAGAGTGTGTTTTATATGTCAAAGAGAGTGTGTTTTATATGTCAAAGAAAGAATGGCTGCAGGGTATAATATGTTTTAGATGGCAGCTTTAAAAAAATATTTGAGTCTCTGGGTCACTTCTTCATAGAAAGGTTAAAAAATATATATGTTTGTATATATTGGTTCCATTTGGGAAATAATAAGTAAAGGGAAATATTTTTGTAGCTCTACTAAAATGACCTCATGCTTGTGCAGTTAAGACGACCCTGACAGGAGAGTCAAGTCTGAAGGAATAGCGCTTTAAAGATCAAGATTAGCACATTAACAGGCAGGAAAAGCCAAATAGCCAATTAACCTACTACTGCAAAGCCCAGAGGCTGGTCTGGAGCTCTGGGTTCTCTGTGGCAGTGGATACTTGGTGCCCTAAAACCTCAGGCTGAAGCTGTTTCTTTTCCTCAAGCTCCACAGTCCCTGAGCATGTTTTCTTTGTATGTCACTTCCTCTGCTGAGCCGGTGTGGAAATCACTTTGTGTTGCTCTGAGATGGTTGCCACGGGAACATCTCAACCTAGTCATTATCTACTCAGGCTGCTGATTATATTAAATCAGGAGACAGAGCTGTAGACGGGGCTGCTGGAGCCGCCTGCTCTGCAGAAGGTTGTAATTGCTTCTGCAACTCTCCCCTCTGGGTCCACAAGTCTCAGAACACTCTTCTCTACATTTTTTCCTCCTTTGTTTCCCCCCTACAAACAGAATTAGTAAATGAAATAAATCTATAGGAAATCGACATTGGGAGAATACAGCCGTTACTTTTCCGTCACTCCAGTTCTCTGTGTTAGGACATCATCTGGAATAAAAACAATTGTCCCCCTTTTCTCTCTGTTCTGGCTCTCTATGCTTAGGTGTAAAGATAACAGTCTTTAAAGATCTATCTTTCCTATGTCCCACACAAACAGTGCTGAGGCCACAGTTTCCTGCTATTTATCCAGAGAAGCTTCAAGAAGTTCATAGAGATGACTCTCTTCTAAATTGTGTAAAATAGAAACAGGAAATGAAATTAGCTTTTAATGAGTGTTATGTATTTCTATTGATCTAGATGAATCTCTTATGAAAATGATTTTCTAATCTTTATTCCTGGAATGCATATGATATGGTATTATTATTTTTAACTAACAAAATTGCACATATTTATGGTATACAACATATTTCAAGATCTATATGTATATATACACACACACATTGTGGAATGGCTAAGTAAAGCTAAATAACTTATGCATTACCTCACATACTTATTTTTTGTGATGAGATCATTTAAAACCTACTCTGTTAGCAATTTTCAAATATACGTTTGTTATTAACTATAGTCACAATATTATACAATAGATCTTTTAAACTTATTCCTGCATGTGATCTTTGAGAAGCATTAAATTGAAATACTCTTTTTTGGGAAAACCTATATAAGCAGTTGGCCTTGTAATTTAGTGTCCAAATCAGGACACTCTGGGAATGAAAGATGGCACTATTAATAAATACTCCTGAACAACAGGTGCAAACTAGGACTATGCCAGGCAAACCAAGAGTCACCTTATATGCAGAAAACAGGTACATGAAATTGGTAGTACTGTGTTTCCCTCTGCCCCAAACATGTGCTTCCCCTCCCCGCAAAAATAATCTCTTCCAGAAGAATGTGCAAGTAGAAATTATAATTTTAAATTGGAATTTAAAATCTGCATCAATAACGGAGGTTCCCTCTCTGTTTATTCTTCTGTTCATAAAAATTTAGTCAATGTGAGTCCATTCTTGAAAGTAAAGTGATGGCACTGGAAATTGAACAGAAAAAAAAAAAGACATTAACAAAGATAAACACACTGGACTGAATGTGCTTGTGGCTTTGTCAAAAAGCTCTCTTGAATCTGTTTAAAAAAATCTAAGTTAAGGATTGGCAACCTTGTTCTGTAAAGGGCCATAGGGTGAGTATTTTGGGGTTTGTGGGGGGCGGTTTGTAGACCACACGGTTTCTGTGCAACTACTTTGCCACTGTTTCAGTGACAGCATTCATAGATGTCATATAAACAAATGGGCATAGCAATATCCCAGTAAAATTTTATTTACCAAAACAGGCAGGAGGAGGGGACAGATTTGGTGTGTGGACAGTCATTTGTCCACTTCTGTTCTAGTTATCCATTTTAACGCCTAGAAACTTTGTTCTGGTTGAAGACAAGTAATTTTAGATTTTAATTCTGATGTCCTCTGCCCTCCTGTGACAAACTGGGGCTGTGACTAATGGGACCAATGGGGAAATGCACGGGCCTCACTATTTAGTATATATTTCTGCTCTTGCGTGCTCCAGTGATTCAATGCATATACTGAGGTGGGTGGGGGAGGGACACCCACCCAGCGACACTTTGGAAAGGGGATGGCAGTTGTGTGGGTTTCACTAACATTTTGGAAGAAAGGCTGCAGGGATGCAGAGCTGGGGAGTGACGGCTATGGTGATTTGGTTTTTCCTATAAATGGTTTAAAAAAATCCTAGATTAGATTTTACTGTGGGAGAGAGAACAAAACTGCAAGCACCCGAGGAAAATGAAGTTTGGGGTCTGTGCCCACACTGGGAAAAACTTGACTCAAAATTAAGGTAAGTGATCTAAAGAATCACTTTAAACTAGTTCAGCTCTTACAGTGTAGAATAAGAATGAGCTGGTAAAAAGAAAAGTTCTACGAGAAAATCCCCAAATGTCCCAAGATGTTTCCCTTTAGGCATAAAGCACACACTAGCAACTCAGGCAAACCACAACAAGGATGTGAATGATATTAAAGAGAATTAAATAGACAGTATATGAAGTAGTAGGAGATATGACATATATACCTTATGTGACTGTGCATAACACAGATGTTCATACATCTCTGCTCCACGGTGACAAGCTGTTGTAATTGCAAACTAAGTTAGGAACCGTGGAGGGCGACCACAGTAATGTTATCTGTTCTACTTTCAACTCACCAACGGGGTCTTTGGTGCATTATACCAAGAGGTAAATCGTATCACAAAGGAAAATCTTAGAGGCCTTCATTCCTACCCGTGTTGTTCAGTTAAACACAGGGGATGATTTACATTCATAGTTATTTAATATAATGTTTTCGAGGAGACCCTTTAATAATTGGTAAGTTAACTATAGTTAGTAAATGATCAATAGCAATTGATTGTCTTTAGGATCTGATAGTCTATTTAGGGATAAAGAGAAGACTGTCTTTAGGATCTTATAGTCTTTTTGGGGTGTGTTTGATACATTAAAAAAACTGAAGACCACCTATAAAGGAAAATATGCTAAAGGAAAATTAATATTGCATCTGCAATATGTTACAGAGTAAGAGACATGGGTGAAAGAGTTATCCGGAATGGAATGCTGAGGAGACCCTAAAGGGAATTTCAGGGTGGATGGCCAGCACTGTCACTCGATGAGTGGAGGGTTGTGAGTACCAGGTGGGGTGAAATGGGGGTAGAGGGGCAGGCAGCATCCAGGGTCAGGGAAATGAGGCTGGGGTTGAGCCCAGGTGCTCAGAAGTCCTGGAGGATCTCCAGCAGAGGGAAGACAGGATAGCAGCTGCTGGCAGATGATCTCTTACATGGTGAACAATATGACACTGAATTATTATCTGCAATGAGTTTCTCTTTAAATGTTATTTATTTTTGCAGTTGTTTTTCAGATTACAAAAGTAAAAGAGGCAAATTGTAAAAAAAAAAAAGTGTTGCAGAATCCTATGATGTAGATAATTAAATATTCCACTGTCCCACCTGCAAACATAACCACCATTAGCAGTAAAGTTGCTTATTAACACTGGGATTAAGGTTTTAAAATAATGAAACTTTGGAATTATAAACAGAAATATCCCCTTATTTTCCTGATTCCTTTGTGGTTCATATTAGAAACCATGAACTAACACTCATCTACTATTGAAAAGAGGGCTTTCGGTTGTTTTCTCCCTCCGACTTTCAAAATGGGATGCCGTTGGAGCGTTCTGGTCTATATGAAACAGTGAAATGGAACCCCTTGCTCATCCTTGTCCTGCTTGGAGAAACCACATGCCTAGGACCTGGAAATCCACTCAGTCTAGAGACTGTCAAAGGTGTAACTTCCGTGGGTAGCTGGAACAGCCCATTCAGGGTATAAGGAAAGGTCAGAGAGACCAATAGAGCTCCCGCAGGCCGTATCCCATATTGCATTGGTCTAATGGCTCAATTCGGTCTTCCAAAAAGCATTTTTGAGGGTCTGGGTAGGGAAGGTTATCTCTAGTGTGGAAAGAATTACTCCAAGTCTCTGTGTCCCTGAAAGTGCTAAAAAAACAGACATTGCACATTGATATGGGAGATTAACAAGCCAGGAGAAATACAAACATGCCACCTACTATTGGCCTCTCAAGGATCGAAGGATCAGAAATAACAAGTTCTAATTTCTCCTAGTAATTTCCAGGGGTTGAAGTAAATCAAATTGCCTCTTTAGCTGAGCTTATTTATGTCAAAGGAAAGTAATATTCTTTGGGTATAATCTAGCACTTTGAAATTTATAGATGGGAAGTGATATGAGAACCAAACACTGAAAACCTTGGAGCGAATTGTGAAATTTATCCACTTGCTCTTCCACCTCCCCCACAAGTCTACAGTGAAGGATGATTATGATCGTTATAAGGCATGAAATCTGGAGGGATGACTGGTCACTGGTTTGGGTTTGCAAAGAAACCTAAGATTAAGAAAATTGTGGACCAAAGGTTGAGCAAAACTATTGATGAGGAGCAGTTTAGGGAGGGGAAGGTAGAAGTCAATGAACTTGTAAGATTCAAGGGAGAAAGCAGCAAGTGCTTTGGATTTTGCCCTGGTGAAGAGTTTTACCAGGAAGGCAAGAATAGACCTCAAGGATTTATATTAGACAAAGAAGTGAGAATTCCATAACAGGTAGGTTACTAAGGGCAACTGTAGAAGAGGTTTCCCTGTGGGGTTTTAAAAACAAAATGGAATCTCACCTAGTCTATCTCTGGCTGAAGGTAGAGAGAATGTGCTGGAAAATGAAAATAGTAGCTTCCCTGTATAGGGCATCACAGTTTTTGAGACTTACACTTTTTATACAAAAAATTTTATTCTTTTTGAGACACGCTGGAAGGCAGTGGTGCGATCCTGGCTCACTGCAGCCTTGACCTCCTGGGATCAAGCTATTCTCTCACCTCAGCCCCCAAATAAGTAGCTGGGACTACAGGCTGCGCCACCATACCCAGCTAATTTTTTGATTTTTTGTAGAGATAAGGTCTCACTCTGTTGCCCAACTCCTGGGCTGAAGCAATCCTCCCACCTTGGCCTCCCGAAGCGCTGGGATTACAGGCGTGAGCCACCATGCCTGACCAGAGATTTATACTTTTAAAGCTGACCTGATCTCATTTGACCCTCAGTGGAGCTCTGAGAGGCAGGGCAGGGCCAGAATTACTTCACTTGTGAGGAAATTCAAAGACAAAGGGTTAAGTTCTAGTTGGCAGAAGAGAGATTCAGGAAGGAAGGCAGACCCCAGAAGGTTTTGAAGTTCAGAGGGAAATGAGGATTTTTTTTTTTCTTTTTGAAGAAAACGTTTGTTCCTTTCCAGGTACACTTGATTACTCACTGTTAAGTAGGCGGAAGTCAATGAATGGGTAGGAGCCACGGCGTTCAGCAGGAACCCCCGTCTGACCCCTTAGTCGTATATCTCCTAGAAAACAGAAAATCCAAACAAAGGCTTGAAAACATTGCCACGTGCATTCACTTTTCCCCTGTAAATCCTCAATGAAACCAACCCCAGATGTCAGGAGAAAAATGGTTCCCATTCACCATACTGAAGAGAGTGCTATGTGGAAAGGGATATTTAATACTGAGTGTAATGAGGTTGGCAATACACTAACAAGGAATACAGGTCTCTTGTATGTGCTTAGAAGATGGGTCTGTGAAAATCACAGCAACTTACAAAGTTCCATAAAAAGACAAAAGTCTTTTTATGCTTCCCAGGGCCACAGAGACAAAGACTCTGAATCCAGAAGGACAAATGGGTGTTGCATTGTAGCTTTCATTCTTAAAAGTGTTAATCACCCAGACTATAATTTTTCTTTGTTCCAACACAATTGTTTTCTGACTGGCATCCACCTTTCTTTTTTCCAGATTGTATCATTAATGTGCTTTAGAATCGGCTCACAGGCAAGCCTTGCTCCAGACACTCGGCCACTCTTGCACACAGGACAGTCTGTAGAGTTTCTAGTACTTATTTATTTGTAGGTTTCCTTTATATGTATATATATATATTTCTTTCTTTTTTTTTTTTTTTTTTTGATATGGAGTCTCGCTTTGTTGCCAGGTTGGAGTGCAGTTGCACGATCTTGGCTCACTGCAACCTCTGACTCCCGAGTTCAAGCGATTCTCCTGCCTGAGCCTCCCGAGTAGCTGGGACTACAGGCACACGCCACCATGCCTAGCTAATTTTTGTATTTTTAGTAGAGACGGGGTATCACCATGTTGGCCAGGATGGTCTTGATCTTTTGACCTTGTGATCCACCCACCTCGGCCTCCCAAAGTTCTGGGATTACAGGCGTGAGCCACCACGCCTGGCTGGTTTCCTTTAATATTTAATATCTGTGTTCGTTTTCCTTTTTAGTATGTGTCCTGCCTTTCTCATCAGGGGAGGTAATGGAGTAGAGTGGAAAGAGCATGGACTTTAGAACACGGTAGGCCTTGGAGAAATCTGGCCCAGACGCTTGCTACTTGTGTGATCTTGGCAGATTTATTTCTCTGAGCCTCAGACGCCTCATTTATAAAATAAAGTTAAGACCCACTTCGAAGTGTCCTTGTCAGAGAACCTAAAATAATACTCACTGCCTGGCAATAAATGCTGGTTTGCTTCCTTCTAAACTCCTGCAAAGCAGGGATCATGCATATCATGTTATTTACATTTCTCCATAATAGCACTTTGAATGCTGTCTGGTACTTAGTGGATTCTAAGTGAATGTTCTCTGTTGACAAGAGTAGAAATAAAGACCAAATTCACCAGTTATTATATATAATATGGAATCAGAGGAGAGGTAGAAATACGTGAGACATAATGTGTCTCTGGAAGAACTGAATCAGGGAAGGTTTCAATTCCAGTAGTAATGGGTACACTCCCATAAATCACCTTTTTCCCGAAGTAAGGTGGCACTGGGGCCCCAGCCTGGGAGCCGAAAGGAAGAACAGTCCTCTCTCCTTCCTTTCCTAATTCCTGGAGGAACTCAGGGCCTGGGTGAGATCCCCATCAGCTGCAACTCATGCAACTGATATGCTTAAAATGTCCCTCATAGATGGGCCTTGAGTGTACTTGGGGTTGTAAAGTGCAAGCCATGAGCTCTTGGGCTGTTCTCTGCTTTGAATTTTACATTGGTGCCTTCTTCAATGCTTTGTATAATGTGATATTACATTGCCATATTGATATGAAAGAATATTGTAATTTATGGATAAATGTTATAAACCAAAGTGAGAGGAAGAGGAATAGATAGAAAAGTACTTTTATAGGTCTGAATATAAACTTACATCAATGAGGGTAAAGCTGTCAGCTTTAAAAAAAATGTACTTATGTATTTTAATATGGGGTGGCTGGTCAATAAAGGAAAGCTACCGAGAAAAGTTGAAGTGTTTTTCTCTCCTCGGCAGTTGTCTTGAACACCCTATGTTTACAAAGCACTTTCACAACATGACAGTATACTTATCTTCTTGGTTTTTCTCATTGGACCTTCATAATAACCCTGTGAGGAGAGACACCTTTATTCTCTTTACTTTATAAGTCAGAAAATAGAGGCTCAGAGAAGAATGGTTGTGAAGGACTACTATTCGCTCTGTAGTCCCAGTTAAGGGCACAAGCCCCTTAAAGTCCTGATATAGTAAATATTTATGGACTTTAATTGAGCTGCCTAAGTTTATGGTGCTTTCAGCTTATAGTCAGTGGGGTAGCACTTAAATCTAGGCTGTTAGACTTCATAGGCAGAGCTCTTTCCACAATACCATTGTTTTCTAACCTTATGATTAGAAACACACACCTTAGGGAGTGTGTAGACCTGGTTTTTAAAATGAAAAAAGAAATGAAAATCTTAGATCCTCACATAAAAGTAGTTGTAGTTTTAATATCAATTGAGAAAATACAGCATGTTAAAATGATAGACTCACTGACTTTAAATAAATTTATGTTTTATAATGGTAAGAAGGGAGACATATACAGTAAAAATGATGTATGGAGGAGACTGTATAGATTTTATCTACAAAGCTGGCTGGGCTTGTGGATTTGTTGACCTGTTGCTGTAATCTCATGGGCTCCTTCCAGCACTTTCACGCTCACCTTTTGGAAATCACTTCTCCATTAGTATTTTCTTCTCAGTATTACCAAAGAGTTCCTCTTGACTTTGTAGCCATGAGGCTACCATTTCCCCAGAAAGTGTCTGTGTAATATTGATGAAGTTTTTAATGCCTGTGACAGGATTTCTTCCTGGTCTTCACCTGACAATCTAGGGCAGAGGAGGCCCATTATTATGTAAAGTTTTAGATTTAGGGAAACTGAGGAAGAGTACCCTGTGGCCAAATGGATGAAGGGAGGGCAATACACTGGGAACTTGGGGGCTCCTGTACTGAGAGGACGAACATTTTGCCATCTTGGGTAACCCTGGATGAATCAGTAATCACTCTGAAGTCCAGTTGTCTAATATTTAAATTGCATAAATCATAGCAATTTTGTCTACATCACAGAGTTGTTGTAAGGAAATTATAAGGTATGTGAAAATAATATGGTAGATAACATTCATTGAATACTTATACTGTGCTGAGGATTTTACATGTATTATCTCACATCATCAACCCAACAACCCAAAGTAGCTGTTGTTATTATTATTATTTGACCATTTTGCAGATGAGGAAACAAAGCTAATGGAAATTTGATAATTTGTTCAGACTCATAGAGCTAGTAAGTGCAGAGCTTATGCTTAAACTCAGAACCGACTTGAAACCTCATGTTCTTAACCACTTTCCTATATTATCAAGACGAAAAATTGGTTAAACAGGTCAGCATTAACTTTTTCTTACGTAATGTATGCTTTGATTGCTGTTTGCCGATAAACCAAATGTACAGTCATGATGATTTGTGGAAAAAGAATACCAGGAGAATCCCACTCCCTTGATGAGTTCACGGTTCAATCAAAGAGCATTTCAGTGGAAATGGGCTGTACAAGCAAGACAACCAAATCCTGTCCTGGATCAACAAGGAATCTATTACTTTCAAGTAAGAAAGCAATTATTAAAAATATTCTTCAGCAGAACTGAAATTAGCTGGCAACAAATTTTCACACTGCACCCTACTTTGGGAAGAAGAGACAAGTAACAATGGAGCTAGGTGAGAGCAAAGATACCTAAACAAGCAAACAAACCCAAACAAATCGGCAATAACAACAAATAAGGAAACCATACCTGGAAGATTCCATTTCAGTGCTGACACTGTCCATAACTACACTGCACTTTGAGAAGCTGATTCCTCATAAACCTAACAATGCCCCTTTGGTGTAGTAAATAATCATTTTCAAAAGGATGAAATCATGTTAAAAATACCAGTAAGGCAGGAGGCAGGACAATTGTAAGTATGCTAACAATGCATCTGAGAAATTTCACAACATGAAAACAGTTCAATACAAACACACCAGACATTCCCAATCTGAAGCATTCTATGTAATGGAAGCGCTCATGTAGTAAGATTTATGTGTTAATGGTATATTTCTAATATAGAAAGTTTTCTTTCCTTCTCCCTGCTTTAAGGAGCCTGTTCTGATATTAAATTGCTTTAATACGCTGGTGGGAAGAGAGAATTAATTCAGTAACAACAGTCCTCAGAGGAGCAGAGGCTACTGGGCTGTTTTCCGAGGGACAGAACAAGCGGTGTCCTGCCTAGCTGCTTTTCCTGGCCCAGGGTCTCAGGCAATCATCTATTTACCTAAGGCCTTATATCCAAGCTAAACAATTATTTTGACTATTCATTGAGTCCTTGTTTAACTTAAGCAACTTGTTTTTTTCTTCTGGCATATGAAAGGTGCTGTGGAAGCTGGTAGGAAGCGTTGACAGCCTAGAGTCATGTCCCCAGTCTGTTCTTATTGTGTTCCAAAAGGAAACAAACAGCAGGGGCACTCTGATTTTGAAAGGGCTGCTGCTTTTTTTTTGCCCCTTCAGGCTGACAACATCCCATGTCATCCCCTGTACTGAAGGCTGCAAACAGGCTCAGAGCTGAGCTGAATTGCCCCAGGAGCCACGACCTGACCGGACGACAGCCCCTCACCCTCCCTGAGGACAGGGCTCCGGAATGGACCTCTTGCTTACTTGGCCTCTCACGCTGCCTCTGGTTAATAAAAGCTTGTGCTAGGAAGCAGATGTCTATGTAGCCTCTTATGTAACTGGCAAAGAGGGTGGAGACTCTGACAGCGATGACAACTTACAGTGGCTGAAACACAGGCCATGTGACAAGAACCAGACTCTGGCCCCTGTCGTGGTATGTCAAGGTCATTTCAGGGTGAGGAAAAGGTGTCAGGGACAGAGCAGTAGCTACTGGGCTTCCATGGCATCTGAGATGAATGAAGAAGATAGTGACATTCTTGGTATAAACAGGTTGCACGGAATATGGGATAGAGATTCATAGCAGGGGCATCACTGAGGAACCAGGAAGATGAGATAGTGCTGGTATCAGAAAGATGAAGCCGCAAAGCAGCCCAAATATGGTGGGAAAGAAGCAGCTCTCATGAAAGGTATTCCTTTGAGCTTGCTGAGCACATTACTAATTCATGTCACTGCCACCACTTGCAAAATAAAGACAGAGAAAACCCAGATCCCAAATCTCAGACAACTTTCACCATACTGCACATCTCAGCTAGAAGCTTTGTTTATTTCAGCTGACTACTCTCCAAATTAACTAAGTGAACGATTTCTCCTAAGATGTTTATCTGGCCTAAAAGAGAGGAGGAAGGTTGTGCAATTTAATCACTCCATAGATTTATGGGATAGCACAAGCAGCCAGTTCAGATAACTTAGGCAGAGATTATTGTTCCGAGTACCATGATCTTACAGGAGGGAGCCAAGATGGCTGATTAGACCCAAATTTCCCCTGTGGGGGTTCAATCTTCCACTTTCTTGAGTGACACTGGGCCTGCCTGGTCACTAAGGACTATGTGCTGAACTGGCTAAGTAGGAGGCTTCCTGTCCATTGTTCTGTTTCACTAGCTGTGTGTTCCTGGGCTGTCGGTGAGAGAGCTTTGTATGTAGGAAAGAGGCAAACCAGGAGTTAGTCGTCCAGAAACCACATTTTTCGCAAAAGGAATGAAACACAATTTTCTTTGCATGTGAAAAAAGTTCTTTCTTCTCTTCTTAAAAATCTTGATTTGTATATAAAAATCAGAGAAAAGGGAAATTTCACTAAGTTAGAGTCGCCAAACAATACTGCACCACTTTGCATCTTTAGCTTAGAATGATGACTTTCTGACAAATGTGCATTTTGGAACTTGAATGCTGAAAAGTGAATATGTAAATAGTAGTGTGTTTGTTTTCTAAAGAAGGTAAGGCAGGTTTTAGACTAGTGTCAACAAGAGCTATCCTCATTTTTCAGCTTGATAGTTTTTCAGAGGGAAAATGAGAAAAAAGTAAGCTTCAATCACCAGGAACATAGGAGTCTCATAAAAAAAGATATTGAACAAGAAGCAGTGGGAATGCCCAAGGAGAATTTCAAAAGCTGTAAAAGACCTTAAAAGAACACAAAGACATGTCTTCTTATAAAGGTTGGGTAGAAGGAGAACAACTTGAGGAGTCAACTTGGGGACTATGAAATCTGGGTCTGCCTTCAGTAATGAAAACACGGATGGGTGTAAGATTACGCATCATTCACGTATTTCTGGGATAATACTTTTAATCTCCAGAATTTCCACCAAGCAAAGTTCGTTGTTTTTTAGAAATGCATTATATATAAATTGCTTAGCACAGTGCCTGGCACATAGTTGGTATTCAAAAACCAGTAGCTATTGTTCTTACTTAGTTACCATTCTTCCGATAGATATTCTGTGTTCCTTCCCGAACCCCCACCCACCCCCTACCAGCTCCTTAATTGTTGGTATTTTTAGGAGGATTTTCTAAATGTCAGGATCTGTTTGAAGGGCTTTATGTGTATGAGCACCTTTAGTCCTTGTGACAAGCCCCAGGCATAGGTGTGTGCATCATCCCCACTGTCCTGAGGAGCACAGAGAGCTTATAAAGTGACTAAATTGGGATTCCAGGTGCCCTCGGGAGCCCTCGCTCTCTAAAGCACTCCTGCACGTGGCCAGCATCTCCATTCTCCACAACAGAGACCAGGAACAACTACGCATGATGTACTTCATAGGTCCCTTCAGTCTTCTCAGGCTATGTTTCTTCTCTCTCTGCTGGACATGACAGGGTTAATAAAAGTGAGCACCAAAACCATGTCCTGAGGAAAACCGAACATTTATCCTGGTGTTTCTTCACAGCAACATTATAAGCCCAGGACAACAGGTGTGCTGTGGACCACAGCTCGGGACCCATGAACCCCTAGTGGTGCAGGTTAGACTACAGGAAGATGTAGACTCCACTGGAGTGTGTAGGTATCTTGCAGTTTGGTAGAACATTTAGATATGGGAGTCAGCAAAGGGGCCAGTTTTTGGGCAGGCTGAGGGGATCCTAAACTAATTCAGTTCATTTCAACAAATGCTTATGCAAAACATTACACAAAATGTTGAAAAGTAGGCGAAGACAGAAATAGAAACTACCATTGGAGAATACTACAAACACTTCTACACAAATAAACTAGAAAACCTGGAAGAAATGGATAGATTCGTGGACACATACACCCTCCCAAGACTAAAGCAGGAAGAAGTGGAATCTCTGAATAGACCAATAACAGGTTCTGAAATTGAGGCAATAATGAATAGCCTACCAACCAAAAAAAGTCCAGGACCAGATGAATTCACAGCCGAATTCTACCAGAGGTACGAAGAGGAGCTGGCAACATTCGTTCTGAAACTATTCCAATCAATAGAAAAAGAGGAAATGCTCTCTAACTCATTTTATGAGGCCAGCATCATCCTGATAGCAAAGCCTGGCAGAGACACAACAAAAAAAGAGAATTTTAGACCGATATCCCTGATGAACATTGATGCAAAAATCCTAAATAAAATACTGGCAAATCAAATCCAGCAGCACATCAAAAAGCTTATCCACCACGATCAGGTCGACTTCATTCCTGGGATGCAAGGCTGGTTCAACTTACGCAAATCAATAAATGTAATCCATTACATCGACAGAACCAACGACAAAAACCACATGATTATCTCAATAGATGCAGAAAAGGCCTTAGACAAAATTCAGCCTTTCATGCTAAAAACTCTCAATAAACTATGTATTGATGGAACGCATCTCAAAATAATAAGAGCTGTTTATGACAATCCCTCAGCCAGTATCATACTGAATGGGCAAACCTGGAAGCATTCCCTTTGAAAACCAGCACAAGACAAGGATGCCCTCTCTCACCACTCCTATTCAACATAGTATTGGAAGTTCTGGCCAGGGCAATCAGGCAAGAGAAAGAAATAAAGGTATTCTATTAGGAAAAGAGGAAGTCAAATTGTCTCTGTTTGCAGATGACATGATAGCATATTTAGAAAACCCCACAGTCTCAGCCCAAAATCTCCTTAAGCTGATAAGCAACTTCAGCAAAGTCTCAGGATACAAAATCAATGTGCAAAAATCACAAGCATT
This sequence comes from Pan troglodytes, assembly GCF_028858775.2. NCBI lineage: Eukaryota > Metazoa > Chordata > Mammalia > Primates > Hominidae > Pan > Pan troglodytes. The sequence goes on along the minus strand of NC_072403.2, from coordinate 147,952,338 downwards.
CCATACACCACTAACAGACAAACAGAGAACTAAATCATGAACTCCCATTCACAATTACTACAAAGAGAATAAAATACCCAGGAATCCAACTTACAAGGGATGTGAAGGACCTCTTCAAGGAGAATTACAAACCACTGCTCAACGAAATAAAAGAGGACACAAATAAATGGAAAAACATTCCATGCTCATGGATAGGAAGAATCAATATCGTGAAAATGGCCATACTGCCCAAGGTAATTTATAGATTCAATGCTATCCCCATCAAGCTACCACTGACTTTCTTCACAGAATTGGAAAAAATTACTTCAATTTCATATGGAACCAACAAGGAGCCTGCATAGCCAAGACAATCCTAAGCAAAGAGAACAAAGCTGGGGGCATCACGTTACCTGACTGCAAACTATACTACAAGGCTACAGTAACCAAAACGGCATGGTACTGGTACTGAAACAGATACATAGACCAATGGAACAGAACAGAGGCCTCAGAAATAACACCACACATCTACAACCATCTGATCTTTGACAAACCTGACAAAAACAAGCAATTGGGAAAGGATTCCCTATTTAATAAATAGTGCTGGGAAAACTGGCTAGCCATATGTAGAAAGCTGAAACTGGATCCCTTCCTTATACCTTATACAAAAATTAACTCAAAATGGATTAAAGACTTAAATGTAAGGCCTGAAACCACAAAAACCCTAGAGGAAAACCTAGGCAATACCATTCAGGACACATGCATGGGCAAAGACTTCATGACTAAAACACCAAAAGCAATGGCAAAAAAAGCCAAAATAGACAAATGGGATCTAATTAAACTAAAGAGCTTCTGCACAGCAAAAGAAACTATCATCAGAGTGAACAGGCAACCTACAGAATGGGAGAAAATTTTTGCAATCTATCCATCTAACAAAGGGCTAATATCCAGAATCTACAAAGAACTTAAACAAATTTACAAGAAAAAAAAACAACCCCATCAAAAAGTGGACAAAGGATATGAACAGACACTTCTCAAAAGAAGACATTTATGCAGCCAACAGACATATGAAAAAATGCTCATCATCACTGGTCATCAGAGAAATGCAAATCAAAACCACAATGAGATACCATCTCATGCCAGTTAGAATGGCAATCATTAAAAAGTCAGGAAACAACAGATGCTGGAGAGGATGTGGAGAAATAGGAATGCTTTTACACTGTTGGTGGGAATGTAAACTAGTTCAACCATTGTGGAGGACAGTGTGGCGATTCCTCAAGGATCTAGAACTAGAAATACCATTTGACCCATCAATCCCATTACTGGGTATATACCCAAAGGATTATAAATCATGCTGCTATAAAGACACATGCACAGGTATGTTAATTGCAGCACTATTCACAATAGCAAAGACTTGGAACCAACCCAAATGTCCATCAATAATAGACTGGATAAAGAAAATGTGGCACATATATGCCATGGAATACTATGTAGCCATAAAAAAAGGATAAGTTCATGTACTTTGCAGGGACATGGATGAAGCTGGAAACCATCATTCTCAGCAAAATATCACAAGGACAGAAAACCATACACTGCATGTTTTCACTCATAACTGGGAGTTAAATGATGAGAACACATGGACACAGGGAGGGGAACATCACACACTGAGGCCTGTTGGGGGGGTGGGGGGCTGGGGAAGGGATAGTGTTAGGAGAAATACCTAATGTAAATGACGAATTAATGGGTGCAGCAAACCAACAATGTACGTGTATACCTATGTAACAAACCTGCACGTTGTGCTCATGTACCCTAGAACTTTAAGAATAATAATAATAAAAAAAAAGAAAAGTAGGTGAGGAAAAGGGAAATGCAAAGGTTCATAAGATGTCCTCTTGGCACTCAGATAATTAACAATCCAGAAGACAGTCACATAAGTGAGTTGATATGGTATAAGCTAGGAGAAGTCTCACTTGTAATGATACTGAAATATTTGGGTTTGGGTTCCTCTCTCAGAAGCATTGTGAGGCTTTATGATTTTATATGGATAAGTAACTTGGAAATATCTGGGTTTAAATGGCTCCCTAGCAATCCCATAAAGTGTTCTTATTAGAATTGAAAGAAAATCATTTACTGTTAAATTTTAAAACTAAATATAATTTTTACATTTAAAAGTCCTTCTTCTAGATTGATGATCAAAGATTTACTTAGACTCTTACACTGTGTCTCCAGTAAGCAGATTTCTCTGAGTATAGGCCAACAATTTAAATTAATAACGCTCTTTTCAGAAACTAATGTTATTAGGAAAAGATATTCTTCTGATCTGATGAGTGTACTACCTCTCCATTTTGAGTGTCCATTTTCTTTGTAGTCTACTCTCTCTTCTTCCTTTCCTTTCTTTGCCTTCTTCCTCTCTCTCCTTCCCCACTTCTCTTCCTGTATGTGTGTGTGTGTGTGTGTGTGTGTGTGTGTGTGTATATATATATATATATATATTTCCCCCCCCCCCAGGAACTAAAGAGAGTTATATTGTGTTATAAAAGTAACAATGTTCTTCTTCACTTTGCCAGGGAGGTTGCTGTGAGGTTCCCTTAAGGGGTGATGTTTGATCTGAGAGCTGGTAAATGAACAGGAGTTAATTTAAGGTGAACATATGTTGTCTTGTCTGGCATAATTAGTTATAGTGCCACCTTCACACTCAAAAGTATTCTGCTTTAGAACATACCTTGCATGGTCACCCTGAGTGCAGGAATCTAGGCTGTGGGGGCTTATTCAGAGGACCTGTGGCAGGAAGATGGCTTATCGGAGAGATCATAACAAAGCCAAGTGTGACATAGCAAGGAGAACAAGGTCGGCGGGATGAGACACGGTGCAAAATGAGGCTGGAGAAGTGTTAGTACTTTGTAGGATAGGCTCTAAAAGATGACTTTAACAGACTTAGGATGATTAAAGAAAACACTTAGGATGACTTAAGAGAATTCCTGAGAGAATTAGAAAGTCATGAAATGATTTTAATAGAAGGATAATGTGTTCAGATTTGTGTATTAAAAACAACTTTGGGTGCAGTATGGAGAAAGGAATGGAAGGGTAAAGAATGACTAGGTAGGAAATCATTTTAAGAGTCCAGGTGAGAAAAGATGGTAGTTTGTAGGGTGCTGATGCTGGGAGAGGGAAGTGAATAGGTTTTAGAGATGTGTAGGAGGTAAAACTGACATGGTAAGAAATTTCATATAAGGGCTGAGGGAGAGGTAAGTATCAAGGATCATTCCTAGATTTCTGGTTTGCATAACTGGATGACTGATTGTGCTAGTCACAGAAAAAGGGAATTCTAGAAGGACCCAGTTTGTGGAAAGAAATACATGCCCTCAAGAGATTTCAAAGCAAAAATGTCAAGTAACCAGTTGGACATACGGGTCTGGGGCTTAGGGGGAATTTCTGGGATGGAGATACAAATTTATAAATCAAATAAAACTATGGGTCATCATGAAGTTGCCTAGGAAATGAGCGAGAAGTGAATAGGGTCTAGCATCCAGCCTTGAGTATCTGTAACATTTAATCACTTGTTGGAGGAGGAGGAGTCTGTAAAGGAGAAGTGGGAGTCAGAGATAGGAGGAAAACCAGAATTGTGTCATGGAAGAGAGTGCTTCAAGAGCAAGGGAGTGGTTTCCAGATGGATTTTGTGGAAGAAGCACAACTGAAATTGCGATTGAACAAAGTCCATTGGATTTAGTTGAGTGACTGAAGTGAGTGAGTGAGAGAGAGACACAGAGAGAGAGAGAGAGAGAGAGAGAGAGAGAGAAGCATAGTCCTTTGGGCATCACATGGAGTTGGGGAACAAGGAAGGTTTTATTAAGGAGCTGATACTTAAATGGATCTTGAATGATAAGTAAAATTTCAAAAAGCAGCACTTTATTGTATTGGCTTGCAATTGGTCAACTATGATCACTGAAATGACATTCTTAGAAAATTATGCTGATCTTAAGAATAACAGTAATTTCTAAAAATGTTATTAATAATAAAATATAATTTGAAAACTGAGGCTAGAATAGTCTATGTCATGAAAATACCTGTAAATTTTTGCAAAATGTAGTGATAACCTGTCTAACCACTTCCTATCTTTAAATATACTCCAAGAAAAAAAGTACAATGAGAAACACTGCCAAAAAAAAAAAAAAAGCATTCATTGGGAAGGAAAAGATGGGCACACTGATGAGAATAAATGTAACTAGTAAGATAAAATACCAAGTAGATCCCAATATCACGGATAATTTCTTGTTTTTTTGAACTTTGAATAATTTGAGAGAAGCATTTTTATGTATTGTTTGTTTTTATGTGCTTCTGAACTTCCTGATTCTGGCCGGGAACAAGGACAAACTTGCCAAATACTGCAAGAAAAGATGTTGCTGATCACGGATAGGAAATACTCCAAGTCCCAGGAGATAGTCTGTTCTTAGGAGACTTCCACACCAAGTCTGCTGACCAGAGAAGGACCACTCAACCACCACACTCTCCGCTGGAGCCCACTCAGCACCAGGAAGTATTTGGGAGTTCTTCATTCCAGACATCTGTGCCAACATGGCACTTGGGATTCTTTTAAACTCCAAGTGTTGTTCATTTTTTGTTTGTTTTTCAGGAAGGAAACAGATGGCAAAACCTAGACTTGGTAGGGAAGTGATTGAATTGATTATATTATACCCATGTTATAGAATGCAGTTATTAAACACAGTAACATATATTTCTATAGTAATAGCAAGCATTTATTGAACCTTGAGTGTGTGCTAGGTAATAGTTTAAAATACTTTTCTTGAATTAACTCATGTAATCGTCTCAGCTCCCTTAGATCAGTGCTATTATCAATATCATCCTCTGAGAGACAAAGCTGTTAAATTACTTTGCCCAGATGACATGGCCAGTGAGTATGGAGACAGACCGGAAATTAAGGTGACTAGCTCCACAGCCTGTGCCCTTAACTAATGTGGTGCAATCTCTGTTTAAAGATGTCTTGAGCTGACAGCCATGATCTATTGTTAAGGGAAGATGAGTATTATTAATACATAGTATTTTGAAATCGTATCACAAAGAAGTCAATGGCATGAAAAGTGATCCATTCCCTCTGTGACCTTGGTAAGTCCTACCCATTCTGGGCCTCATCCGATCCTCTGTTTCTTTAAGTAGGGATCTGCTCTGTATACCTCACAGAGGGTAGGAATCAATGAAATCACATGGGTAAAACTGGATAAAACTGCTTTGCCAATCACTTTGTAATAAAATTTTATTTTTAAGAGTATTCTTATTGATATTACCATATAAATATAGAACATATGTATTACATAAATACGATATTGCATATTATACTTTATATAGCATATAAATCATATTATTGATACTGTTATAAAAATCTAGGTCAGTGTTAAAGTGTGTTTAAAGGGAAGAACATTATTTGATAAGCAATTAAACATTATGTGAATTAAAGGGTATTATCAAATTTGGGAAACATGCAGGTTTATCAAAATTATTTTTTTTAATTGTAGAATTTCTCAGACCCTTCAGTATGTTAATGTGTACTGAATAGCCAAGAAAGTGAGATCATATAGCATTTCTCAAATACATTCATCTATGAAACGTGTTTTCCAAGTTTCTGCTGAGATGACTGTTTTGGGGAAAATAATTAGGTAGATACTGCTGTATGTGGAGCGTGTGTGTGTAAAATACTTAGAGATCCCCTAGCTCCATTCTCTGGTATCATCACCCTTTGCATCCTTGTCTGCATGACTAGGTCTATACCTGTGGTTCTAATTTCTTTTTTGGACTGTAGACCAACTGGATGTTTATTCATTTATTCCACAAACATGTTTTTGTTTGCCTACTATGTGCCAGGCTCTGTTCTAGATTCTCGGAATATAGCAGTGAACAAAACAGATAAAACGTGCCTGCCCCTGTGGGACTGAGATTCTAGTGGGGAAGACAGACAATAAACAAAGTCAATAAGTAAATTGCCCTCTATAGGGAAATAATGTAAGTGCTATGGGGAGAAATAAGCAGGGAAGGGATGAGGGAGTGCTGGGTGGACTCCACTGTGCAGGGGTGGGGTAGGTCTGCAGTTTCAACAGGGCAGGACCTCAGAAGGCCACACTGAGGTGACATGGAGCAAAGACTTGAATGAAATGTGGGAGAAGCCAGGAGACTATCTGGGAGGAGCATTTCAGGCTCAGGGAACAGCAAATCCAGGACAACAAGGAACATGCCTGGTACTTTCTGGAAACAGCAAGGGGGCCAACATGGTGGAGCAGGGAGAGTGAGGTGCAGGAGTGTGAGGGGATGAGGGCAAGGAGTTAACAAGTGTGAAGAAGGTGGTAGTAGGTCTGAACATGTTCCTCTAAAATTCATGTTGAAACTTAATCCCCAATAGGTGATATTAAGAACTGAGGCCTTTTGGGAAGTGATTAAGTCTTGAGGGCTCTGCCCTCCGTGAATGGAACTATAAAAAAGGTTGAAGGGAGCTGGCTTGCCCCTTGCACCACAAGAGGACACATAGAAGGTGCTGTCTTGTGAGGCAGAGAGCATGCCCTCCCCAGACAGAGAACCTGTTGGCACCTTGATCTTGGACTTCCCAGCCTCTAGAACCACAGGTAAGAAATTTCTCTTGTTTATGAATTACCCAGTCTAAGGTATTTGGCTATAGCAGTCTGAAGGGACTAGACTAAGAAAGGAGGAGAGTGGCAGATAGTTTAGAGACTTAGAGTGAAACAGAAGACAGGAGAATTTTGAATGAGAAAGTGACATGATCTAAGGTTTTTCAAGGATTGCACTGGCTGCTCTGTTGAGAGCAGACTGTTGGGGCACTTTATACATTAAATAGATCCCCAAACAAATGTTTTATCTTTCCCTGTAAACCAGGTCCTGCATTGCATTTCCCATTCCACTTGTGGCAAGTCCTGTTACTGTGCCCCCTTCTCTCTCTGCTCACGGCTCCCAGAGATGGCTTTCTCACTCAGTGGTGTAGACACTCTCCTAGGGCCTATGTGTTCATGGGCCTCTCTGGAAAAGGGAACTAAGCCACCATAAATATTCTCCTGGCTGCACAGAGAAGGCAGAAAATGGATCATGGCACATGGCCATGGGTCTGTTCATTCACACAAGTTTACCATCGATTTTATAAGTATATAACATACAAATACATGTATTTTAGGGAGAGGTGTATTTTGGAGTATTTTATCTATAAAATTAATTAAGCTGGACTGTGCTAGATACATCCTTGGAAGAAAGACCTTGCAGCATATATTCTTGAAATTTGGAAAGGACTATTTGGGAAGCATATAAAATTCAGACAACATTGCCCATGGGCAGAAATAGTCCCTGAAACCTGCCCTTCTGTGACTGGGCCTCACTAACTCACGATAGGATTGACTGGGTCATATATTAATTTGCCAAGTCAGACCTCCACTGTGCATTAAACATACCCCTGACAGGCAGCATTGTTTGTTTTCACAGCCATCATACTGGGTAATTAAACTGAAGTGGAGATACTTTACAGAGATCATTTGATGTGTTTTTTCCCAGCTTGACTGAGGTATAATTGACAGATGAAAATTATATCTGTTTATGGTATACGACATGATGTTTTGATGAATGTATACCTTGTGAAATGATTACCACCATGAAGCTAATAAATGCATCCATCACCTCACATAGAAATCTTGTGTGTGTGCTTGTGTGTTGAGAACATTTAGGGTCTACTCTTTTAGTAATATTCAAGTATACAGTACCTCATTATTGACTATAGTCACCATTCTGTACAATAGAGTTCCTGAATTTATTTATCCTGTCTGAGACTTTGTACCCCTTGAGCAACATCTCCCCATTTCACTCTGAGTTTTGTTTTGTTTTGTTTTGTTTTGTTTTTGAGACAGTCTCGCTCTTGTTGTCCAGGCTGGAGTGCAGTGGCACGATCTCAGCTCACTGCAACCTCCGCCTCCTGGGATCAAGCGATTCTCCTGCCTCAGCCTCCCGAGTAGCTGGGACTACAGGTGCCCACCACCACGCCCAGCTAATTTTTGTGTTTTTGGTAGAGTTGTGGTTTCACCATGTTGGCCAGGCTGGTCTCGAACTCCTGAACTCAGGTGATCCACCTGCCTCAGCTTCCCAAAGTGCTGGGATTACAGGCATGAGCCATCGTACCCGGCCTTCACTCTGAGTTTTTAAAAAACTGAATCTGCCATTTCTCCCTCTTTGAAAATTTAGACAATTTTTGCCTTTTTCCAGTTTTCTGACACTTTTCTCACTCTTCATAATTCCACTAGATTATTGACAGGAGTTTTGCAAACATATCTGCAAATATCCCTTTTTTGTGATAATTGAACCCAGAGAAGTAGTTCTTCATGTCCAAACCCAATTACATGATTTTAATGTTTGAATTTGAGAATTGGAACTGAAAAACTATTACATATATATTGAAAAATTATTTTGGAGATGATAAACAGCAATGTCCATTCTTAGTCAATGTTCACTGAATACCTATTCTAAGTCTGTTATACTCATGTATTATTATATTGGAGATTACTATGACTGTGAGCAATATAAAGTAATGACAGTAATTTTTATGCTACAGGATGATAATCAGGGGGACAATTTCTTTTAGTACGAATTGCTTAGTTTCTCATAAGTGATATGCTGCTGCTTATGGCTTTACTCCTATATGTATAATTGTAACTGTTGAATGGATTTATGTGTAGTATATAATGTCTTCTACATAGAGCACAAACTTGAGACTCTGTATTGCTTTTTACTTCAAACATTCAAGATTCTACCATCTGTATCTTTCCATGGCTCCCACACATTAAAAAAAAAATATTTGATTCCCAGTCTTGGCTGTCCCAGGCCTGCCTGGCCACCCAGGAGGCTGAGGGAATTGAATATTTCAGCACTGGAGATTCATTCACAGCACATTGGTTGCAAAATTCTAAGCTACACAATTAAGACAATACTACCTGCAAATAAACCTCAAGCATCACTTATCCTATGTTTGATTTTTTAGAACATATACTTCTTGAGGTTAACACACTTCATAGAATCAATGTTCAGAGAATCTTACTACTCATCAACAGCAGTTAAGTAAGGTGAGATGTGGGTCATGGAAACTTTATAGTAAGAGTTAGTAGAAAAAGGGAACCATTATTTAAAACACATGTTTATATTTCTCTGGTCTGACGTGCAGCGACTTAGAAAAAGATAAGCTTTTGCCCACCTTTAACCTTCTAATCACAGGATTCTGCAGTTGTTAACTTGTTATCAGAACATTTTCTTTACTTTTTTTCATTATATTTGAAACTGGCCAGGAATTTCCCCCTCAGCCCAGCATGGGAGGAAAAAAGAAATTAGGCTAACATTCTACTCTCCTTCATAACCATCTGTGATCAGTTGTTTTCAATTAGATATTCTGATTTAATTGGGCAGGAGTGAATCTGGGCATATTTTTTACAGTTTCCCTGGTGACTTCAATGGGGAGATGTTGAGAACCACTGATGGCTATCTCACTTTGTAACCGAACCCACATGTTAAAGGTCTCACCCAAAGCACAAAATAGAGAGGACACATGAGGCAAAAGCAAATAGGGCAGAAAGCAAATATTTATAATATGCATCATCTTTGGTCATTTGTGAATTGTGTCCTGTTGGAATTTGGACACTTTGGCTAGGGGAATGGATTAGCATTGCTCTGGTGTGTTAGGGGAGGCTCTGTGAAATGAATTGACTTGTAGAGTATTTTGAAATGAAAAATGTAGTGATAGAGTATGAACTTCTTAGAGGTTGGCATAAAGAAATAGGTGGTACAGTGGTTTGTTTGGTGAGAGATAATTTGGGAGGCAGAGGAGTGGGAGACAGAGACAGGGAGGTTAGGGCATCTGTGGTGAAAACTTCTTGGCCCTCCTAGAAGACTTGGTTGTTTAACAAAACCCAAGGCACTCTGCATATAACCTGGTTCAAACTAAGAGGGTAACTGGCACACTTTTCTTGAATTGCCCAAACCAGAGCTGAGAAAGGACTTTGACAACAATGTGTACTCACACTCAAAGCAAAATAACAAAAATAATAAAATGTACTACTGTTGAAAAATATTTATCAATGACATTAAGAGCACAATAAGATGTATGTTCATTTCATATTATTTACTACAGGGAAGGCACAATGCAAGTTCTGAAAAAGAAAAAACCAGGTCATGATACAAAGCCTATTTTAATAGCATCTGGGAAGCCATTTCATATCCCAACAATCCCTTCAACTAAAAGCACAAATTCTCTAAATTCCTAAATGAGAAACTTTACATTTGCAGTGTTCCTTTGACAATAACTGATCACCAACTTTATGGAAGACATCTTCCTGGGTCTTTTCTGGACCTTTTAGCATGGCTTTCTCCCCAGATCGTGATGCTCCACAGTTCAGCCTTTCTCATAGCCACGTGAAGGAACCCAAGCTACCCCACCCAATGGAAGGAGATGATCCCTGATTGTATCTCTGATGATAAAAAAGAACAGTCACTTGTGAGTCATTCAAAGCTAACACTAATACAGCACTTTTTGAGTTAGTGAAAAAAAACCCACAACAATCTCATTTGGTGTCTTTCGGTATCTCAGAGGGCCTACACAATCGCTAGTAATCACCGTGTGTATCACTAAGATGATAGATGCTTTGGAAAGACAGATGGCTATAGGAAAGATTACATTCCTGTGGTGGGGCAGAATATGGTAGCTCCTACAAAATAGCTAAAAGTGCCTTCTCTGAACACTAGACACAGAAAATAAGGAAGGAGAAAAAGACACACACAAAGAAGTGAATATTTAAAATGTAAGTTTTTGAGGGCAAGAGTTCTGCCTAATTATGACCAATAACTGTCATAAATTTGAAATTTTCAAAAATATTTTGCCATTTTACTTTATCCAAGTGTATGTTTTTCCACTTGGGAATATGCCCTATATAAAGATGCATAAAATGTTCACTTTGGCAAACTCATTTCCATTCATTTCTTGTTTTTCAACATTCAGAAAATCTACAACAGTGTCAATATAACATTCTGATTATGTTTTTCAACTTTCCCATTCATTTACTTGGTTTTATGCAAAAATAATATTCAAAAGATGGCCCCAAAGAAAATACGCTGAGTACCAGGGTCATCAAATGAACAATTGCTTCTTTCTCTGAGATGGGAGCTGGAGAAATGGACCAAATTGCAGGAGGTAGAAGCACTTGTTTGTAGTCTTCTCTTTTCTCCATTTTTAATAGCATGGAACCATTTATTTATTGACTGCTTGAAATAAATTCAAATAGAAGAACTTTGTAAATGCTGTAGTCTCTGGAATGACCTACCTGGTGCCAATCTTTTTTGTTATTTATGAGAGGGCCTCACAGAGCTTGAAAGTCTCCTCTTTTTATCCAGAGGTTAGTGTTGTTATGAGCTAAAGCCCTTTTGTCTAGAAGAGGCGCTGAACAATAATTCACAAGCTCACAGTTCTCCTAGGACTGAGGTGGGACCTTATCATGTCTCACATTTAAATGGGCTTCAAATGTAATAGAAAATGAGGTACTGAAGTTCTGTGAAGAGTTTTTCTTGTGTTTTGCGGTTTCTAGGTGAGCAAGAATATCTGATAGTTCCCCGTGTTTCTTTTTTTTTTGGCGGGGGAAAGGCATACAGGCTGGGGATGGGAACCTGAGGAAGAGGATCCACTTCTGGAGTATTTATTGCTCCTTCAATTTACTTGGCTTCCCCCTCCACCCCCTGCCAAATTTTATTACCTCACATTTTAAAATGACAGCTTTATTGAGATATAATTTACATACCACACAATTCACCCATTTAAAGTGTACGATTCAATGGCTTTTACTATATTCCCAGAATACGTGCAACCATCACCACAGTCAATTTTAGAGCATTTTCATCACTATAAAAAGGAACCCTGTACCTTTTAGTTGTCACTTTCCTATCCCCCCAGCCTACTGTCCTTAGTCCTAAGCCCTAAGCAACTGCTATTCTACCTTCTATCTCCACAGATTTCCCGTTTCTGGACATATCCATAAATGCAAACAATACAATATATGGTCTTTTGTCCACTTGACTTCTAATCCTATTCTGCCTTATGATATTGGTGGTAATGCTGTCTTCAAAAGTTTGAAGACTTTTAATGTGTCCCTGCTTTTTCTCCTTCTAGGCCTGTGTTCTCCTGGATTCAGGGGCATCCAGCTTAGTGCATCACTTACAGCACACCTTCAATGAGTGTTTGTAAATTTATGAACTAATTGTTGATGTTCTGCAGAGGTTGTCTATAATATTTCCGTAAGGAATATCCCACAGCTCCACTCCCCCCTTGTGGGGCTGCCTCTTCTCTTTCTCTGCCCGCCCCGGTATAGTAATATTATAACCTGCTACAACTCAGATCTTTACTTCCTGTGCTGAGTTCTGATGACATCAATCTCCATCTGCTCCTAGCTCCATCCTGTGCAATGTTTCAGGAATGCTCCTTAGCTGCAGTCTACTTACTAGGTTTAAAGATGTCCCTGGTAAAAGAGACACTCAGAGTGACATTGAACTTTAGTCTTGTAGCACTGGTATACTGCCGATGGGATGGATGGTCCCACAGATTTGCCACTGATTGTCCACTCTTCCTTATGTGATTTAGAGAAAAAGGCTTTCTCCCACTGGTATTGACTTGTTGAAACCATGGATAATATATATTTTTTTGCTTATTTATTTTATTTATTTAAATTTCCAAGATAGATAGTTCTAAGAGCAAGAATGTTCCCAATTTCAATTCTAGAACATAACTCTGCTTGCCACATGGCTACGTTGCATTACAACCCCTAAACCAGAATGCGAGAACAACACTGCCCTCAAAGTAGGACTATGTATACACATATATTTCTCAAACTAGGAATATGTAGATATGAGGCGTATTCTTTTTCACCTTCCTTCTAGAGAAGCCGATGCTGTTTAATTAGAAAGCTTTGCATGCCTTAGCATACTGAAAAGTAGGAGGATGAAGTTACTGCTTTCTAATTGCTTATCTAGGTTAATGATTTTAGGTCTCAAAAACCTGTTTATAGAAAGCCAAAGTGAAAGTTAACTAGGCCACATTTTTATGGTATTAACTTAATTTCCAAGTCAGAATAAATTTTGGGGGAAAATGTCTCTTGCTCTTCTTACTTTGTGATAATAAAATTTAGGGAACAACTTTTTTTTTCTTTCTTTGCTTGGAAGTAAAAAAGTTTCTTAGGGATATATATTTTTAATTTTTTATTCTTATATTTTTCTTATGTCTGTCATTGTGCAGGTATTTTGAGGTACTATTTTTTATTAGCCAAAACTTCTGGTTCCCAGATAGAGAGCTTTAGAAAATGGACTGGTCCATATCAGATGGTGAATTAGTCACCCTCTGAAATTCACTTGGATGTGTTCATGTTTGCTCCATTAATCGACATAAGATGCCCAGCCATGCCACAATCAACAATTAAACCATAAAATTATTTGTTATAACAATGTAAAGTGAAAGAGAAAGATGTTTCTCTCCTCAGTATACTGTCTTTCTCATTCTAACCAACCTATGAAGGAAGAATGGGTAGATAAAGAATAGTTTACAAGTAATGGCAGATAGAACTTTGACACATAAAAACAACAAGGGCCCTTTTCTAGTTGGCTTGTGAAGGCGCTCTCTCCCCCAGAATCTGGCGCACGATGCCCACAGTTTGGGTGGTGATTGGCACGTTCTGGTGCCAATGGGAATAACAGCTGGCTTCTCAATATTCTTCCGAAGCAGCTGCTCCGTCTATCTTGGCACCGTACACACACTGCTTTACTTACTGACATTCTCAAGCTGTTGCTGAATGTCTCTAATAACAGTATTTTCCATTTTATGTTTTTTCTTCTGAGTAAAATGTCTGCATCATTAATCCTTAGCCAAAGGAGATGTAACTAAAATTCACCCTCAGAGAAAATGCACGCTCATAGTCAGATTGGTGTCGAGGTTTTTGAAAATTATTTTGGATGTGTTGATGGGGGAAAGAGAAACTGGATTCCCACATATACCACTATTGGGATGTTTGTCTTTTTGAAAAGTTTTAGTATGGGGCCAAAGTGGCTTAAGAGTAGGAGAGTGAAGGAAAAACAGCAGATAGAATAAGGGAATATTTAAAAACCATTAACAAGGGGGTTCCCTCATTCAGCTTGGAGCCCCCCTCCCTCTGTCTCTGTACAGGGGGAGCCTCTTCCTTCTTTCTTGCCTATTTTCCACTCCTTAAATCCCCCCCCCCAAAAATAAAATAAATAAAAGCCATTAAGAAAAGCATTAGATACTGAATGGACAAGTAGCTTCACAATGGAACTGGAAAGGGATACTGATATAAGAGTAGATGCAAAAGAAAAGTTATCAACTGCTCAGGATGACACTGAGTACTAGAATATTCGCCAAGCACAGGAGTTAAAACTCCAGTTACCCAGACACGCAATCCAACTACAGAAAACAGAATAATGGAAAGAATTCTCCTTTGACAAAGAGGCATTTTGGTGGGAACTATTAGAAAGTACTGCAGAATAACTATCTGTTGGACAAAGGTTAAAAATACCTATGCAAGAAAGAAGCACAGCCTGGAGAAATTGTAAAACTTGGCCAATAAAGCAAAACCATAAGAGTATGATGGGCAAACATTCTAAGGATGAGTAATCCAAAGAACCCACAAAGCTCAGTGCTTAATAATGACCCTAAGGTGTAATGAATTGTAAAATACTGCTTGAGCCTGAAGTGTTGTTGGCCTGTGCTCCTCAGTCACACTCTCATCTCCCTGTGGCCTAGTCAGTTACGGTACCACGGAGCCAGGGATTAATGTGGGGGCAATGACTTCCCGGTATTGGAAGTGGAGCTGTCCTGGACAATGGGTGAGAGCTTCGTAAATTCCCTGCACTTTTCAGTATTGACTTTTCTTTCCACTACTTTGCCTCCACTCTTTGCCTTCAGTGCTGCATCCCCAGATAGCCAGAAACCTACTGATGAAAGTCAAGATTTCCATATCTGCCTGTGGATGTTAACTGATTCCATCAACCAAAAGTCAGCCAGTCACAGAGCTGTTTCTCTGAACACTCAGCCCCCTCCGGCACATTAGAATAGCAAGACAAACTGGGCTACCAGGCTTAAAAGCTTTGCCTTTGCTTTTCACAAATCCCCACACATTTCAAAACAGATTAATACCAGGACAGCACTTTGGCATAAAGATGCAAAGTCAAGACACAAAATAGAATATCCTGACTCATTTTCTATGTGAAGTTTCTAGCAAAAACATATATATATATATATATATATATATATATTTTTTTTTTCCCCTGCCTTGAGCATTGAGTGATTCGGCAGGAAACATTGGTAGACCCATTTTTCTTTTCCTGTCTCAGAACTGGGAAGTGAAGTCAGACTGTGCAATAAAATGCTGATGACAAAAAGATCCTGTAACTCTGGTGAGCCAGTTACCACTTTAAGACCCGCTTAAATGTATCTAATACAATAGCACATTTTGGAAAAGTTCGGTGAGGCTCGACTAGGATGGGAAAAACCCTGGAACGTTCATCCCAGAGTGTGCCTGTTCCATTCCACCCAGCTCTCCTGCAAGTGGCAGATGCCCCAGGGGCCAGCCATCGGCTAGGAGTCGAGACCTAGAGGGAAAGAGGGATGAAGGGGATAGGTGGAGGAGATGGGTGTTTTGAAGAAAAAAAAGAGGTCATGGAGAATTTCTGGAGTGATTTTTTTTTCACCACCTTGAAATTGAAATGAAATGAACCCCCTGCAAATTATTTGGAACCAATTCCATTCTGAGACCTGATTTACTAAAGCACAATAAAAAGGTATCCTTAAAGGGAGAACATAAAGATAAGTACCTTTTAGATGCCTTGATCTAAGATAAGATTCCCTTATCCAGTTCAAATACAGTAGGATTCCAACAATTATGAGATGGCATCTGGCAATTTGCCTTTTACACCTAATACTTATAATAAGAACACTATACTTACAAAATGTTTCACAACTACCTGTATTAGCTAAGCCATAATTGACCCTTCTGACAGAGACTGCTAGTGTTTATCTTGAATCACAGAAACACAAAGTTTTTCCCAACTATGTGGCATATTAATCATTGAGGTAATAGTGTTGATCTATTTTTACTGCTACTGGGCTGTGTAAAATTTCCCTTCCCTACTCTTTTCTTTCCTTCCTTTCATCCCCTTCCCTTTCTAGAGATTCTATTCCTAGAGTCCAAGCTGAATATATATTTCTGGCACAGTTCTGCAGATATTTCAGATGAAAGCAGATTTCAGTTTGCATTAACTAGTAATTTTCCAAGGTATCAATTGATTAGAGATGGCATAAATTTGGCCATCCTGTGTCAGGGAAAGCTAGTCGGTTGCATGGAGGTTTATCTAACTTTAGCGAATTGGGATATTTGGGTTTGGAACCCTATCTCAGAGGGTTGTGGGGCTTCTTGATTTCATATGGATAAATAATTTGGAGAGTTAGGGATTGAAATGATCGAAATGATTTCCTATAGACCTTACACAATGTCCCAGTTGGTAGTTAGTTGAAAGAGGAATATTTAATTTTGAAGTCAAAATTGTTACATAGAAAAGTCCTTTGCATGTAGAACTTTAATTGAAGGATGACTCACTCTTACATCAAGTCTTTATAAGCAAATTTCAGTGAGTACAGGCAAACAATTTAAATTTACAACAATGCTAATTTCAGAAATCATTTGTTGCTGATATTAGGGAGCTATGTCTCTTGTATCTGATGAGCTTATGGCTTTCTGAAAAAAAAGAAAAATATCAATGTGGGAGGAGAGAGAGAGAGGGGAAGAAGGAGCAGAGAGAGGAGGCCCCAAAGAAAATGGTTAGTGAAGGAGAGCCAATCATAATTCAGCTGTTCCAAGCCAACCAAAGCATCTGGTTTCTTTAATTTAGTACACTTCATACTAAAAGGCCAGTTTGTTTACACTGTATATTTTAAGTTATTCAAAATATCTTTTCCAAACCATTGGGTTTGCAACTTCAGGGGAGGCTTTCAAATGTGGCTGGGAAGTATCCCCAGGTCAGTATCACATGGCATGAATAATATGGAAAAGAGAAAAGCTACAGACATTTTAAGGGTAGTTAGCATGCCATTTCAGACACTTCTGTTACGTCTTTCTGAGAGAATTGAAAATGCCCCAATTCACCCTCTAAAATGAGTAGAAAAGCCATTTTTTTTCTACATAGGTGGGCATAGATGCAAGTAGTCATGCGCACATGCTCAGGTACTTGAGGAGGTCTCCAAAGGCAGCCCCATACTATGTTCCAGGAATACCACCTATATTTTAACTGAAACAGTGAACTGAGAATGCACAAAGGTATCAAATCCAAGAAGAACTTATTTGGAACCCTTCTGGAAGGAATATCAGGGTTCCACTCTCAGTCTTCCGACTGTTCTCTCACAGACCCTCTCTCAGTGAGTTCATCACTGATAGGCCTCAGTTATCAATTCTAAGTGATAGCTAAGCAGGGGCCTTCTAACACTGTCCTCCAAGCCACCTTTCTCACCCAGACTCCAGTCCTGGATTTCCAAATATTTCAAAATACTTTTACCTGGCTGTCCCACTGTCACCTGGATGTCTAAAACAGAATTCAACCTTTTAAACCAATTCCTCTTCAATCTTTATATTTATGTAATTGATGCCATCCTTTTCCTGGTCAAAAGAGGTGGACATCTGGGAGTTAATTTCAACTATTTTTTTCTCGTCTCACATCGCCCTCTGTTGTAGAAAACAAGTCTTTTACTGTTTGTTTTCCAACATTCTTTAAATTTGAAATTTGTATCTTCTTTCCACTCCCATTGCTCTCACTTCATTTGATACTTGAATTACCCAATAACTTCCGGTATGATTTTCCTGTATGTGAGATTGAAAAGCATATACCTAAAGGCAAATATCAGAAACACTCCGGAATGTTGTAAGTAAACAGAAGGGACTTTGCTCTATCTAGAAGAGACCCATACAAGAAAACTCATTCATAGCCGAGGCATTTGGCAAGCTATTACACTCACAATGCAACTGCAAGGCAGGTTCTTACCCATTTATCTTTTTTGTGGTCCAGGCTAACTGCATGACTGGCCCTCAGCTGAACATCACAGCCTTTCCCATGTCTGTTAATATTTGGCAAATCTCGCTGTCCTCTCCAGATGATTAGGTGATCAGATTATTAATCTTACTCTTAAGGTCAGATAGAATAACAGAAGTTTAGAGAGAGACAGGTTTGCTCCCATTTCTCCAGTCTCTCCAACAGGGACTGTTTGACCTCCTCAAGTGCCGTAACTGCAGCAACGTATGGAGCAACAGCGACAGCAATGCCCAATGGGATAGGCAACTGAAAAACAGGAGGCAACAGCTCCATGGTGAGAGGTTGGTCATGAGCACCTAAGGCCTGTGTGTGACACCTCTGTGGCCTGTGTAATTCCCATTGACATCAATTCCACATTATGGATGCGTCAGGACCACAGGAAAGAACCTTACATTGCTTCACAAAGTTACTCTCGCTCAAAGCCGTAAATAAATGCTTCTCAGAGTGTGGGCCTCCCACCAGTAGTACTAGAAATTGCACTAATAGAAAGGCAAATTCATGGGCCCTACCCTGACTGACTCAGTGAGTCATGAACTTTGGGGACAGGGCTCAGGAAGCTGTAGTTTGACCACCTCTCCAAGTTATTCCTATTTATGCTCTACTTTGAGGACCACTGCTGAAATGTATGATCATAACCAGGTGTAAGCAAACAAACAAATAAAAACATAAATGTACAAAGAATATGGACTAATGAAGAAGTTTGAATGTGGGTTCTATCTCTTCTTGTATTTGCAGTGCTCAGCACAGAATAAATCCCAGTAAACACTGTTGACTAAATAACTGAAAGGGTCTCATTTAGGTTGATGCCAAAATTCAAATTATTTTACCTAGTGAATGATATCTTAGATTTCTTTGCCTATCTGTTTGTTTTGAAAGAGTCAGCGAAGTCTAGAAAACAGAACACTAATGCGAGAGGCAAGGCTTTCTAGAATAATGAGAATCAGTTGTGAGGCTCATAGGAAAGTTTGTCCTCTTTTTCCTGTCTTAGAAATGTTTGTGTGTATGTCAGAGGCCAGAGTAGATATTCTGTTAATAACCACCATCCCCCCCCCCAACAAACAAATCTTAAAATACTAGTTTATTTTTTAATCACTCAATTGCCCTTAGAAGCCACTGTAGTCTCCCTCTATTTATCCAATTGGTCATCAGATCTTGAAAATTTTGCCTCAATATTTATTGGATTCCTCTCATTGGGTCCTTTCTAGATCTTCAGTAGTCCCCTAGTTTCTCCCCGAGGCACTGTTGTCACATCTACAACGGTGTTTCTCTCTCCTCATGTGTGTTCACTTTCAGTCCATCTCCCAAAATCATACTGCAGTAATCTCTCTGAAATGATGACCCTCTCCCGTCATTCCATGTTAAAAACCCTTCTATGACTATATCACCTTCAGGGTGAAATAAAGGGCCTCTCCTCATCTGACTCTGTCCAATTCTCCAGCCTTATTTCTTGCCACTATGCTGTGCCAACTTCATTGATTTGTTTGTCCCTCCACAAACATTATGCTGGGATATTTCTATCTACCTTCACTGTGTGGCTAATTTAGAGCTATGTTTCGAGACTCAGTTCAAGTATCTTCTCCTGAAGGAAGCTTTCCCAGACCACATTCCCCTCGCCCCTTTTGCAATGGGTGCCCTTCCTCCATGCAGCTCTCCATCCTAGCATTCATCGCCATATCTTGCTTCTCTTTTTCCTTAGAGCTCCTTAAGGACAGGAGCCATTTCTTATTAATGCTTGTCAACATAGCACTTGGCTCTGTCCCTAGTACATAGCAGCTGCTCAATTAATGTTTATTGAGCAAATAAATGAACGAATTGAAAATAAAACCAGTAGTTCTTCCAAAGTCTGCCCCTTAGGATAGAGAGTGGATAGATCTCCATGTCGAATGGGTATCTACTGAACAAAAATGGCTCATAAGCAGAGATATGACAGTTTACAACAAGTGAGAAATGATTCCACATCTTCCTACGAACTTCAGACTGAACCATTTTGGGGACCCACAGAAATTGAAAATCTCTTCTCATGCTGTTAGTTTCTTTTTCTCATATTTCCACATTCCTCCTAGGACTGGAGGAAGACATGCTGAAAGGAAACCTCTGAAGGGCATTATTGAGAAAGTTAAAATTTAAGTGGAAGAAGGAAGAATAAGAAATTGTGAGAATGTTTGTTCTCATTGCCAAACTTTCAGCCTCCAGGGATTTAAAGCTGGGGGTAGGGGACTTGTGTGAGTTTGGAGAGCCTGTAACTTTAGGTGCTTATTCAAATTGAACATAAATTCTAAGAAATTGGAAGTTTATCTTCTCAAATTATTGGAACAAGCTTGGAATTTAATTTTGCGTCCTGTTCTCTAGAGACACAGGGAACCCAAAAGGGGGAGAGGGTTATTTATTTGCTCAGCTTGAGAGCATAACACTGGACACATGGAGGTTTTTTCTTCATTTATTTTTTCCCCTCTCCTCGTGATAGCGTAAGATCTAGAGGAACTGCAGGTGGGTGGTTGGTTTGGATCCAGTTCCCAGACCTTGTTGCTCTTTAATTGTCCTTGTTTTATTTATTTTCTGATATTTGGAGTGATTTTCCCAGGCTGACGTAGGATGGGTCCCAATCTACAAAGGAGGATCCACCCTCAAACTCTCACACTCATTCTCAGTGAGCAAGAGCTGTCATGTCCCAAGGAAGCTCAGGGTTAAGGGGAGTGTCATTCTGGTCACCAGAATAGCTGGAAGCCATACCCTTTGAGAAGTCACTGGAAACAGTGGGAAAGTCTTTTTTTTTTTTTTTTTTTTTTTTTGTCTTCCTAATCCAAATGGCTGGTCTCTTCAGTTGCGACTTCCGGCTGCTCAAGTTGGGATTTAGCCCTATAGAATGTTGGCCACAGTCAAAGATAAAAGTGCTTGGAAAACTCAGGTGTATAAATAAAACCTCAGTCTTTAAGTGGTCTGTGTGTAAAGAACACCTGGTTCCAACTCAGCACTGTCCAGCAGAAGTTTCTGTGATGATGAAACCATTCTGTATTGTCTAATACAGTAGCCACCAGCCATATGTTACTCTGGAGCCATTGAAATGTTATTAGTGCACCTCAGGAACTGAATTTTAAATTTTATTCAATTTTTGTTAATTCAAGTTTAGCCACACATGACTAGGGCTACTGTATGGAACAACACAGTTTGAAGGTACAGTCTTAATGTGTAAAATAGATATATTAAGCCTATAAAGTGATGGTTTTTCAAACGGAGAACAAAGCCAGAGTACTGCCATGCTTGATGGAAGTTTATCTCATTGTTTAAGGGTACAGGGGGTCACTGACTTAGGAAGGTTTGATTTACAGTTTTTTGACTTTATGATGATGTGAAAGTGATACATATTCAATACACTCCTCAATTTACAATGGGCTTACACCCAGATAAACCCATTGTAAGTTGAAGATTTCAACTTAGAATGGATTATTGGGAATGCAGTGGCATCATAAATTGAGGAGCATCTGTATATAATTCTTCAGGTTGGACAACAGTATGAGGGGTATAACCCCAATTTTATAATCCCATTATAAAATTGCATGTGTGGCCATACAGAGCTGTCTGGAAAGATATTAATAAAATAGAGTTTCCCTGGGTGACAGAATTTGGGCTACTTTTTATTTAGACTTTTCTGGTTTATTTAAAATACTTGTAATAAGTGCATATAGATTTTTTTAAATTATAAGGCTATTTTATGAGTGTATAGTGCATATCTTTCAACATTATTAAGTTTAAAATGTATATGTACTTTCTAAATATAAATTCTACCCCTTATGACCTACACCACCCCAAATAAGGATATTTAGGAGACGGCAGGTTTTTGCACATAAAGATGTGTACCTTCTGCTGATCAAAAAATCCAAAGAGCTTTTTTCCTCTCTTTTGTCTCTTTTACATACTACCTTTTTTTTTTTTTTCAGGATTTTTAAACATTTTCACCACCATGTGCAATCTAATATACCTTTTTGGTATCATTTTTCTGGAACTAGTATGCTAGATATTGAAGTCTACTTTAACATGGAGGTTTTTAAAGGAATTAACTAGACAGAGACTAGAATGGATCTAGCAGGAGTAGAAGGGGAAGAAGGCAATGTCTGATCATCAAAATGGTCAGATAGGCACTTTTGCCCTTTAAGTCAAATGGGTTGTGAAGGCTGAATGGTCTTAGTTAAATGTTGGAAAGTCACTCCAAGAATACGAGTATTCATCAAATACCTATCCAAAGATGAGTGTAGCTCACATTCAGCTCTCATTGACATGGGAATTCTTTTTCCTGATGAATGAGTCCTTTGAACACTGCCTTTTTCAGTGGAAAGCCCTATCTTCCTTGTAGCTGACTCACAACTCTTTGCCCAATATTTCTGCAGAAGAGGGCCATGTGTCAGTGCTAAGATGTCAGCCTCATGTGATCTTTCTTCCCTCGATTTATCACTTGGCATCCTGGCACACTCAGCTCACATGTGGCTTGGCGCTAGATTTACATTCAACTGAACTGAACATTCCCTCCAGCAGCTAACCTCAATTCACCCTGGGATGAGATTAGAATCAGGAAGCCTGGCCAGGTTTGAATCAGCAGTGGTGACTCCATAGAATTTCAAACGATCATGGAAACAAATATGCATCTACATGAGCTGGATTGGGCTTCCAAACATATTCACATTCGTTACCAAGTTGCTTAGCTTTTCCATAAACAACAAAAGAAAGTATGTCATACATTTGAAAAATTAAAATCCAGGGTTGATAGAACCCTTTTAACACATATTAGTGCAGGAATATTATACAATACCATAATAATTTTAAAAATTTACATTTGTAAAATTCTGCTTTTTGGAAGACCTTGAAGCCTTTAAGATTAATATTCATTAAGAATACCTTTGCATTTTAAAATACATGCTGAAGTATGTGCTTCACATGGGTTAATTAACCTTATATTTGAAATTTAATTTTAGTTTTTATCTAAGTAATACTGTACATAGTTTAAAAAGCCAACTAACACTCTAAGGCTTACAATGATCCAAAACATTTCCCTTTTTTCACCACCTTTCCCTACACCCACAACTTCCCAATCATTCCAATTTAGGGTTAAATCACATTCATTATTATAGTCTTCATAATTCACAGCTAAGCCACCTTGGATACTATGTTTACATTTTCTTTATTTATTGAAAAAAACCACACATCTTTATGTTTTTAGCTTGCTCACTCTTCTGTGTGTTTGAAATAATGGTAAAATACAATAATATTGTCAAGCACAATAGATCGGAGATTTTTCTTCTCAGGACTATTCTGCTTATAGGTCTACTTCCTATAGCTATTTGTCATTGTCCTCCTGGTCCTTCTCTTTTCTTCTCTCCTGTGCTAGATGCTCTCTCTTCCTATCCCTCCCTCTCTTCCCACCCCCACCTCCCACTTCTCTGTTTATATCCTGATTTTGGCGGAACACATCCTCCAGGCTCCCTGGCACAGGGTACATAAGAAGAAAGAAATTGACATCTTGCATACCCGCATATGGTGTATTCTTACCTTCACTTATTGTCAGGGGTCGAGAGAGACATTTTGTTCAGGGACCCCCAAATGTCAATAACCTTAGTTTTTTCCCCTGGGTGACCACTTTCCATGGAGAAAGGCTTTAGGTGCTGTCGTTTAGTACACATCTTTGCCTTCATTCCCATGACCTTAGAATAGTGCATCATTCCTTCCCCAGGTGTTCCCATTGCCATTGTCCAGAATAGCATACTTTCAACATTATGGAGTGCATTATTAAGTTCAGAAGCTCCCTGACTCAGCCTCCTCAGAGAATACATCTTAGTCTTCTGCCAGGGTGAAAGGGACTATCTGATTGGATGTGTGGGGTGGGGGAAGAGATCTGGGCATCTAACTGCAACTCATAAAGACTTCGAACCAATTCTTTTATTTGAGCATTCTCCCAGTTCTCTTGTTTCCTGTCTTTACATTTCCTTGCTGCCTTCAATTCCTGAGGCTTTCTAAGTTTTGGGGGCACATATTAGCTTATTTTTATTTTTTTGAGACAGAGTTTTGCTCTGTTGCCCAGCCTAGAGTGTAATGGTGCAATCTTGGCTCACTGCAACCTCCGCCTCCTGGGTTCAAGCAATTCTCCTGCCTCAGCCTCCCAAGTAGCTGGGATTACAGACAACTGCCATGATGCTTGGCTAATTTTTGTATTTTTAGTAGAGATGGGGTTTCACCAAGTTGGCCAGGCTGGTCTCGAACTCCTGACCTCTCAAGTGATCCACCTGCATTGGCCTCCCAAAGTGCTGGGATTACAGGCATGAGCCACCATGCCCGGCTGCATCAGTTTATTTTGGTTAGGCTTCTCTCTTCTGCAGGCACTTAGTGGTACCAAGAAGTAAATATAACTCAGTCACTATACATCTATCCACTTTCCATCCTCCCATTGTACCTCTGGCTGATTGACGTTTCCTTTTCCACTCTTTATTCTTGTGAGTTCATTCATTTTTTATTGTTATTCTATCAAAGGCTTTGGGGATAAGCAGGTATATTCAACCTACCACATTTATCTGCCGTATAAAAAATGGAGACAAAACATGTCATCCTTGCAAAGATGTAGAAGTCAAGTCACAGAAAATAAGATACATAATCAAGATCCTAGGTAAAGGAGTAATGTCGTTAGGGCTAGATTTTGCTTTCTGTGCCTTGACTAGCCGTCCCTCCTCTTGAGGCATTGTTCTGTAAGGACTTGTTATGTAACCCAGGTCGTTCTTCTTAGCAGTGAGTACCCTTCTCAGGGATCACTCAAATAAGAGGGACTCCAAGAAGAAGGAAAGAATAAAAGGGAAGGGGAAACAAGGGAGAAGAGATGGCCATGAAACAGTATGCATTGAAGGCACTCTGAATTGCAATATGCAACCACACTTCACCCAGAACTAAGTTTTTAAATGATAAAGCAGTGCCAGGGCAAATTAGAGCACACAAACCCCCTACAGCTGAGGTAGACAATGGGACAGCTAGGATCCTTGGTATCAAGTGTGGGAGACTGAGGAGCATCATATTCCTGAGTGTGTTCCAGCGATTGTGCTATTTCTACAACATCTCATTCATTACGTACAAAGAGAAGTCATCAACAGCTCCAAGGAATACAGTTCAGCATGTTTTCCTTTTTGTGAGAATCTGCAGTGGGTTGGGGACGCTTTGCCTAGCACTTTGAAATCTTAGTACATTAGTAATAATTTATATAGTATTAGAGCTGTCAGAGAACATCAAGATAATTTTCAGATGCCCCTTTTTCCTTTAATGCTTTGAAATATTCGAGTCTAAAAGTGTCTGAAATATGCTCTTGCTATGTCAGAAGGAAAGCACCCAGGAGAAGACAGTAGGTAAAGCACCCAGAAAGACAGACTGAGACGGTGGCTTGAGAACACTTTATTCATTAACAAAAATCTTGATTGATTTTGTGAATTTGTTTCAGAATGTTTTCCTTACTAGAGGAAACAATTGAATGATCTTGCATAGAGAAAAGAAATCCAGATTCCCTTAAATTATTTTTTGTACCATATGATGCAGAAATTTCACTTCTAGGTATATATTCAGAAGAAAAGAAATCAGTATATTGAAAAGCTCCCTGCACTCCCACGTGCACAGCAGCACTATTCACAACAGCCAAGATACGGAAGCAACTTAAGAGTTCACCAGCAGATGAATGGATAAAGAAAATGTGGGACACATACACAATGGAGTACTATTCAGCCATAAAAATGAATGAGATCCAGTCATTTGCAACAATATGGATTCACTCGGAGGTCATTAGATTAAATGAAGTAAGCTAGGCACAGAAAGATCAACTTTACATATTCTCACCTATTTGTCAGTGCTAAAAAGGAAGCAATTGAGCTCATGGAGATAGGGAGTAGAATGATGGTTACCAAATGCTGGGAAGTGTAGTGGGAAGGGGGAATGGTTAATTGGTACAAAAATATAATTAGATAGAGTGAATAAGATCTAGTATTTGATAGCACAATAGGGTGACTTCAGTCAACAAAATTTATCACACATTTAAAAATAACTTAAAAAGTATAATTGGATTGCTTGTAACACAAAGAAAGAAATAAATGCTTGATGTGATAGATATCCCATTTACCTTGATGTGATTATGATGCATTGTATGCCTGTATCAAAATATCTCATATATCCATAAATATATACCCTTACTATGTGCCCACAAAAATTAAAAATTAAAAAACCCTTAAACAACAAAAAAACCCCAAATCCCCCCTGCCTTTTTTTTTTTTTTTGAGACAAGGTCTCTCTGTCACCCAGGATAGAGTGCAGTGGTGCGATCTTGGCTCACTGCAACATCCACCTCCTGGGTTCAAATGATTCTTTTACCTCAAGTAATTCTTTTACCCAAGTAGCTGGGATTACAGGTGTGTGCCACCGTGCCCAGTTCATTTTTTTGTATTTTTAGTAGAGACAGGGTTTCACCATGTTGGCCAGGCTGGCCAAATTCCTTTTTGTCATAGGAACGAGATAGGCATAAATTCTCCACGAAGGAATTATTTCTATTGGAAAGAATATGGGAACTACATTTTTTTATTTGCTTCAGATATGGGACTTTTGGTGAAATTTCAGTTTTCTGCGCATTGTACTTACACAACAAGTTTTTAGAAATCACGCTGTAATTCTCAACTGAGAGATACGTATCATGATCAACCTTTGCCACTTATACTCTGATACATGTGGTGGTGTATTTCCAGATTTTTACTATATGTGGCTGTAAAAATGCTGTTATGGGCTAGAGTGTGTCCCCTGCCAAATTCGTATGTTAAAATCCTAACCCAAGCACCTCAGAATGTGACCTATATGGAGATGGGGTCTTTTAAAAGGCAGTTAAGTTAGATGAGGACACTGGAGTAGGCCCTAATCCATTATGACTAGTGCCCTTGTATGAAGAGAAAATTAGGACACAGGCCCAGAGGGAAGACCATAGAAGTGACATCTACAAGCCGAGGGGAGAGGCCTCAGAAGAAACCAACTCCACAGATGCCTTGATCCTGGACTTTCAGCCTGTAAGACTGTGAGAAAATCAGCTTCTGTTGTTTAAGCCATTGAGTTTATGGTGCTGTGTTATGACAGCCTTAGCTGATTAAGACATATGCCCGTAATTTTATGACTCAGTAAAGAAAATATTCACTTTTACTTAATTAACCCAATCATGTTCTTTACACACAAAGAAGGAGTCTTTCAGATCTGTTACCCCAGGACCTGTCACAATGCATGGCGTACGGAGGCACTCTGTGCACACGTTGAGTTTATGGACTGTCCCTGAATGTCATTCAGATGGAGGACTTTGCTTGTGGCCCTAGTTGTGTGATATGAACAGACTTCAGCATGGCCATCCCTGCCGACACCACCACCTCAGATATTCCATCAACGCTCCTTAGCCCCGAGAGCAGGCCAAAAAGACAAAGAACATGGTCTCCAAGCAGCCCAGCCCCAAGCAACACGACTCCCTGGGGTTTCTCCAAAAAGAGAAGGGTGCGTTGAGTGGCTCTTAGCTGTTCCTACCAGGATATACAGGTGAGCCAAGAAAAACCACATGGCTAGCTTTATCAGGAGCTGCTGACAGGCCTGAAAGATCCAAAACGGACACCTGACCCATGTGGCTGTTGTCAGAACACTATCCACCATGGCAACCGGGCCAGTTTCCATCGCACATGTGTCCCGCAGCTCCACCGAAAAGGATCAAGAAAGTCAGGATTCTAAATACCAACAGCATCACTCTGTCAAAACCACCCTTGCAACCTTTCTCAGAAAAGGAAATGTAATGACAAGATGAAAGTTAGCCAGAACGGCCATGTCCAGAAAAGCTCTCAGTAGTACAGCAATCTGTCCGAAATACTCTAACCTACAAGGTGGCCACGGTCTCTTCAGAGGGTCATGGAGCTCTGCAAAGCTTGTCTTAAAACTGATTAAGGTAAAATAGTTATTAGAAGACATCTTTTTCTTTCTTAAGATCAATAGAAAAATAAACAGGGCTGGGCAAGGTGGCTTACACCCAGAATCCCAGCACTTTAGTAGGCCAGGACAGGAGGATCGCTTGAGCCCAGGAGTTCAAGAGCAGCCTGGGCAACACAGCAAGAACTCATCTCTACTTAAAAAACAAAATTAAAGTATCAGCTATGCCATGAGCTATCTAACCAGGTGCCCCTCTCCCACCATTTCCTCTCACTGTACCCTGTTTAGGTCCTTCACAGAACTTAGGACAATTTCGATTTGTCTTTCTCTCTCCTCGCCTCCCCGCCTATTTATTTTCTGTTTTCCCCATTAAGGGCAGGAACTGTGTTTATTGTATTTGCCATTATATATTCAAGACAAATTATGATGCCTGCTACATAATAAATGCTCAATAAATATTTGTAGAATGACTGACTGAATGAAAAAAATGTTAAAGGGGACTGAGGGAAGAAGCTAAAATATATTTAGTTTTTGTGCTGTGTACCTTTTAAGGCACTGTTGTAGGGTCACCTCATTTAATTCTTAAAACATAATAGATGCTTAATAAATATTTTTAGAATGACTAACTGAAGGAAAAAAATGTTAATGGAAACCAAGGAAAAAAGCTAAAATACATTTACTTGTTACTGCACTGTGTACCTTGTAAGGCATTGTTATATGATCATGTCATTTAATCCTTAAAACATTAGAATGCTGCACTCATTTATTAATTTATTGAGTGGAGTCTTGCTCAGTTGCCCAGGCTGGAGTGCAGTGGTGTGATCATAGCTCAGTGAAGCCTCGAACTTTTGGCCTCAAGCGATCCTCCCACCTTAGCCTCCCTAGTAGCTGGGACTACAGGCGTGCACCACTACACTTGGCTAGAGTGATATAATTTTAACATAATTTTTCCAGTAAGAAAACTGACATCCAGAGAAGTTTATAATTTCTTGGTGTTTCTGTAATTGTGAAATGAACTATCTCTCTGTTGCCTTTCTAGCACTTTGAAAATAAAATTCTCAATACTTCAGAATTAAACTTATGTATACACACGTGTGTGTGTGTTTCCAGTTTACTTTTCCTCTTGTCCAACCTTTCTGATGTGTTAGTGATTCTGAACTTTGTGCAATGCTGAGGTGAAGGCTGAGGTTGGCTACAGAGACGATGGCAGCTGAGCTACAAGGCAGTCTCTGTAATTTTGTTTTCACTGGTTATTTTCAATATATTTATTAGGTTGTTAAACTGAACCATCTTGACTGGCCCCAGCCAAGTTTCTTACAGTGGAAATGGCACATTAACTATGCAGCTGTCATGAGAGAAGTCAGTACTCTTAGGTGAGTGCCTGTAACTGAAATATGGATGGGCAAGTCAAGAGTGGGTCGAAGGTTCAACATGCTCTTTTCCAAACCTCTCTGGTTTGGAAATCTAACTCGAAACCTCCTGGAGTCAAGGCTTCTGATGAGATTCCTGGAGCTTCTTGGTCCAGGCGTGGGTTTGGAATACTTGGGAAAGGGCCGACCACAGGGATCTCAGGGCTCCTCATGCTGGCTCTGTTTGGAAGTGCTGAGCTGCATGAAAAGTAGGGCACTTGATGGGGTGGTGGAGATTTTTCAAAACCTCAACAGGAATTTCAATTGTTCATTTGGGCAAGAGTTTGGGTTTGGTTCCTACGTAAGCCCAAGTAGTTTGTTTTATACTGACTTTAGATTTTTTTGATTCAAATCTTTGCTGTTATTATCATGTAAGAAAATCAATCTATTATGGTATTTTAGTTAGTTTGGTCGTAATAAAAAAGTCAATATGTTGCAAATTATTAACAATACATTTAAAGAATGCCATTCTAAATGAGAGTGTGTTTTCTAGTATCTTAATGTATTAAAAAATTTTCAATGTTTTTTAAATTAAATGAATTAAATCATGAAAGAAGGACTAAAATGCTATTCTATCTGGATCAATGCCATTAACTAACCTTTTAAAATAAAAAAGCAGATTAGAGAACACTTAATATTTTTTCAACAATATTATTATTCATGAGACTTGATTATGCTAATATTATTTGAGAATGACATATTATAGTCATATAAAATGTGAAAAATATAGGCCTGAAAACAAATTGGATGGGTATTTATAAAGATTAATAAATATTCTAACTGGATATCATTGTGAAATTATAAATAATTTGCCTTAATATCATTGACGGATTCTAACCCAAAAGAATTCAAATATATTGGATTTTCTCTCCTGTTCAATTGGAATTCAAGGACTTAATCCACTTTTAATTACACTGTTCCTGTTGTTGCATCAAAAGGTATGTTTATCAACTGGTTTTGAGTTTAAGTAGCTGTTTCTTAAAATTCATTTTAAATCTTCTGTTTTTTTTTTATATAGGCTTTCATACTTTAAGATACAGTGCAGTTGAATACAGTTGAATATAGTTGAGTTGAGCTATTCAACTGATCAGCTCCCTGCAACTTAATATGTATGCTGAGAAAGAGTTGACTCTTGGGGGAATTTCTAATTTTTTGATATTTATCAGTTTAATATACTTAAAGTTTTGGGGTCTTTTGTGCTCATTTGAATTCAGATTTCTGTTTGCATAACACTTTAATGATGACTCGGATTAGAGATAGTTTCATTGATCAATAGACAGAAAAAGAGATTTGCCATCTTTTAAACTGATTCTTTAAGCACTTCATTTACCATTCTGAATTTTTTAACATTAATTTTTGTGATATTTTTACCAAGGCAATTCATCTCTGCTCTATTTTCTGATGAAGATATTGTGATTTTAACAGTAATTTAAAACAAACAAAAATTGAAGATAATTTTTCACATTTTATAACTGTATATTATAGAACTAAGTGTTTAAAAAAGCTGAAAATGACTCATTTAAAAGACCTAGTTTGTTTTAATTGGCTAGATATTAATTTCAAAAATTTAAAATAGGCAATAACTGTATTCTTGAATGCCTTAAAAACTCTGCACATTTATATAATCAAATGCTTTTTAAAGAATATTAGCCTTGCTTTTCTGAGACAGTTTTGAACTGTACAATTTCAAGGACTGAATTGAAGGGGAAACCATTAGGACTTGTTGATGGAGGATGCATTCACTACTGATTATTTTCTAATTCCTCCATGGATTTGATCAGTGTAGCCTCACATGTACATATTTACTTATGCACGTGCTTGTGAATGGTTTAAAGATGATTCACTGCATGCTGAGAGTGTTTTCTCCTCATGATTTGTCCCCGCTTGCTTACTGCTTCCAGCTCCTCAGCCTTTAAAGCGAAAGCACATTTTAAAGTTATTTCAAAATTATTTCTTTCTCCTTTGCTATGGGCAGTGTAAACCCTAAATAAAATTCTAAGCCCCCCAACCAACTGAATTGATCCCTCCTCTGGGCCAAGGGCATTCTAACGTAAACCTGAAACACTAGTTCAGGCTATGAGGGGAAGGGGTGGTTGGACATGCCTCATTATACCTTCCTCCCTTAGGAATTCACGCACAGGTGACCAGCACTGACATTAAAACAGAGACCTTAAGACTGACAAAACAGATGCTTTGTCGCAATAAGATACTAACATGAGATAGCAGGCCCTGAAAGAAATCGAAGTATTTTACCCCAAAACAGATTGCTTTGACATATATTTGACCCTTTCTATGTATTTTTTCTGATCCAGGAGAGAATCAACTAAAGAGTCTGGCACCTTTTAAAGTGTGATTAAGAAACATTTACAATCTATTCTCTCTGAAGCCTGCTACCCAGAGGCTTCATCTGTGTAATAAGAATCTTGAAAGCCGGGCACGGTGGCTCACGCCTGTAATCCCAGCACTTTGGGAGGCCGAGGTGGGTGGATCACAAGGTCAAGAGATTGAGACCATTCTGGCTAACACAGTGAAACCCCGTCTCTACTAAAAACACAAGAAAATTAGCCGGGCGTGGTGGCGGGCGCCTGTAGTCCCAGCTACTCTTGAGGCTGAGGCAGGAGAATGGTGTGAACCCGGGAGGCGGAGCTTGCAGTCAGCCGAGATCGCGCCACTGCACTCCAGCCTGGGAGACAGAGCGAGACTCCGTCTCAAAAAAAAAAGGAATCTTGGTCTCCACAACCCCTTCTCTTAACCCAGGCACTCCCTTCTATTGATTCCAGGTCTTTAGATTTTTCAACCAATTGCCTATCAGAAAATCTTTGAATCCACTAATGACCTGGCACGCCGCCCCCACTCCCAGCCCCAACTCTCCTAGTTGTCTTGCCTTTCCGGACTGAACCAATGTACATCTTTCATGTACTGTTGGATGTCTTATGTTAAAATGCTCAAAACCAAGCTGTAGCCTGACCACCTTGGGCACATGTTCTCAGGCCCTCCTGGGCCTGTGTCACGGGCCGTTGGTCACTCATATTTGGCTCGGACTAACTCTCTTCAAATATTTTACAGAGTCGAACTCTTTTTCGTCGACGGCAGCTAACAATTGAACTGTTTGGGGGATTAAAACATGAATCACAAACATTCCTTTCAGGTGGCATTTCATTTTTTTCTTCTGAAGGAAATCAAGAACCAGAAATTCAGTTTCTTCTAAATTAATTAGATCATTGTTTGCTGCTTTTCCTCTTCCTGACCTTCTCTTTTCATTGATTCTGGAAGGGAAGTGTGTGTTCCACTCATCTCAAAGGAATGCTTGCAATTTGGCGGTAGATTATGCAAACTCCAATTAGCGATCCACAAGGTGTTGAAAAAACAGGGCCTGATGTGTGGGAAATACTGGCAGCTCACTTCCAGCACTTGAAAAACACCTTCCTTGCTTAGATGTGAAGCCACATCTATATCAACATTAAATGCTGGTCAAAAATCACACTTACAATAGTTGAAATAGAATACAAAACCAAAGCAAACCAAAAAAGTTAAAAAGAAAAAGTCAAACACTTTAATTCTAGTTATGCTTCCGGCATAGAAGTCTCTAGATATTGCTAGTCAAGTCTTAATTAGAATGTCCTATGTAGTTTTAGGTTTTATGTTAAATTCTAACACATTTCATGCCTTCATTTCAATTAAAAATATTTACACTGGGCTTTGGGTATACAGGTCTTCATAAAGTCTAGTAGGGATTTGAAAGTGGGCAATGGAAATCAGCAAAGGCAGATGATTAGGGCTGAGAAACAGAAATAAATTCAATGAGGTCTCACTTAGAATTGGGATTATTTGGTTTGGAGAAAAATGGGTAAATTGTTCATTTGAAGATGCTTTAAGCTGAAAATTTTACATGCGTGCCTCATCTTATTATCTAGAACATTTCTGTGAATGAAGGAGAAAGGTACATTCCCAATGTGTGGAGGAATTCCTACAGAGAAAAAACGTGGT
Source organism: Pan troglodytes (assembly GCF_028858775.2). Lineage (NCBI taxonomy): Eukaryota > Metazoa > Chordata > Mammalia > Primates > Hominidae > Pan > Pan troglodytes. The sequence continues at coordinate 147,918,853 of NC_072403.2, read as the reverse complement.
TGTTGTGTTGGGTGCAATGGCTCACACCTGTAATTCCAGCATTTTGGGAAGCTGAGGTGGGAGGATTGCTTGAAGTAGGGAATTTGAGACCTGGGCAACATGGCAAGACCCTATCTCTATAAAAAATATTAAATTAGCTGGGTGTGGTCGCACACACCTGTGGTTCCATCTACTTGGGAGGCTGAGATGGGAGGATCACTTGCGGCCAGGAGTTCTAGGCTGCAGTGAGCTACCGTCTATTGTGCCACTGTGCTCCAGCCTGGGTGACACCGTGAGGCCTCATCTCAAAAAAAAAAAAAAAATGGTTATGGTTATCCAAAGGAATACTCAGGGAGTCATTGATAAGGATGTAACCAGTATTCATAATTCCCTAGCTTCAGCTTTGTGCTCTGTCTCTCCATTTCTTCTGCTTCTGTTCTTCGGTTGCTAAGTGATATTCAACTTTTTTTCTTTTTAAAGAGTATTTATCATGAGACTTTGTATAACAGGACATATTGCATACCTGAAGATTTTTTTAAAATCCTAAAAAGGATTTTTAGTAAAAACTTTAAATATCTGTTTTCATAACTGGTTTGCACCTGCATAGTGAAAGAGCTGAACATCTATTCTTTTGCAGTTGCCCAGGCTATGCCTATTTCATTAACTTATTCAAAGATCCAAAGTGCCACATTCATGTTCTCTAAGGGCTTTGAATCTCTCATATTTATGGGTGCTATAACAAGAAAATGATGGCTTTGTAAAGGAGCATCAATAACGTTTCATTTCTGTTCAGTATTTGGTTCGGAGTCATCCCACCTCTCCTATCTACTCTGAGACCATGCATGTTGCCTTCTAAAAGGACCAAACCAAACCCAAACAGCAAACATGGAATCCAAGGTGCACGTCTGCTCTAAGGGTTATTGAGTCATCCTGGGGGAGTCACATTTCCCAGCATTAAGTATAATATTATGGGCAAGGCCTTTGTGCTGTTGTGCAATGGAAACAGGAATTGCTGTATTGCCTCGCAGGTACAAGAGTCTTTCCTTCTGAACAGCTATTAAGTCAGACTGGCTAAAAATAAGGAAAGAGCCACATATAGACATGCCTGGATAAAACTTAAAACAAACAAAAAAAGCCTTTATGGAAATCACTGGATTGTGAGCTTTGAGGAAGCCGTTGGCAGTGGTGTGTAAAATTGGTGACCTTGTTGTAAACCACCAGTTAGAACTCTGAAGATCACAGAGGGAAATACTATTTTCACATTGTTACTAAGAACTGATAAAAAATAAAGAGCATATCTTAGTGGTTAAAATCTGAAATATTAACTGTTCCATAATAGCTGCTATTCTAGAAATCTGATCTTTCTGAAATTTATGCCTAATCAGACTTTGAAAAATCCAGAATAAACTAAACTATTTAGATGAAAACGTTACATAATCACCATGTAATAGAATCTGAGACACTGAACTCTATAATTTAATATTAATTGATATACGGTTGTATACCCTGAATTTCTTGTTTGCTGTTGGGTTTGGTTTGGTTTTTTGGAAAGCAACATGTATGGCTTCAGGGTATATGGAAGGGGTGAGCCGATTTTAAACAGAATCCTACAATGCTTCTGAAATTGAAGTTAAAGCAGCAATATTCCTGGCACCCTGGGATTCAATTAGATGCTTTGTGATGCCTTCTCACTCCCTGGCTACAGAGTATACCATTAACTACAATAGAAGTTTATGAAATAGCCAAATCAAGCCCAAAGTCTCTTTTTAAATTAGCAAGACACTCATAATCATTAGTATGGCTTCTCAGATGAGGAAAAAAGGATGACAATTTCAGTTTTTTTATATTATTCTAGCCCTGTGATTTAGCCTCAAAGGTGGTTTTGTGAAGCAAACGTCTAATTTGATAAGCTGATTTGTAAATAATTGTATAGGAGAAATGGTTAATAACATAATTTTATGGCATCTTCAAAGCAAACTGAGAAAACCCTACAAGCAAACCGAGAAATACGAGCTGTAGTGTTTTGTTTCTAGGTAGCTGCTGTCAAGTCCTGCTAGTCCCAGAGAGGTTCAAGTAGATGCCTCTTCCTTGACTTTTAGGCATACATGAAATTGTGCTCTGGCAATGATTAGATATAAATGCATTTGCACACACAGACAAATGCCACCCTCGTAAACCTACAAATTGTTGGACTCTGTTACTTGCATTTGTTTATTCATTCATTCACAATGAATATTTATTGAGCATCTCTATCAAGTGCCAGGCATAGAGCAGTAACAAATACTGTTTCTGCTCTTGGGGGGCTTACAGTGTTTTGAGAGGAAAGCAGAAATGAAACATAATTATGAATGTCATGAAGGAGAATGAAGGGTAGGTGCCTAACTTCCTAATCGGGACATCAGGAAAGGCCCTCCAGAAAGAGTGACAATTAAGCTAAAGACAACGAAAACCATGCTTTATGGGCCACAGGAATTGACTTGCTTTCAGAAGGAAGGGAAATGGATGGAGCTGATTGTCTTACCTCTGTTGTAAAGTTCTTGGTGAAGGTTTCAAAGATGAAGGTGGAGAAAACGAAAAGAGACAGCTGAGAGAGGGGTCAGAACCAGGCAAGGGGACGAATGAGAGTGAACCTGAGACACTCAAGCTTTAAGGAGGGGAACTGTCTCCATGAAGGCCCCACATTTGAGAACACTGGGTAACAGCCTAAGTGGTCTCCTACGGATTCCTTCTTTTGAGCAGCTTGTTCCTAGCCTGGCATTCAATGAACTTGCCACCAACAGAGAAGCAGGTGGGTAGCTTTTGCATTTATGAGATTAAAAAACTGAAGTTTTTATTTTTGCCTACTGTTTGGTAATTTTTGGCTCCTTGCGCACAGAGAGAAAATAATCATAAGTAATTTGGCTTGTTTTTCTTCTCTCAAAGCATTTGTTTGGCCTGTTTGTGCTTTTCCTTTATAGGTGTAATGTTAATACAGCTGCACTCTCAGAGAAATTTTAAATACTAATAGTCTTCCATTGCACGCTAAAACAAATCCCAGAGTAAAAAGCTGTTCAATTAAGAAGTTGTGAATATTTTCATAGTTTTATCACATGTTAATAAAATCCAAAGCCAGATGATACTCCACACATTGCATTAAAAAGAATTATATTTTTCAGTCAACATTATTAATTATGTAGTAAAAAAAAAACTTTAATGAGAAGCTACCTTGGACTGGACAAATGGGTGTTGGAGGGGAATTTATTATGTTAGCCAGGAAGATATGGAATATTGAAAAATAACTATAGCATAAGCTAGAAGATGCTATGGGTGATGGGGTAGGGCTGATTCTTGAAGGATAAGGGAATTTGGAAATGAGAGGGTTGGATATGAGGTTTTGAATGTCTAGGGAGGACAATTTTGAGTAAACGTTCAGAGGCAGAAGTAACAGTGAATATGAGAAACACGAACTGTGCGGTTTCGTTGGTGTGCAGGGAAAGTGAGGCGGAGAAGTGGAAAGTATGGGCGGGGCTGCCTTATGGCCTGCCGTGGATGCTAAGTTAGCTGGGAGCCACTGGAAGATTTCCCAGAGAATAGCATAAGCAGAGCTGCGCCTTGGAAAGAGTAACTTGTAATAAGATGGGTTCATCTTTAAGCCATGCTGAAAGCAGGGAACACAGGTAGGGGACTACTGCAGTAGTCTAGGTGCAAAATGAGGAGGTCCTGACTTACCAAGGTGGTGGAAGAAATGGTCAGAAGGATACGGATGGGAAAAATATTAATGAGTATACATAGTTCCTTTGATTTTTGTGAGATATTTGTGGTTTACTTTTAACTTCAAGATATCCCATTGTGGTTTTAAAATGGTATGTATCTAAGGGCTTTATCAGCCACTGAGCCAGAGTCTCCATGGGTCTGGTTAATCAGATGCTGTTCATTAAAGTAACTCCACATGCTCTTCCAGGTCACTGCCTACAATTTTGCAAGCCCTTGCGATAATATTTACCCATATTTACTTGAGACTCAGATTCACATATTGCTATTTTAGAACCTTGTTTTTTGTAGGCAGGGTCACTAATACTAGTCTAATTTTGCAGAAAAGCCTGATCAAAGTTATACTAGCAAATATTCAATTAAAGGTTCTCATCACTATTTATTGTTGTCTCTCAATCTGTCTCAGTTTTGAAGATTCAAACCCATACTAATATCTTGAGAATCTAGAATGACAGCAGAAAATCTAAACATGGGTCAGTGTTAACAGTCTCTGCTCTCCTTGCTTCCTTTTCCTGTCTACTCTGCTCCACAAGAATCTGAGATGGGCTAGAATCAACTGCTAGATTCTAGTGCATGCCTAGAGCAATCTCAGCCTTAAGTTCAATCTGGGGCCTTGGAAACTACTCCAGATTCACTCCAGAGAGCAATTTGGTCCTTTAGGTCAGGTCACAGGCGAACTGGGCATTGGAGCTGGAAAGGATGTGGTGGTGAGAGGAAGGGATCTTTCAGGACCCTAGAGTTGCTCTTCTCGTGCCTGTAATGATCTTCTTCCATCTTGTTTACTTGGCACCTCAGTGATCCTGACATCTGTCCTGACATTTTGATGCTTCTTTTTACCTATCCACAAGTAAGATAAAAGGGTACAAACTTTCAGCTGTAAGATGAATATATTCTGGAGACTGAATGTACAGCATGGTGGCTATAGTTAATAATAATGCATTATGTCACCTGTACTCCCAAAACTATTGAAATAACAATAAATTTAAAAAATGTATTCTATACTTGGAATTCTCTAAGAGCTTAGATATTAAATATTCCTACCACCACCCACCACCACACAAACACAAAAAGGTAACTATGTGAGGTGATGGATATATTAATTAGCTTCATTGTGGTAATTATTTCATAATGTGTACATATATTAAAACATCATGTTGTCTACTTTAAACATATACAATTTTTATTTGTCAATTATATCTCAATAAAGGTGGAAAAAATTTTTAAAAAAGGATAATAGTACTGTATTTACCTTACGAGGATGGCGTGAGGATTGCCTGCAAAGCATTAGAACATGGTTTAGTTCACAACCACTCCAGTATACCCTTAGAGGTGGTTAGGCCTCCACGCACTGGCGATCCCACAGAGCTTTGCTCGGCTCGATCACAGTAAGCATCACATGCTATTTTACTGTTTCAATTTCTGTCTTATCCCTAGATCGCACGCTCCATAAGGACTGGCACAGTAATGCTAATATCCCATGTTTGAGTTCTGGCAATGTACCAGGAATTGTACTAACTTAAAAATGAGAGGACTGAGGTCTTGAGAGGTTAGTTTGCCAAAAATCACATATGTAGCAAGAGCCAGATCAAGATTCAGCACTGGGTATAGAGTTGCATTCTCAATCTCCACTTGCACTATCTTAGTCTTTGTAATCCCTCTATCCCCTCACTTCGAACTGTCACTGCCCTACCCAGCATGGTACTATGCCCAGCATTGATTCAATGCTTATTTAATACTTGATGAATGGGTTTGATGGCTTCTACTCTATGAGTGGTTGAGTTTGGACACATATGACCTCCGCAGGGTACTAAGTAGCTGAAGGCAGTGAGGGGTATTGTTGTCCCAATTTTTACATCTGAATTTCATGTTTGGCAGGCAATACTGCCCTTATTTCTTATATGGGGGTGGGAGAGAGGAAGAGGAATCATTAAAAGTTAATTGCCCAAGAATTCCTGATCCAGACTTGTCCTTTGACCTCTTCACCCACAACAAATCTCCTTGAACTGTGCCAAATTTCTTTGATTCTTTTCTTTGTGAGTATTCAAATCTATATTTAATTTTAAAGAAAGTGTTTAATTCATCAATAAGAATTCCAAACTATGTATCTAGTCAACTAAATGTAACGGTGTGAATATTTTGTTAAGAATTGGACAAGTGAAGACAATATATCAGCCAGATGAGAGGAAAAAGAATTCAAACACATACACACAGAAACACACACACATGCAGAACTTTTTATGATCTCTGACGCCTGCAAACAATGCCATTGACACTAATATTGATTCATTTGAAAATAAAACTGTTTGCTGTGCTACTAGATAATAACAATTTATTTTAAAGTAACATAAAACAGAGGGTGCCAGCCAACTTCATAGTATTTGCCTTATTCATTTACCTTCATGCATTCAATAAATAATTATTGAGCATCTATTACACAACAGTCACTATGCATGGCACAATGTTCCAGAAAATAGTATGACAATTCTCCTACTGATGCCTTCACTGAGAGAGCAGCCAATACAACTCCAAGGACTTCTTTTTTAAAAAGAAGTGGAATATATCAAATGAAGCAAATGAAGTGAAAAGAACTCTAGGCTTAGAATCAGGAGGAGAGGATTAGAATCTCAGCTTGGTCACATAGTGATATAACCTTGAATTTACTCAGCACAGACAGTGGCAGATATTGTACAAAGCCTTCTTATTTAGGTTTTTACTAGCTATGTGATCTGGGACAAGTCATTTATGTGGCTTGAGCCTCAATTTCCCATTTGTAAAGTGGAGTACTAATTCTGTGTCTACCTCACAGGGTTGTTATAAGAATTAAGGAGCTAATCTAAATAAATGATTTTTGTACATCCTAAATTGCTGTCTCATGGAAGTTATTATAATAACTCTGTTGTTTATATTACCACAATTTAGATTTTCTTGTAATTTACACCTTTTCTCTGATTTATGGCATTTTTACTCAGCTAATAAAATGATTTTAGGTTCTTACTTACATACTTCTCATGCATACTACTGTTTATACATTTGAATTTTAATATAATGTTTCCTTAAAGTGGGCAGAAAAGAAGAAAGGGCAGAGGAGACAACTGGAGGAGAAAGTACAAGGAGAGGAAAAAATAACAAATCAAATGGGAGCCAAAAGAATCACTCCCTTTCCCCATAAGGTCAGGAACAGGGTGAAGGTCTGGGATTATGACCTAGATTTAGAAATCATCCTTATTCAGGAAAAATGCTCTGCAAAATAATGATTAGCTAAAGAAGAAGGAGGGATATATTAGCTATTAATTTTTATAAACTAGATTTAAAATAATTATCCATTTTCATTCTGATATATGTGTCTTCCAATTTTTCAAGATTAACATTCCACATTAGAATACATGGGTTTGAATTTTAGTTAGTTCTTCATGCCTGGTTCCTCAATTCCAAACTGGGTTGAAAATTCTCAAAGGGAAGGGCTGTAATTTGTATGTCTTCCTATCCCTCTCCAAGCTTGGCAGAGTTCAGGTGGATCAGGAATGATTAATTTATGGCAAATACTTCCTATAAAGTGATGTTCAATGTTCCAACCACCACCTTCACTATTTTCTTAATTAAGATGTAGGATGATTAGCCTTTTACTTATGGAAGCAATCCATTTATTTCAACTGTGAGGAGGTAAGAGTTAAAATTTTGAATGTGAAATAGTCATGAAAACTGAGCAGCATGATTTTGGGGAGATTAATCGAGTAGACTTTGGGATAGTATTCAAGCAGCTACTACGTTCTTGGAGTTCGCATAATTAAAACTTATAAATTTATGCCTAGCATCTAGGCTTTTCCCGCTCAACTGCAGCAAAGCCACCACCCCTCCTTGCCAAAGTTGTCATTCTGAGCTTAAATCAAATGCGGGCTCTGTTTCAAGTGACTGTGCCTTCCTGGCAGGGTTCCACCACAGCTCAGATCTCCACAGCATCCAGTTTGTCTGGCTCTGGTGCACAAAGAAGGAAAGTTTACATCGGCATAGCAAGTAGGAAGATTGCCTTTTGATTCTCCATCCAGGGATTTGATTAATTTTGTATAATTGCATTGAGGACATATTAAGCAATTGGGGTCAGAGATGAAGTCTGCATTCATTCTTCCATGTTTTCTCTGCCTCAGAAACAAGTCACTCAACCCATTTATGCCTAGTGTTCCATTATTGGAAGACTAACCTTGTGGGAGTTATTTATATCCTATTGCTCAAGGTCATCACCAAGGTCTGATTTTTTACAAAAATAAATTGCAATCTCTGGCATAAATGGGTTAACTCCTAAACTGTAAAGTTGCTGTTAGTTAGACCACCCCTGGCCCAAAGCACAGGTCAACTTGACCTGTCAACACACTTCATGCCAAACAACTGTTCAGACTGACTCATTCATAATTCATGCATCTGAAAAGACATAATCATGGATTATGTGTATTTAAGTTGCTGACTCTCTAATCCTATTTCTGCTATTTCCATAGCAGAACCTAAAAGGCTTACTTTCTATTAAACTATTCGTTATATAAATCACTTTTTCCCCCCCAAATCAGTGTCCTCAATGGTTGAGTAGTTATTTAAAGTAAATGACTTTGGTTCTAGTAGTCATTTAGTTCTAGTAAATGGACATGGTATACTATTTTCCCCCCTGAATTCTGTAAAATACCACCCATTAAAATCTCTCTTCCTCATCCCCTCTCTTACATTTTCCCCAAATCCACATGTTTGACAGCACAGAAGGATACCAGTTAACATGTGTGTTGATAAAAGATGAGGTTTATAAGCCTCCTGAATCTACCATTGCTTAAAACATTGGAATATAATAAACTAGGGCTGCTAATGAATAGCACATCCAAAACTCAGATAATTCTTACTAGTCTTATTACCTTAAAATAAATTAACCAGGTATTCTTTTTTCTTAATTCCCTTTGGTTATTGTTTCTGCTTTGCTACTGAATTCCCGGGAAATAGACACTGGAGGTGGGATGGGGACATAGCTTTTGTCCAGTGAGCATGCTGGGAATTCTGAATACTTTCAGGCTCCTTGGGACATTTGTGGGTGAGCAGATGTTACATGTTTTCAGGGTGTCCTTTATTTCCAATTGAAGATTATCCAAACTCTGAAATCTCATGAGGATATCTAATGGTTTTTCTTGAACATAACTGGAAGACCTTGACCCCTGCCAATTTCATTAGGAGATAAACTATTACTGTATGTTGATCTCTTTACAAAACCCCTGATTTTTGAGATCCCCCCTATCTGGTGCTTTGGAAAGATCTGCCACTTGTCAAGAGTGATCAGTCTTGATTCCTAAAAAGCAGTGGTTGGAATTCTAATGGCAACGTGTTATAGATTGTCTTTTTGCATTATTAAATTGTGAGCAGAGGCGGGCGCAGTGCCTCATGCCTGTAATCCCAGCACTTTGAAAGGTCGAGGCAGAAGGATTACCTGAGGTCAGGAGTTCGAGACCAGCCTGGAAAACATGGTGAAACCCCGTCTCTACTAAAAATAAAAAAATTAGCCAGGCGAGGTGGTGCACGCCTGTGACCCCAGCTACTTGGGAGGCTGAGGCAGGAGAAGTGCTTGAACCTGGGAGGCGGAGGTCGCTGTGAGCTGAGATGGCACCACTGCACTCCAGCCTGGGTGACAGAACAAGACTCCGTCTCAAACAAAAAACTGTGAGCAGATATCATCCCAACAAAATGGTGATCTAGAATCTAGATTCAAGTAAAAGCTTTGTGATGACATGGGTTTTTGACTTAAGTGGCCATTCATACCATGAATAATTGACAACTCAAAAATAAGAACACAAACTTCTCCTTTTAACTAAGGATTTAGTTGACAACCAAATACTGGCAAATTCAAGATTGTGTGTACAAAATTACTTTTGCATGTAATTTGACCCAACCAAACTTTAAACTCTGCATCTCCACCCTAAACCATTCAGAACATTTTGGTAATTGTATGATTAGAGGTATTAGGCTTTCATTGTATACTTTGATGTATAATGGGTGAGAGTTTGATTAAAAAATAGAAGGATACTTTCAAGATTTACCATGGGAATTGCAAATATAATTAAGCCAAAAGTCTGTTCTATGACTTTTCTTTCCACTATTTATGACTCAGAGTAATGAACCATGGATGAGGGAATGTGAATTGAGTTAGTGCTTCCTGATCTTCAAGGATAAGCTAAAAAAGCAACTTAATATTTCTGGGTAATCAGTAGAAATGAGAATAGTGTGGGATAATAACCATTAGCATGTACATCACTTAGCTTATTATGTACCAGCAGTGTGCTAGTTCTTTGTGTGGATTAACTGATTTAACCTTCACAATCGCACCACAATGCAGTTTCTTTGGTTATTTCCATCTTACAAATGAGAAAACCGAGGTCCAAAGAGTTTAGTAAAGATACAGGGCCATTGGGCTCCAGAGCTCATCTTTTAACCATGATAATGAATTAAAGAGAAGTATGCCTAAGGATAGGGCCAAAGGGGAGGGGCTTAGGGAAATAGAAGGCTATTAATTTTTCATAAGATTAACAAAAAAGAATACAAACCAGAACCACAAACATAAAAAAGATGGAGTCAGCCAAGCGCAGTGGCTCATGCCTGTAATCCCAGCACTTTGGGAGGCCGAGGCAGGTGGATCACCTGAAGTCTGGAGTTTGAGACCAGCCTGGCCAACATGGCAAAACCCCATCTCTACTAAAAATACAAAAATTAGCTGGGTGTGGTGGCAGGTGCCTGTAATCCCAGCTATTGGGGAGGCTGTGGCAGGAGAATCGATTGAACCCAGGAGGCGGAGGTTGCAGTGAGCCAAGATCACGCCATTGCACTCCAGCCTGGGCAACAAGGGCAAAACTCTTGTCAAAAAAAAAAAAAAAAAAAAAAGGATTCTATCTGCAAAGGAGTTCAGAATTGAAGGCTTACTGAAAAGTGTGCCTCTAACTTTTCAGCTTTGTAAGGCAATTGCCAAAAAGCAAGAACTGCAGAAAGAACTTGACAATTTTTAAGATGGCCCAAGAAGCCTTTAAAACACATTAATATAACTAGAAGTCATATCACCGTTATAAATAAACAGTTCACCTGTGTATGCACATATCTTGGCTGGCCCTTAATTAAAGCTTGGTTTCCAATGAAGGGGCAAAGTTATTCAACATGGTTAGTGTGGGAAAGACTGATGATGTATAGCAACTGTCGACCTAGACCTTGGTGAGCTGTCAGGAATAGGAGCAGCTCACCTCTAAGAAGTTAAGACACACAATACAGAACATGTCTTTCTAGTGCCATCCAGATTCCTCCTCCTCCTTCTACGTTTCCCCTCATTCTCTGTGCCACCTCTGGCATTATCTAGCTCCCGTCTTCTTTTTCCTTTCTGAACTCCATTGTTCTTTTAAAAAGCCGGTGTTACTTTGGAAATTATACTTTCTGGAATCTTTTAGTCTTCCACTCTTCTCCTTCCTTATCTTGCAGGATCATTGTCCAGTGTCTTACTAATACAAAGAAAGAACCTTGTTCTTTGTACAAAGGAGCAAGAACCTTGTTTCGTTTCTGCTGTTAATCTGGTTCCTTTAGACCCCACCCCCTTGCCCATGCCACATGGGCAGCCCTCCTCTGTAAGTTTCTTTGGAAGTGGTCTCAGAAACAATGTCTGGACTGCAGATCTAGGTACACTTAGCACCCAGCTGCTCCTCACTTTTGTACTGAATAGGAATGGATCCACTTGTTTTCATATTTACTGTGCTGCTTTCAGTGTAATATTTATCTTTTAATCTAAACATGCACATTCTTTCCAGTCTTTCTGGATCTTTGGGAAATACTAAAAGGATTTTCACTGAGAAGAATGTTGGGCAAAGTGTGTGAAATGGGTTCAAATAAAATGAAAAATGTATTCAGATATTTACTCTGAACTTTTAACACAACATGAATTTTTGAGTCTCTCCATCTACATGTGTTCCTACACTGAGGGAATACCAATGAAGTAAAAGACTCAGTGCTGGTACTCAAGGTAGAGAGCAAAAAGTTTTATTAAAAAGTAGAAGTAAAGAATACTTTCAAGGTTTACTACTGGAAAGGCAAATCCACATGTTTTACAGCACAGAAGTTAGAGTACATCATCTCCCTGCCCTTCTCACTCCCCACACGTTAAACATGTTCTGCTAATTCCACCATGGGCATATCTACCATTATAATCTTTAAAATGGAAAGAGAAAAATTAAGAAGCAGTGCTCCCTTTTAGATAGTAGAAATGTTTTTAGATTGGCCTTTGGTCTGTGCCAGACATTTGGCTCTAATTCTATACACATATGTAGAGATGAGCCACCTGGACAGTTTTACAGACCCTCACAATGAAAGACAGTTCCACAGTGATATGGTTTGGCTCTCACCTTGAATTGTCATAGTCCCTATGTGTTTTGGGAGGGACCTGGTGGGAGGTAATTGAATCATGGGGGCAGGTATTTCCTGTGCTCTTCTCGTGACAGTGAATAAGTATCATGGGATCTGATGGTTTTATAAAGGGTAGTTCCCCTGCACACACTCTCTTTTGCCTGCCGTCATGTAAGATGTCCCTTTGCTTTTCCTTCATCTTCCACCACGATTGTGAGGCCTCCCTAGCCATGTGAAAATGTGAGTCCATCCTCTTCAAGGAGAACTACAAACCACTGCTCAAGGAAATAAAAGAGGATACAAACAAATGGAAGAACATTCCATGCTCATGGGTAGGAAGAATCAATATCGTGAAAATGGCCATACTGCCCAAGGTAATTTATAGATTCAATGTCATCCCCATTGAGCTACCAATGACTTTCTTCACAGAATTGGAAAAAACTACTTTAAAGTTCATATGGAACCAAAAAAGGGCTCGCATTGCCAAGTCAATCCTAAGCCAAATGAACAAAGCTGGAGGCATCATGCTACCTGACTTCAAACTATACTACAAGGCTACAGTAACCAAAACAGCATGGTACTGTTACCAAAACAGAGATATAGACCAATGAAACAGAACAGAGTCCTCAGAAATAATGCCACATATCTACAACTATCTGATCGTTGACAAACCTGACAAAAACAAGAAATGGGGAAACAATTCCCTATTTAATAAATGGTGCTGGGAAAACTGGCTAGCCATATGTAGAAAGCTGAAACTGGATCCCTTCCTTACACCTTATACAAAAATTAATTCAAGATAGATTAAAGACTTAAATGTTAGACCTAAAACCATAAAAACCCTAGAAGAAACCTAGGCAATACCATTCAGGACATAAGCACGGGCAAGGACTTCATGTCTAAAACACCAAAAGCAATGGCAACAAAAGCCAAAATTGACAAATGGGATCTAATTAAACTAAAGAGCTTCTGCACAGCAAAAGAAACTACCATCAGAGTGAACAGGCAACCTACAGAATGGGAGAAAATTTTTGCAATCTACTCATCTGACAAAGGGCTAATATCCAGAATCTACAATGAACTCCAACAAATTTACAAGAAAAAAACAAGCCCATCAAAAAGTGGGCAAAGGATATGAACAGACACTTCTCAAAAGAAGACATTTATGCAGCCAAAAAACACATGAAAAAATGCTCATTATCACTGGCCATCAGAGAAATGCAAATCAAAACCACAATGAGATACCATCTCACACCAGTTAGAATGGTGATCATTAAAAAGGCAGGAAACAACAGGTGCTGGAGAGGATGTGGAGAAATAGGAATACTTTTACACTGTTGGTGGGACTGTAAACTAGCTCAACCATTGTGGAAGTCAGTGTGGTGATTCCTCAGGGATCTAGAACTAGAATTACCATTTGACCCAGACATCCCGTTATTGGGTATATACCCAAAGGATTATAAATCATGCTGCTCTAAAGACACATGCACACGTATGTTTATTGCGGCACTATTCACAATAGCAAAGACTTGGAACCAACCCAAATGTCCAACAATGATAGACAGGATTAAGAAAATGTGGCACATATACACCATGGAATACTATGCAGCCATAAAAAATGATGAGTTCATGTCCTTTGTAGGGACATGGATGAAGCTGGAAACCATCATTCTCAGCAAACTATTGCAAGGACAAAAAACCAAACACCGCATGTTCTCACTCATAGGTGGGAATTGAACAATGAGAACACATGGACACAGGAAGGGGAACATCACACACCGGGGCCTGTTGTGGGGTGGGGGGAGGGGGGAGGGGGGAGGGATAGCATTAAGAGATATACCTAATGCTAAATGATGAGTTAATGGGTGCAGCACACCAGCATGGCACATGTATACATATGTAACAAACCTGCACATTGTGCACATGTACCCTAAAACTTGAAGTATAATTTTTAAAAAAAGGTGAGTCCATTAAACCTCTTTCCTTTATAAATTACCCAGTCTCAAGTATGTCTTTATTAGCATAGAGACCATTCAGTGGAGCCAATGGGATAGGACCCAGCTTGTGCCTTGGGACTGGTCTGACATAAGGGATCAAGAATATGTCCGCAATTGCGGGGAATGAGGATGGAAGAGTGTAGTCATATGAGGGAAGTGCCAGGTTAAAAACCAGGTAGAAGACTCAGGATCCACCTATGAGTTAGTTAGAGCACCTTACCAATGTGTATATAATTGAAGCCAAATGCCTGGCACAGACCAAAAGCAAATACAAAAACACTTCTGCTATCTAAAAGGAAGCATTGCTTCTTAATTTTTCTCTTTCCATTTTAAAGATTATAATGGCAGGTATGCCCATGATGGGATTAGCAGCATGGGTTCGGCATGCTGTGGGTGGGGTGGCTGTACCCTAACTTTATACACCCACAAGAACTGAGCTCTGGGTGGAGACTTGCACTTTTCCCACATGGCTGCACTCTTCCATGGGGAGCCAATGGGATGGGCCCCAGTTGGAACTCCTCAGTTCTTTATGGAACCGTCTTTCACTACAAGAGCCTGCAAAACTCTCCCCAGCTGGTTCACCTCTTCCCATTTACTTCAACTCTTCAGGAGGACATTCTCCAGTACCAGACTGACAGTCCTCATCAAAAACTGCTCCACATACCCGAAGCCAGGAAAAATATCTTTCTTCCCAGCAAATCTTCTTGGAGATAATGAATGTAGTAATCATTTTTGCTTCCCCTTTGCCCTGTCTGCTAGGAAGTTCTGATCCCAGTTTTGCTCAACTGCTTTGCGTAACTCTTCTCTTTCCTCCTACGTTTTATATATGGCTTTATCTCTCATCCTGACAGAATGGTTTTATGTGCTTGTGTACTTACATTTTATTGTAAGCTTCATATAAGCTTACAAGTCTTTTTGGAAATAGGTAGATATTGTGCAAAGAAGTTTTTATCTTCAGGCTTTTTTTTTACTTTAAATGTACATGTAATGTAATATCTATTTAAATCTTTATTTAAATTCCTACTTCATCCCTCTGAACAGCCCATACATGTGCCTCTGCTTATTACGTAATGGTCAAGTTCCATGGTCCTGGTTCTGAAGTTAGGAAAATGTCTCGAAGGGGAGTGTATTCCTCAATATCATTTATATCTAACCAGCCCATAAGTATATTGTTGTGGTGGGCAATGGAGGTGGTGGTAGCGAACGAAAGGTGGAAATAATGAAGAATGAAGGAGTTACTAAATACTTTGGATATGGTAAGAAATCTTTTAGCATATTATCAAAGACATTACATGGCCGTAGATGAGTTGCCCAGACTGGAAAAGTTAAACTTCAGGAAGCAAACTCCCTTTGAGATGAACCAGGCTTGGTTTTCCTTTGTTTTATTAACACTCGGCCCCATCCAGGGTTTACAATGCATCCAGCAAGCTGAATTGGTTACAGGACCAATTTAGAAGCTCTGCGTAATGTCTTTGAACACCTTAATGTTGACATAAAATCCATAATTCACAATTTCAGGATATGCTTCTTGCGGGGAAGAGAGGAGAGCCTCCTCGCAGGGGCTAAACAACAATGCGAGAGTTCAAAAGGGTTGAAGATGCACTGTGGGTATTTGGATTGGCACTCAAGAACTCGCGGATGCTCGCGATTGCTTATCTGACTTATCTAAACTGCTGACGTCAAAAGAATTAGGCTAGAAATCTTATGATTACAGCTTTTCTTGTGATCTTTTCTGGTATTTCCTGTTTCCTGTGAGGCCAAATATACTTCGAGAGAGGGTTATTTTATGGCATTTCACTGTTTCTGCCTCAGCTAGATCTAAAGGTACGAGAGCATGGAGTAAAGATAATTAAGAATAACATCAGAAATCTCTGCCCGCCCCCACTCCCCTCACTCACTGACATTTCTTTATAAGCAACAAAAAAAATTTCTGCAATGGTTCAGAGTAGGATCTTATTTTTAATGGAACAAGGTCTATTGCTGATTTAAAAGAAGAAGCCACTTCAATTGTATTTCTAACTATTGCCTTATTTGGGTAGTCATAAACAGACAGGCTCTGAACGGCATTAGCAGGCAGCCTGGGAAGCGTCTGAGAAGAGGAGGAGGAGGAGGAGGAGGAGGAGGAGAAAGTTTCAGAGGATAAAGGAGGAAAAATGGTCATCAAAGATTACACTGTTCCTTCGGGGCTACAAACACCTTATAGAAGCAGGAAAGAAAAACAAATGGTGGGAGTTAGGCCTGTCCAGTTTATAAAATCTTGCCTAAATGTAGCTAAATCTTCAACTTGCTTTCTGAGTACAGGCCCTGAATCATGGTCACCACTACTTTTGCAAAGAGAGCCTGAGGAACTGAAAGGCTGATCCTCAGTAGCTTATGGGCACATGTACCACAGACCCAAGCCTCAATAGCCACTTACACTGGCCCTGCTTGAAATTCTACCTCCAGGCAACAATGCAGAAGGCAGCAGAACTCCTGAAAAGGACCACAGTAACATTTTATTTATAATGGTTAAGCAACTACCAGCTACCACCTCTATCTATCTCTCTTACATATAACTTTGTTAATTCGCAATCCTGGTGAAATTCTCACCTTTGGCATTTTTTTTTTTAATTTTCTGGTGAACGTCTATCTCTTTAGTACATTGCAGGCAATGTAGATGGGAAAATTCACAGAGAAGGCTTGGGACTTGCCTAGACAATTTCTAATCTAAGTTTGGAAACAAGAAAAAGGTGTGTATACATATCACATGTAGGTTTACATGTAAACATCTAACTCTTGCTCATGGAAAGATGGACACTACACACTTATATAGTGCCATCACGCATCATGGAGACGTTAAGTATTTGGGAGTGAAAAGGACAGAAAATTGGATTTAGAGAGATTATCATGTTAGAGAAGCCTTGGCTGGAGTTGAGCGGCTTCAGGGTTAGACCATGACCAGCAGCGTGGCTGAGTCAATGGCATGGCTGGATGTCAAGGGACCTTGAGTTGGCCCTTGTGCAGTCAATAACTAGCTCTGTGCCCCACATATGTTGTGTAACTTCTGTGGAGTCTCAGCTTTCTCACCATAAAAAAAAAAAATGCAGTGATTTAACTAGATCCTCTCAAAGACCCATTTTCATTAAAAAATTCAACTGAAAGTACCCTTTACTGTTCCATTTAAAGATTTTCAATGGTTCTACAAGAGTTAAGATTTCTTGTCCATATGCAGTCTGGTCCCACTAATGTCTTTTTCTGTTTCCCACTCTTCTTCACTCCTAATGCTGTGCCAAGCCAATTTGACTAATCTCCATTCTCAATCATTTCCTGTGCTTCTTTGCCTTTGTACCTATGTTCACGTTTATTCCCTCACCAAATTTCTCACATCTTGTTGAGATCTTAACCATCCTGAAGACATAGCTGTAATGATCAGTCCATCACAGAACCTTCCTGGGTCAACCAACAAAGAGTCAGTTAATGCCCAATCCTCATGGAGTACTGATCACACTTGGTTTGTTTTTGAGGATGTGACTTTAACACACTACATTATAAGATACATAAAAAACCATATTTTTCTTATATGTTTTCTCATCCATCCAGTGGCATCTAGTGTGGGAAGAACTGTTTGCTTAGAAAAACATGGAGGGCCAGTGTGGTGGCTCACAGCTGTAATCCCAGCACTTTGGGAGGCAGAGGCAGGAGGATCCCCTGAGGCCAGGAACTCAAGACCAGCCTGGGCAACGTAGCAAGACCATGTCTCTACAAAAATAAAAAAATTAGCTGGGTGTGGTGGTGTGCATCCATAGTCCCAGCTACTTGGGAGGCAGAGGAGGAAGGATTGCTTGAGCCTAGGAGTTCAAAGCTGCAGTGAGCTGTGATTGAGCCACTGCACTCCAGCCTGGGTGACAGAGCAAGACCTCATTTCAAAAACAAACAAACAAACAAAACAGGCAATCTAAGTACTGGAAGAAATGTGAGTTGGCAATGTAAGAAGGATAGACTGTTCTGAGACTATGGCGACAACCTGTGTTCTGCATTTGGGGAAGAGATGAACATGACTGGAACAGCATGTCTAGATGGAAGGGTATATAAATCCTTCATGATAGGATGATACCATGTGTCAAGGGCTTTGGCTTGATTATTTCTATATTATTTCTTGTGGCTTTGTGTAAAATACTATAGCACTTGGGAAATTTGGTTTGTAAGTTGAAGAGAAAATATTCAGCATCTCAAAATTTTCAACATCTTACAAATATGGTCAGTGAATGCCACTATGGTTATACATATTCGTTAGTATGCTCACCCTAACTCCACCTCTTCACCAGCCACTGTTGCTAGAATGATCTTTCTAAAATGTAAAATTTATCATATCACTTCCCACTAAAATTGTCTGAAGTTTTCTTATCCCTATAGGATAAACTCCTCAGAAAGACAGATGAGGCCATTGGCAACCTGACCCCCAGCCTATCTTTCTAGTCTTATCCTAGCCCTCCCCTGATTCATTTTATACCCCATAACTTGGCCTTCCCTGGAATTTCTTGCATTTGGTCCTGTGTTGAGTGTAATGGCACAATCTCGGCTCACTGCAACCTCTACCTCCTGGGTTCGAGGATTCTCCTGCCTCAGCCTCCCGAGTAGCTGGGTTACAGGCACCCGCCACCACGCCTGTAATTTTTGTATTTTTAGTAGAGACAGAGTTTCACCATGTTGGCCAGGCTGGTCTTGAACTCCTGACCTCAGGTGATCCACCTGCCTCGGCCTCCCAAAGTGCTGATATTATAGCCGTGAGCCACCACGCCCAGCCCATCATCTCCTTTCTTGACACCTCCTTTACCACCACCATACAGGCAGAATTAATCACTCTCTTATGTGTTGGCAATTGGCACAGACTTTGTGTATGTACATTTAGTATATCATATATCACATCTATCTATCTATCTATCTATCTATCTATCTATCTATCTATCTATGTATCCATCCATCCACCCATCCATCCATCTACCTCAACATTCTTGGTTCATGAATATTTATTTTCTAAGGAATGAAGAAACTAAGTGGCACATGATAGGCACTAAACAAACTTAGTTGAATAAACACTTTTGATTTGTCCTCTACGTTCCCATAGAGTATTATTTCTACTTTATTGTAAAGCATATGCCATTCTGCCTTGATATCAGTGAGTTGTTTCTGTATCTGTCTCTTCTAATAGGTCATAATGTCCTTTATTCTGTCCCAGACAGAAAGCACAATGCTATGCACTGAGTAAAGAAAACTAGAAATTTGAATCTTTCATTTCCCTTTCTGAATATCTTAAATAAATAACCAGTAAATAGAAGTCTCAATTTCTTCTATTTCTAAGTTGGAAATAACACCTATTTGGTTGATGCTTACTGTTTGGCATAAGAAGTTCAGTATTTGTATGTAACATTGAAACATCATTTTCCATTTTGTGACCTCCTAGTATGTTTCCGACAATTTTTGGAGGATTTGAGACATTTTCAAAAATTTTTCAAAACAAAATTTGTTGTAGTCCAATTTTGTCTATTTACATTCCCTCCCCATTTTCTTTCTAGGGGATAAGGGCCAAAGAAAGGAGGAGAAGAGCTCTCAGAATTTCCAATTAGCACATTTAAGCAGTGAAAATGTATCAGACCTGACCAGAATACAATACATTGTATGATTAGGACCACAATTCCAATTAGTGGCAGATACAAAACCTCAGCTCTCAATGTGAAAACCCACCAGAAAGGTGAGATTTGTACACATCTTTTTTCATGTATTACAGTCATTTGGTCAAACTTTTCAGTGTCAACATTTTGAGATGGTTGTGGAAATGTATGTATTTATTTTAAGAGAGAGACAGAGAAAGAGTGGTAGTAGAGAGGGTAGAAGAATCAGGTCTAGCTGATGCTTCTAGTTACATGGGAATGTAACTCAGACAAATCATATTGAATACGCAATGCTCAAGGATAGGGCCTAGCACATAGTAACTTAACCAGTGTGTGATAGAGATAATGTTTTTTGATGTATGTCCGTGGGCCATTTTCTTTTCTTTTGCACTCTCTTATGCATATCCTCTGCTTCCACCCCTCTAGAGGCATACGTGGAAGATCATTTGGAATATTATAGCAAGAATGAGAAGAAAAGAAGGGAGTTGATATTCATTGTTTGGCCTTCAGAGTAACAGGTTTTTGGGTTTTGTTTTGTGTGTGAGTTTGCAGAAGGACAATAATCTTAAGAGCTTGTCTTTGTGGAAAGATGAAAGGATTTTCTTTATTCTTTTATTAGATCCCTTTAATATATTAAGAGGTGGGTCTATAGATATGGGCACATTGAGGCTTCCTTCTGCTGGGAGGAAAGAGGATATGGCACAGGGTAAGGTCATGTCAAAGAGACAGTTGCAAAGTCTACTCCTGATACCCTGGGGAATTGCAGGGAAGCGTCACAGGCAGAGCCCAGTGGCACATGAACATGCCTTTGCTTCTCCCTCTGAGGTTGGCACCTCTCAGGTGTGTGCAGGAGAAACATTGGATAGGTACGTGGGAACCCAAGGCACATATTCACCCAGATGCCAACTTGGAGAGGAGCAAAGAGTGGCAAGGTGTTTATTCAAAAGAAGTAATCGAGAAGAGACTGACCACCATGGTGCTAATTAACAAGTTTAAATTTCCCTATTCCCCATCAGGGTGGGCTCAAGAGGATAATTTTCTTGGTTGAAGAAGAGACTCAGGCTACGTTTCATCACATATTTGAGTGCGCAAATTTGAAATCTCTGTTACAAATGTTTTAAACAGTGACTGTTTCCTTCTCACTTCTGTATGTATTTTTTATTACATTTCTTATATTTGAATGTTTCTTTGTAGTGACCTTACCTGACTTCCTTTTCCTGGGTGCTCTAGGCCTGCCTGTCTGCCTGTCCCTTCTTCTTTTCTTTCTAAATTATTTTCTTCAGCAAACTATCGACTTCTTTGAATGCACGACTGTCACAGATCCTCTAAATGTACATGTCCTGCAGGTTTTCTGAAGTGCTTGTCACTTACGTTTATAGATTTATGTGAAATATTTGGGTGTCATCCAAAAAGATTTGGAGAAGGAAGCAAGAAAGACAATCTTTCTTTAGCTTTGGCTTTAATTCCAGAGGTTAAGAAACATTAAAATTCTAATTATTGCATGATATGTGTCTTATTACCCTTAGTTATTTAATTTTCCTTTTCGATACCTTTACGGAAGATTTACGTTCAGTCCCATCATAGCTCTAGCTCTGATTTTATTTTACAATTTTCTGGCTCCTGTACCTTTCAATTTCTACTACCACATTCATGCAACTGCGACTCGGTCTCTCTTGAAATTTGTCCTTCTTTTCTCTCTAGTGATTCTATTTTTCTGTAGTAAGCTTGGCCCCTTGGACCCAAGGCTTTCCACAACTAAATCCTGCTTTGTCTTTGTCAGCCATGCCTTCCAACTGCATACAAGGCTGACAAGTTTTCTCCTGTCACTCATGATGAGAATTGTGACCTACTCACTGGAGTACTCCCTCAGCATTTATGTTACAGCCGATGAAGTAACAAAATGCTCAGGACAGTAACTTGGTTTATAAGCTCTAAAATATATGTCCTGTGGATTTTTTAGGTAAGAAGAAGTGCTTAGAAGGGGCCTCTAATAATTTTATAATTTCAGGAAATTTAAGACAAGTTCAAAGATACAAAACTCATTTCTTGGGGTGGTCTTTTGGCATTTTAGAGATTGAAGTCAATTCCAAAGAGAAATATATGGAAAGGCAGACAGGGATAAACAGGAAAATGAAGTATAAAGTTCACACTGTGTGTATATCAAGACTACAGCATTGCATTAAATCACAAATTCCGTGAGCTCTGCTTACTATTTCTGATATGATGAGATGTACCTAGTATGTATTATCAAGAGTACTGAAAATTAAAGAGTGGAAAAAGTCAGATAGAAGACAGTACACAGTTTCAGTTACTTTCGTGAGTTAAAAAAAAAAAACTTGAAACTTTCGGGCTTTTCACAATAAAGCTACTAATTTTTTTTTTTTTGGAATTGGTCTGATGCAAAAGTCAATGCTTTTCTGTCCAGTTGAACCAGCCTTGTTTAATTTTTTTTTAAAGGGAAAGAAAAGAAAAAAGAAACTGTTTGCAGAGAACGAGCAGAGATCTTGGGAATACCATCCTCCATTGAGAGCCAGCCCCTCAGAAGCTCATTTGTAGGGCTGGGTAAACACACACCTTCTGCACTCTATTTTTGAAAGTATGTTCAGGAGTCTACAGACTGTTATCTGTAGAAGAAGCCACTTTTGAAATTTTGGTTTATGTAAAGTGTTCCAAAATGCATGAACAGAGTAATTATTTTAAAAGTCTATAAATGCATGCATTTGCTCTAAAATTTTGTAATTATCAGTAGATTACAAGTTCTCTATAGGAAGAGAGAGCTGTCTCATATTAGTTTTGCACTTATACCTTTTTTAATAGTTCTGAACTTCACTCTTGTGTATTCTTTTATTTTAAAAGCTATAATGACTAATCCTGATCTTCTGCTGGAATATGTTTAAATAGGATTCCATTAAAAACAAGAGCTAGAATTCATGTTTCTTGAGTAATCTGTCCCTAAAAAGATGTTCATTCATGCATCTGATGGCAATTTGTAAGCTATTTTATTCCTTCTGATAATTTTATTTTTTCACATATCAAAATGTATTGAGTGGCTGACATGCAACAGATCTTAGGGAAAACATGAAAAAAACAGAATGTTCTCCAGACTCTCAAAGAGCTGGAATCTAGAAGGAGAGGAAGAAATGTACACTAATTGTAACAAAATTAAGTGATTTGCCTGTTAAATAAATACAAAGAAAGTTCTGTGGAACTTCAGAAGAGAAAGGCATATTTTCCTTCAGTAATCTCAGGAGGGATTCATGAAGGGGCTAGCATACGAGCGGGATGTTAAGTAAGGAATGGGATAAATTAGGGACATGGAGCAAAGTCATTTTAAGCATTGAGAACAATGAGCAGAAAACAAGTAGGATGCTGTGGGAGGTTTGTCTTGTCTGGGTGGAATATGAGTACTCAGAGGGCAATAATGACAAATAAGACTGGAAAAATGAGTTCGTGCCAGATGGAGAACTTTGAATGCAGGAGGAAAGAATTTGGATTTTCTCTGTAGACACTAGAGAATTATTAAAGGATTTTGAAGAAGGGTTGAGACATATCTTGATTTTTCTTTTAACACTGTTGATCTAAATCACAGAATAGAATGACAATGGATAGAGAGAGTTGAAGGCTATCGCAAGATTATAGACAAAACAACATGAGATTTGACCAAGGGCCATGCAACTGAACAGAGAAAAGATAATGAATGAGAGAAGTTGTTGAGAAAAATAACACCAACACCAGTAATTATGAGAGTATACATTTACTGAGAGTGTGGTGGAACTTAGGTTCTATTCTAGGCACTTTTTTTTTTTTTTTGCTATTATGTCATTTAATCCCGACAACAACCTTAAGCAAAGGTGCTATTATTAATTCTCTTTTTACATAAGAAGAAACTGAGGCACCGAGAGGTGAAGTACCCACCCAGGGTCACACAGTTCAGTAATGGAGATGCAGAATTTAAAACTTTTAAGATCTCAACATTGCAACCACACTCTGGCACCCTTAGCCTCTCTTATGGACTTAGAACTAGTGGGAATTGGGGAGCTGGAGTTAGCAGTTTTGAACCTTTCATGAGTCATTCATGAAAATAAGTCAGGTGAAGGAGAAGGTTTAGTTCAAAGTGAGATGATGTACTCCAGTATTGACTCAATTTGCATTCACATTTAAGAGATGCATTAAATTATTAATGATTATTATCCAGCATCACTACAGAGTGAAAACAGGCTGCTAAAAGCAGTTTTAGAAAAATGTTATGAATTAATACTTATCTGCCATTGAGACTAATTGATTCCTTGCTCAAAGCAATTTGTCCTGCTTTGAATGAAATCATTAGAACCGATGAGTATTTGAAAGTGTGTATAAATTTTTACAAGTGTTTTTGAATTTTACCAGTTTTACAGCCAGTAGTTTGAGTTGACAGGTTTAAACTAACAAGTGCTTGTTTTCACACTGTAGTTGTAGACAGAGCTCTGATTCATAAATCCATAATTGTTCTTTCATTAAGCTTTTGATTCATCTCTGAGTCCCTGGTGCCTAGCACAGTGCCTGGTATACACTAAGCATCCCATAAATGCTTCTTGATTATAATGATCGAAATGTTCATTCTTCAACATATTTGATTTATATTGTGCTTGATACTTGAGACATTTTGAAATAGTAGTTTAAATGTTAATTTGAATTGTAGAGTACTGGAATCAGAGAATGGTTCTGGAGATTTTCTTCTCTGAAATAATTTGATATTCAGGTCTGAGCATAAAGAAAATTTCTGATTTTGTATTCTCCTTGAAAGGCAGGAGACGTTACAATGGCTATGGGGAAGATGGATTTCTTTCTTTGAGCGATTTGTGTGTATTTATATTTTCCTAGAACCAAAGCTTATTGAAATGGGAACGAGTTTAATAAATAAGTAAACTATAATGCAAAATTTAGCCCAGAGACACCGAAATGAAAGGTAAGTTTCCCAGTTGCAGAGTTTGCGGTTATTTGGTTGAATTCCAAAATCTAATTATTTATTCAACTAAGAACAAGTCCTGCTAAGCGATATCTAGTCTTAAACAGGTTGCTGACTAGAATTATAATTAG
This sequence comes from Pan troglodytes, assembly GCF_028858775.2. Lineage (NCBI taxonomy): Eukaryota > Metazoa > Chordata > Mammalia > Primates > Hominidae > Pan > Pan troglodytes. The sequence continues at coordinate 147,894,009 of NC_072403.2, read as the reverse complement.
CATCATATTTGTCCTCACAGCATCTGAGAAGCTACTTAATTATTTTCTATCCTCATCCCTCTCCCCACTCCCCACATGGGTGCATGCTGTCACTGCAATGGTGTAAGCTGACTTTCTATTGATAATAGTTGGGGATCTTTCCCTGGATATTTGCAATACTTGAAGCTTGGATATAAGACTAAAGCCCACAGAATAAGTAGAAAATGTATACGAGACACAATCCTTTGACTTGTTCTGCATGGTAATACTATTTTTCTGGTTTGACCAAGGTTTATATCACATCATGAGTTCTCATTTTGCCCCATCTACATGTAATCAATAAAGCTGTCTTGGTTTAAATTTAAATTTCTATTGCCCAGCATGTACCCTGACCACATGAGTTCTGTGGACCAGAGTTGGGCAATCGAAATGCTGGTCTGGTTCTGATACAGTTTCAATGTGTGATCCCGGATGCCTTATTGAGTCTCTCTGAACTATTTACCTCATCTCCAAAATACAGGGGTTAACTAGATAATTAGATAATCCTTTGTTTGCTTCATAAAGGGAAAAAGATGTGAGTATTAACACAATTAAATAATTGGGTACAGTTCAAAGAACAGAGTTGACACTTGGACCTCAAGCATGCTGATAACTTCCAGAGCCCCTTGCTAGGGTGAACAGTGCCTTGGCCAATGCCCAGCTTTGGGGGCACTCCCAGATGCATAGATCTAACATGTGAAGGTGACAAGCTCCTCTTCCTTCCTTCTATCATCTCCCATTCCCTCCTACAGTCTATTGCTTTGGACAGCCACCCAACAGTCGGCAGAGCATGCCAGTCTGAAGATGGTGGAAGACGTTTCTATGTATCACCTTCTCTCTGGCACTCCCCCACTTTCTCCAGGGGACTGTTCTTTCCATTCCATACTCCCAATTCAGCGTATTTCACCTTAAAATCTCTCACGAACACATATTTATGTTCCCATTTTTTTTTATTCTCTCCTTTTATTACCTTAGCCAAATCTCAGAACATTTTTCTACTTCACTTGTGAGAAACAAAGTTCCAGTCTTGTTGAAGAAGTGTGCGTAAAAATAATGATGCCCTTTGCTAAGGAAAAGAAACACTGGGACTTTTAAGGTTCCATTAAACACATTAAGAGCCAATGACACCATCTTTAAAGTCCTCTAAAGTAACTGTTGGTTTGATTCAGAATTTCTGCAATTTCATGGTTTAAAAAAAGTTAAATCAATTCATTATCACAAGCAGTCAAAATATACACAGAAAGTTATAACATTTAATTTTCCTGTTTTTAGTTACTAGCACAGCAAAAATATGTGTGCTATAAATGTAAAATGTTAAGTAACTACAGGTAAAGATAGCAAAGAGGAGGGAATAGATTACCACTGGGGGAGACAGGAGGCCGCTGGAGATCAGGAAAGGCATTTTAAAGAGAGAGATGCTTGACCTGGGCTTTGTTGTTTGAATAGAAAATTTTCAGTTGACTGAGCCAAGGAAGAAACATTTCAAGCATAAAGCAAGGCTCACCTGATGCATAGTCAGTTGCTTAAAAGGATTATGAAAGTATAAATTGAGGAGACTGAGGCAAGGATGAAATGACAGAGAGAGAGAGCGAGAGAGCACCATGTGTCTTGCTGTTTTTTGAAGAGCTGTCTATCATAAACCTCTGCCTCTGTGCAGGAACTGAAAACAGCTTAAATCACCACTTTCTAAAAACAAACAAAAAAATGCCAGAAGTTTTGAAATAGTCTGTAAGTGTTCCTGAGGGCCCCATTGTTGTGCTGCTGTGGTGAAAATGATGCAGCTGAAGACACCTGATGCTCAGAGGAAATGCAGCATCAGGGATAGGATGAGTAAGGAAGAAGGTAAGAGACAGTTTGGAAAGTGAAGCCACTCATCTTTGGGGTTGCATCCTATGACCTGCTGCTGCATAGATGGATGATGATGAAAAGGTTTTATGCCCATTCCAGTAAGGATGAGCCCTCATCTCCCTGAGAGTGAGGAGGCACAGGAGGAAGGACAGGAGGCAAACACACATCCTTTGGAAAGGTGTTATAAAGCCTGTCTCCACACAGGCAGGCAACCTCAACAGCAGACCAGGGTGCAGCTTCCCTGGGAATCCAAGTGGCTTCAGAGACAGTTTCCACTGAATGTGAGGCAGTGGTAGAGAGGTATAGTAAGACTCAACAAGCTCTGCTTCATCATGTCCAGAAAAGTATGCCTTTTAAGTAATAAGAAGCTACAGGAGTTCTGCTCTTTCTCCAGGGTATAGCTTTTTCAGGAATTAGATGCTCACTAATAGAGAATATAAATAATAATGTACACCTATCTCCACAGACATGCTAACAACTATTGAATTAGATAGTTTTATCAAAGGGTGCAGTTTGTAATAAGAATTTTAATCATTTAATTGACTGAAACAAACCTAAAGTGCTAAGAGTTGAAGTGTCAGAGTAAAATTTTCTGCCCAGGTGGGTTTTTCCATTTTTCTTACCCTACTCACATGCAACACTGGTTTAGCGTTACCTCATTTCATCTGACCAAGACCCATCTCCCTGGGCATCCTTCTCCCAATTGCCACATAAACCTCAGTTTTATTCGTTTCCCTCACTTTCCTATGTACTCAAGGACTCATTGTTTACTGGAGACCAACCCTGTTTTTTTCTCCCTTTTAAATCTTTTCTTTTCCCAGAGTATTAACTTCTTAATAATATTCTTTACAGATTATTAAGTCATAACTTTAAAAAAGTTCCTGGCATAAATCATTAAAATCAAAACTAGCCAGATTTTTATTTCCTACTCTGTTTCCACGAGAAAGGGAGAGGTAATTTTTGATGTATCTTTTCCATCTACCCCATCCCTCACCGCCAATGGCACGCCAGGATTCCACTGCATAGGGCTAGCCAAGACTTCAGATGCATAAACACACACTCATGTTCTTTCTTCTGAAGTGAACCCACCACTTTCCAAATATCTAGCAACATATTCCTCAAAGAAAGAGAGTGCCCTGTAGTCAGCTGTGGCTTTCTTAGTTTACGAAGCCCCTTGGGATCCTTCCCAGGCATGCTGGGTGTCTTGGTGGTGGTTGTATCCACTGTCAGAAACACAGTAAAGTTCTCCACAACCGTCCCAAACACAGCACATTCTTATGACAAGACAAAGTCCCTGGGAATCATTATTTCCACATTTGTGAGTGAGTTGATATCAATAAAGGTGTTTATATTGCTGACATTTGCCAAAGGGGAAACGAAGTCAAGAAAGTTTACCAACTTGCCCAGGATATAAAAAGCTTGCATGCCAAACTCAGTGCTGGGAACATAATACATGCTGTAAATGGCATAGCTAAAAATTGGAAAATGTATTTTACTTTATAGAAAGAATGATAAAAAGCCACCCAAGGAGAATATTCTCCTAGGGATATCTCTAACTTGTTGACAAGAAATGTTAGAGTCAGGATGGCCATTAAAGAGCATCCAATTCCACCCCCTCCTTGGTGGGGACTGAAACTCAGGAAATTTGGCTTGTGCAAGCCCAAAGGGCAAGCATTTGTCAAGCTGAGTCCGGGACCCAGGTTTCTTGATTTCCAGTCAAATGCTCATCCTACTAAATCACTCTTAATTTCAAGATGCATTTCTATCATACAGCAGACATTTGGAAGTCACAGCCCTCGGACCTGATGCTACACAGTTCATTTTCCTCCCTATGGCTTGGACCCTCCAAAGAAAGGGAGTTAGTTATCAGACTTGGTCCTGTGACCTATTACACCCCATGGTCAATTTACCTGGAAAGCTGCGGAGAGCATCTTCATTGTCCAGAATGCCTCTCTGTTTGGTCGCCTGCAGCTCACTTTTGGATTTCCAAACCAGCTTTACCATCCTGATCATCTCTGGCAAGTCCCAGGGCAGCGGCCCCTGCTGGCACCCCGGCCGGCTTCCCGGGGAGGAGGGCAGCACACCTTCTGGGCCTGTCCACCTCCTGCCTAGCTCTGCTGGGTGGAAATAGCGCTCTAGCACAGGCATTCTGTCTTGTGCCCCAGAAGAGGAGGTAGTGGTGGTGGTGGTGGTGCTGCTGCTGCTGCTGTTGCTGCTGCTGCTGTTTCTGCTTCTGCTGCTGCTGCTGCTGCTGCTGCTACCACAGGAGAAATTCTTCCCAGGCAGGGAAAAGCGAACCCCCGTAAGATCCTCTCCAGCTTCGGAAAGACAAGCCTCCTCCAGCCTGGCACAACCTCCCTGTCTCTTCAGGCCCTCCACAAACACTGCCGACGAGAGCGATTCACTTCCCTAGGTTTCTCACTGGTGAGAAACTGTTACTGTACTCCTTCCTTAGAGATAGAATGCATTTTTTTTCCCCTCCTCTCTCTGGCACTGAGTTCACAGCACTTAATTAATCCCAGGCTACAGCTGGAACGACAGCAGGGAGAAAAAAAAAGCCATCGAGGTTCTAGCATTTGCTTTTCCTCTTCTTTCTTCTGATTTATTTGTTCTCAGTTCTCTTTTGGTGCTTGTCAAAGTTTGTTGACTCTTAGCTCTTTGTCGGCTTAGCTCTTAAGGACTTCAGGCAAAGAAGTGGGGCTTCCCCTTTGCTAACCTCACAGAGGGGTTCCCTCCTTGCTGGAGGCCAGTTATCTGGAGGTGTCAGGTGAGGAGTCACCCCTGTGGTACAGGCTCAGGCCTGCAAGCCCCAAGGAGTTCTCAAAAAAACAGAGGAAGCTGAGAGTCTGCAGAGCCAATCTGCAGCTGCTTCTCTCTGGAGGGCCTGATGGGGGTTGGGGGGCACCTTGCCCAGTCACCAAGACCAGTGCTGGGATGGGCTTGGTTGATCCTCAGTGCCTCAGTTTGATCACTCTCGCTCCTTCTCCACATCCCTCCCCCTTGTGTCATTTGGTTCTCAGCAAACCTATCTGGGTTATGACCTATTAGTCAAATCCCTTCATAACCTCAGCTGCCCTTCAGCTGGAAGGGAAATAACATTGAATCACATTCCACAGTTAACTCCGAAAGATGCGAATTCGGGAAGCATCAAGATCCTCATGCATATGGGCAGTGGCCTGCATAGCCTGGATATGTGGCTCAGGCTCGTTCAAAACCCATTTTCAAAGGAACAAGCATTTTAAAGGATGTTCACAGGGGACATAAATGGCAGTGAAAGAAAGAAAAGAATGTTAACAATTCACCTTCTGGAGGGAGAGCACTGTTGACTTATTATGTGGGCCACTGACTACTGTGTCCCCGACCTGAGAGTGGTTGAATCGAGGGCAACCTCAACTGTGGGCCATGCTTCTTGTTCCTAGTCTCAGAGATGGAGGCGCTAACCCTGAAAGTAAGAACCAATTCAACAAAAGGCGATGCCCCCTGTAGCTTATGTGAAAGGCCTTGGACAGAAACGAAAGTAGGGTAGTATTGTATTTGGCACTTTTGCCAGCAAATTGGGTTTGTAGGAACAATTTGAACTTGTACATTCAAGTGAATAGCCCCTGTTTTCTTGGAGAACATTGTAACAATCCCATCTTCCTCTCTTCACGTCTCCACATTGCAAAGTGCTTTATTTTGCTTGGCATGCCATTTTGCTGGTGTATAATCTGTTGCTTCTGCTCTACATTCCTTTCAAGGCTGGTTTATCACACAATTATTTGATATTTCTTCATGGGAGAGAGGAGGAAACTTGGGGAAGAGGAGAAAGATCGTTGTAGAGTGTGTTTTATTTTCATTACTCCCACCTCATTTCTTTTTAAAGTTGAAACCAGCAAAGACAACTGTAATTTTATTGTTGTTTTATTATTTCTCTAAATCCATGGTTAATAAGTTTAGTTTTCCATACTGGATTAAGTGAATTTTCTTTTTTCTGGATGGAAAAGCATACTGGCAAACCTACTCTCCTTCCTAACAGGTGAAGAAGGGTCAAGAGGGTATAAAACAATAATAAAGACATTGAAGACACTGCTTTTGGTGAATTTTGTTATTAAAATATTGATCTAGCAGCTCTTTCTATAACAACCAGATATACATACAACACAATTAGGGAATAATCAGTGGTTTACTTGATTAGAAAGATGTGCTCTTCCTTATTCCCTCTCTGATAAGAGATGAAAGGATTTCACCATCAGTTCAACACTTCCACCACTTTGACAGCCCGTCCAGTCCTTATCTTACCCTTCCATCAGGCTGGGGGCATCAAGACTCTCTAGGATTGAGATGATTTTATTTAATAATCACATGTAGACTGTTTGCTTTATTATCATATTTCCTGAATAATGTCTTAAACTCACTCCTCAGTCACAAACTTCCTTGACATAACAACTGAAGAGTTTCCTAAGTGTTTGACTATTTTTATTTTTGTTCAGTTATTTTGCAATAGTACTTAGCATCAGGATATCCTGACCCTTGGAACAAAGGGGTTAAGAACAAAGAAAACAAATATGTGATATAATATATCACATACACTAATGTACTAAGAACACAACACTTCATTGTTCATTTCTTCAAGAATGACTTTTTAAAAAAATCCAAGGATATACATTTCCATTGTATCCTCTGTACTATTTTACCTAGTTCCTTGTAAAAATATCTTAGAGAAATTACAAAATGTTGGATCACTGAGCACGAATACTTCCTAGTGGAGATGAGTCAGGGCCAAGCAATCACCATTTCACATTTTCATTCCCAAGGAGGAACCTACTTCATCTGAAGGTTTGAAAACTGGAAATATTTGCACAATTTAAAAAAAGTTCCCCCAATATGGGATTATTTTCATCCTGGAGTATAAGGGCAAAAATACCACAAGAAAGGTCATTCTCATGGTATTTCTGGCTCACATAGAAACAGGAAGTACAGGAAATCTTGCGAGAAAGCTTGGCTCGGAAATTTTTGGCTCAACTGCAGGTTCAAGAGATTGGGACAAACTGATGCGAGTCTAGTACTTGCTGGACTAAAACCTCTCTACCATGTGAATTATCTGAAAGGTGGTTTTGGTACATTTCGTAGCTAACATCTCATAGGCTGAGATCTCTTTTGTTTTTCAGATAGTTACTTTAGAAGAACATGCCTGTAAACCTATAATTTTCACTACTCAGTGGACATCATTCATCTTGATATGGTATCTGCAGCCAGAAGTTTGGATCACTGAGGGTGGGGAAAGGGTGGGGTTGTTATGTGATCAAAGGAATCATGGAACAGAGAAGACCCATCTAGGTAACTTGTGAGGATTCTTACACATGTTAATATCAGTAATTAATGGGTTGCAGACAGGACATTTTAAGATAGATTTTCAAAATAACCAAGTTCTTTTTCAGGCATTGTGAATCAACCCAAAATAATGGGAACTAACAAAGTCAAAACAGCTTGTTCCAATGGACAATGGACACCTAATTGTATCAAAAAGACTTTGCTGTTCCTGGAAGTACTGCTACTTGTTGAGGGTGTGACGGCTTCATGGCTTCGAGGTTACTTTGAGGAGCTGGGGTGCTGGCTGTGCGGGCCCTGAGGGCCCAGGGTCCCTGAGGGGTGGTTGAAGTGCACTCCAATGCATCTGGAGGTGATGTTCTTACTGACAATGAGCAGGTGACTGGGTTGGAGAGGGATATCATGATGGCTGCACGGAAGGGACTGGACCCATATAATATACTACCCCCAAAGGCAGCTTCAGGTACCAAAGAGGACCTTAATTTAGCCCCCCTCCTTCACCAGCAGTGGGCAGCATCTGTGAAGAGAATAGTGCCATCATCTGGTTTTGGCTGGACAAAGGTGAGCCCCGGTGATGCCCTGACTGGAAATTATTACAAGCTGCCCCACCAGTGGACCCACTGAGCCCCTGCACTAAGTTACTCAAAATGTGCTAAAAAGTTTCTTCTTTTCGATAAAAACTAGCCATTGCACTGGCTCCTTCTTCCAAAAACTAAAAATAAAAAGACTTTGCTTTGTGGTTGGAGCTATAAAAGAATGGATAACCCCGATACTAAAGTATACAACCAAGAAAAGTGTTAAATATATAGTTGATTTAGAACCTGGATTATGTTGAAGAATTTTTGGTGTTCTGAGGGCTATGTAAAAATCTTGTAGACTATGGGTGCTCCAGTCACTAGGCAGATAAGCATTTATTATACATGATTTGTAAAATAAGGCATTTATAATGTTAAATATTTCTAACAATTCTAGAGAATGTACCTTTCAAAAAAATGGAAACTTAGAAACATATATCCCTTGTCATTTTCTTTCACTTTGAATCTATTAATAGATTCTTACAAAACAAAAAGTTTAATAAAAATTTTCTCACTCAGATATTTTGGAATTGTTTTATACCCTTATTGACCCTTATCTGTGGCCTATCTTTTAGAAAAAAATGCAAACTATGGAGGGAGTTTATTTATTTTGTCCTGAACTTTCCTCTCCATCAGTTCAAGTATGGATGTGTAAACACACACACACACATGCACACACACGACCACTCTGCTTTTACAAATGCGATTCAAAAAAAAATTCAAAATGAGCAGGGAAGTAAAAACAGGTCTTTCAACTTGGTTCTATACAGTCTAAGTAGAAGAACTGCAAACAATTTAGGAGACATAGAAATGTGATAACTCTGGCCTTAGCTAATCTCAAGAAATAATGCCAGCAAGTAGGAAAAACGACTTAGTCTACAGACCGACCCTACAAGGCAGCACATATTTCCATTGTCATGGGGAAAGGGAGAAAGCATGTGGGGAGAGATGAGGAAAGACAGGTGGGGCGAAGTAGGAGGAGTGTCTAAACCATACCCAATCATTCTCTTGTTCACTCTGCAAATGAATATTAACTGTGGGAGCAACAGCAGAAGGGAAGACCTTCTGTGCTAGCCTTTGGGTCCTTTTTCAGGTACTGGGGACCTGCCCGGCCTCTTGTGCCTTAATTCTGGTTTTCAGTGTGAGTGACCTCTCCCTCCTTTACTTATTCATTTATTTTTGTATGTTTTAAGAGAGAAACTAGGATTTCAGCTAACATCACACTCTATCCTGTTAGCTGTTAAAGATCTTAACTAATGCTAAGTTTACTGTCTCTGTGAATTTTCCAACAAAAATGGGTCCAGTGAGACAAAAGGTTGAGAACAACATGGCAGGAAGACTTGATTTTCTCTACTCAGCTCCTGCCTGCTGATGAATACAGCCTCTTATTCTGTCCCACTACTGAACATCTGATACTTCGGTGTGTGCCCCTGGCACCCTCTGACTATAGCCTTTCTAGGATTTCAGGACTTATTTCTGATTGTGAAAGATCACAGTGGTGGTAGAGTACACTTTTCAGAATTTCACATTCCAGTCTGTCAACTTCTTAGAAAACAGCTACAACAAGGAAATCTCTAAAGTCACTCTCTAAGACTACTTATCTGAGAGTTACAAAAACTGGGTTTTGATCTATACTCACCACTGAGCTTTGCCCCAAATTTGGGGCCTTATCTATAAATGGGTATGATGGCAACAAACATTTTATCCATCACACTGGGATCTTGAAAGGATTAAATAAGACTAGAATGTCAGTTATTTTTAAACTGCAATGTGCTATAAAAATTTAATATTGTTATTTTTAAGCTATATGATATCACAGTTGACAAGTTCATTAAACACAAATTTTGGCTATCCTTCCCTGGGATCTGTTAGAAAGCTGGAAAGTCAAGCCCTTCAACCCTTGAAGTAGGTCTCACTTCGGAAATTTGGGTTCCCCAGCGAGAATGCAGGAGTAAAGGAAATCAAAGGCAGGGCTGTTGGATATAGGGTACTGGGGAGTGACCTGTGGCAGAAGACAGTAAGAGATTTGATGGTAGCAAGGTTCTTAAGGTAGGCCTGGTGAAAGTATGAATGAGAATAGACAGATACAGAACAATGTATGTGGCTCATAAGATAAATATTCTTTGTAAGTGCATTTTGGAGGGATAAAAGCCCAGGAATCATGTCTAGGGTCTCATCCTGCATGATCTTTACCATGTATTATTTAGTGCTCTAGTTAATGCTGTATAGGTTCTCTTAACAGGGAATTTTGTTTTTAGTCCAAAGTGACTAAACACAAAATGTGTTTGATGTTCATGAGCTGTGCAGCTTTGTGTCATATGCTGTGGTAGTGAACATGTGTCTTCAGGCCCCCTACTGGCCTCATTTCCCTAGACAAACTGATGAGGGCCTCAATGTTTTGTTTGGAGTCTTTATTTCTCAAACATTTTTATAACTTTGATTGCTCCTAACTCATCTCTGTTTAATTTGTAAGTGTGCTTAAAAGAAATGTAGTGTGCAGAATCAAATGTGATGTTTAAAAAGTGGCCTGTACAAAGTCTGAAATATGTTAATTTTTTTTAAATAAGTGAGATGCATAAATTTTGAACGCTCCCAAGAATTTGACCAGGTTAAGAAGATCTCAGGGAGACTGGAGGAGAGATTATCCAGACATACTCAAAAAACTGCTGGAAAATGCCTGAGTGAGGGTTCTTTCCTCTTAATCTAATAAAAATAAACTAGACCACTAATAAGATAGAGAAAGATTTTTTATATAAATGACATAACAAAAGGAAAGTGAGAAAATGATGAGGAATCAAGCCTTCTAACAAGATTTCTTTTTGTCCTTGACATTCATTTAGGTTCATATTTATGTAGTTCAAAGTCAATTTGGAAGAAGGAAATTTCAACTGTTCCACATGTATTGTGTGTGATCCTGCTGCCTCTTTCACTTAATTTTTATTTCCCCTCTTTCACTTATTACCTCCTGGTAATTATGAATTACATAGAACGGCTATGCCAAATGGTATCTCCTAGAGGCTATTCTAGATCAAGGCTTCTCAAATATTAATGTGCATTTGAATAACCTGGGGATCCCATTAAAATGCAGATTTCTGATTCCAGAAGTCTGGCTGGGACCTGAGACTCTGCATTTTTAACAGGTTTCCTGGGGATGTCAAGGTTGTTGGTCGTGACCACACCCTGAATAGCAAGGCTAGAGTATAACCATGTGGCAAGGATTTTATGCCTGTTCCGTATTAGTTATTTATGAAAGAAAATGCAGCAACCATCCCAGTCTTTCCAGATACACCTATTAGGACTTCTAAAAACAATCATGCTGGCGCAGGCCAAATACTCTCAATGGAAAGAAGCAACCAGAACTGCTATGTAAGAACAAAGGCTGTATCCGGGGACATTGAACCATAGCTTGTCAATTTTGTTTTATTCTTTTTTTCCCCTTATGGGTTAACTTTAAAGATAAGGTTGACTATCAACTATAAGCCCATGCAATAAATATATGTGATGGAATCTTAAAGAATTTCATAAACAAATACTATTTTTGACAGTCTTTTCTCATCAAATGTCAAATGCAATTTAGTTAGGCCAGTTTCTCCATGACTCCTTCTTTCCAGCATTTTGTTGCACCCCTCCTGCTATTTTCAGAATGGTTGGAATACAGGCAAGGCTCTGAGTCTTTGATCTCCATCATCAGGGATACTTTCAGCAAGACCTGCTCTTTCATTTGGTTTATTAAAGATTTATGTAAAGTAGTCTTTCCATGAAGCCTGGTAATCTTTCCCACTGTGATATTCCAGGCATGAGTGAATGGTGACCAGATGATTCCTCAAAGAAATAAAGATGGAAAAAAAAGGAAGCAGGCATTCATGGTGCTGTAGCCAGTGGCTAATGGTGCTGCTGATTCAGAGAAATCTACAGCAATGTCAGTCTCAGCGAAACACACACACACAACACATGCACACACACACATGCACACACAGCACAAAAGTTGAATCAAGTGAACTTTGCAATAAGCTGCATTCTTTAACAGGTTTCACCTGGAATTCATGCACCCTAGGCACAGTATTCATGGGAAAATGATGCCAGAAGCAAGAGACATGTGAAATCAGCTGGAAGACCAGGGTAACTAAGAGCATGGGTCTAGAACATTACCAGATTTCTACGATTAAAAATTTGTACAGTTAACTAAACAAGAACGCTTAGAATAAATGAAAGCATCTGCTGGTAATTGGAAACACAGTTCACTGTATTATTTTTTCCATTGTCTTTCCTGATTCTTTCTAAGGCTAAGTGCTTTGCCATGGTTATGAACACCAATATTTCCTGATATATATAATCCAGGGGAGTAACTAAATAATGAGAAAGTTGGAAGATATTGCATTAAAAACTAGTATACAGAGTGTTTTATTATTTCTGGTAATTTTAGGAGTTGTTTTCCCCGGTAATGGCAGGAGAATTTAGAGTGAAAATTAAAGGGGTGGCCATTTAACATGTAGTATGTATACAACACATTCTTTGCATGGTACAGTACAGGGATTCCTACTGGACCCTTTTTGTTTGATATGCAGTGTTGCTGGAAGAATTATTGCACCGCAATCAAGGGAAAAAAGCCCAGCACACTAGAATATTTGACGACTTTGACCTGTGTCTAAGATCTTTACTATCAAAAGATTCTCTAAGAATTTCACTTTGGTAATTTTTTTTCATCCCACATTGAAATTTTAACTACATTTTTCTCCTTCTATTTTGAAAATTACTTTAAAATGATTGCATATCTTTCTCTTTATAGGATATGGATACTAACTGATCCTGCTCTATTTGCTTATTTGGACCTCTGGGTCTATCTACTCTTTGTCCTCCGTGATCTTCCTGGACCTATTTTGTGGTCTGCTGATAAGATTTCTTGTATTCTGTGTTTTCTGAGACATCTTTGCATTTGACGTTAACATTCTTTTGTCCACTTAGGTGCAAGGTAATATACATCTGTCTTTGACTTGCATATGTTCATATACCTTGCAGATTTTATGTTTGTGCGTCTCAATTAGAATATCAAGGGTCAACTTCAAGCCACAGATAACTGGGCTTTTAATAAATGCCTTTTAAATGCTGTTATTACTTTTTTTTCCTGCTTTCATACTTTGAGGAGGCAATTGATGAGGCTACTATTAAATTGTGTTTTTCAAGTCTCTCGTTAATCATTGAAAACTTCAGTTAAGTCTTATTTACCTTTAAAAGTTATGATATTCTGGATTGAACATAATTTATAATCATGTCATTTTCAAACATGTAACATGAAAAGTAATGGCAATATTAATACTAATTTGATGCAAAGATAATTATTACTTATAAAAATAGTTCAAATCCCTTTCTTGGGCATTCAGCACTTTCAAAAATAGGCTCCCACTCACCTAGTCCTGTAAACACATTCAAATTTACATTGAATACGCAAAATTTCTGTGGAAGTCATATTGTTGCACAAACATGTCAGATGCGTCTGACATTATGTATAGTAGGCAGAATAATGGCCTTCCAAAGGTGCCCACATCCTAGTCCTCGGAACCTGTGAATATGTTACGTTACATGGCAAAGGAGATTAAGGTAGTAGATGAAGTTAAGGTTGCTAATCAGCCATCATTAAAATACAGAGAATATCTGGATTATCTGGATGAGACCAAAATAATTTCACAAGTGTCCTTACATGTGGAAGAGGGAGGCAGAAGAGTCAGCGTCAGAGTGATGTGATGTGAGAAAGATTCAGCTAGCTGGTCATTGGTGACTTTGAAGATGGAAAGGGGCCTTGCGCCAAGGAATGGGAGGAGACTCTCAAAGATAAAAAAGGCAGGAAAACAGATTATCCCTTAGAGCCTCCAGAAAGAAATACAGACCTGTAGACACCTTGACTTTACCTCCAGAACTGTAAGATAATGAATTTGTGTTGTTTTAAGCCCCTAAATTTGTGGTGATTTGTTATAACAGCAATAGGAAACGAATATATTATGTTACTGCTCACGTGGTCCTTCTTCTTGGGAAAGATTTTTCCACTTCTCTAATCCAAATAAAATTCCATGTTTTTTCATGAAGTCTTTGTGCCCCACCTTAAAGCTGACTCTTCTATTTAAACAAAGCAGGACCTCTTATCCATTTTGGTCATCTGGGACGTAACTTCACTTACGTCACGACTTGCCTTTGATGCTCTGGCCTGTCTTTATTTTGGATTGCAGAGGCTGTTGAACCATACTTCTTAACTTAACATCTCAGTGCTGCGCCCTTAATTCATTCATTAATTCATTTAACATGCATTTATTGAGTGGTGAATTGTGCCTGCCCTACGCTAAGTGCTTGATATACAAAAACATGCTCCCTTCTCTTAAAATTGTTTACAAGTTTGGTGGAGAGACAGACACATATACAACTAACTATAAAGCATGGTGAACTATAGTGCTGTAATATAAATATAGATGCAATAGATCCAAGTTAGTTTTTGTTATTAAAAATGACAGGCTGGGCGTGGTGGCTCACACTTGTAATCCCAGCACTTTGGGAGGCTGAGGCAGCTGGATCACCTGAGGTCAGGAGTTCAAGACCAGCCTGGGTAACATGGTGAAACCCCATCTCTACTAAAAATATAAAAATTAGCCGGGCATGGTGGTGCGTGCCTGCAGTCCCATCTACTCAGGAGGCTGAGGCAGGAGAATTGCTTGAACCCGGGAGGTGGAGGTTGCAGTGAGCCAAGATAGCACCACTGTACTCCAGCCTGGGTGACAGAGCAAGACTCTGTCTCAAAATAAATAAATAAATAAATATTAAAAAATGATAACCAATTTTTTTCATTCTTTTTTTATGTCTTGACAACTAAAACAATGTCTTAGAAATTTTTACTTCACACTTTAAAAAATAGAAATTATATAGTATAGAATTTGTTCATAGCTAGGAAAACATGGGTGGTTAATTAGGTTTTTGCTGATTATTTTTTATTTGATAGAATTTTTAAAGGCTTAGCTCTAATGATTGTCAGACTTCAAGAACATTCTTACTACTTTCCTCAGGTGAGTTGTTACTGTGTTCCTAGCAAACTGGGAGCTTAAGAAAAGTGTTTTATTACCACAAAGCAAAGAAAGAGGAATCACATAATGTGAGAGTTTAAAGGGACTTCAGAGATAGACTATTTCCATTAGATCACATCTTAAGTTAGCTTGGGCTGCTATAACAAAGTGCCATAGACTGGATGGCTTCGACAACAGAAGTTCATTTCTCACAGTTCCAGAGGCTGGGAAGTTTGAGGTTGGGGCACCAGCATGGTCAGATTCTGGTGAGGGCCCTCTTCCTAGCTACCAGGTGGTTGCCTTCCTGCTGTATCCTCACATGGTGGGGAGAGGGAGAGAAAGCAAGCTCTCTGGTGTCTCTTTCTATAAAGGTGCTAATCCAATTACGAAGGCTCTACCATTATATCCATATTAGTTCCCATAGGTCCCACCTCCAAATACCATCACATTGGGAGTTAGGGTATCAACACATATGAATTTTGAAGGGACACATTCAGTGAATAGTAGATTATTTTCTAATTTTGCTAATAATGAAGGATGATCCAGAAAACAGAAGCTTCAGATTCCCACAGACCTGAGCCCAAGCACTTCCTTTGAATGCTTATGTACCAGATACAGCACTAAGCATTTCATATGCAATTCCTTATTGAATCCTGACAAGAATCCCCCAAAAGGTAGGCATTATCATGATCTCCTATGAAAGTAATTTGTTCAGGGTGCAGATACTATCAGGCTTTAGAAGGGTGATAAGCACACCTTCTTAGCACTCTGCTGTACTGCCTGTGTGGTTGGGATGTTGTATAAAGCAGTAGAAACTCTGCTTGATTTACAGCTTATCATCATATCTGGCTGCTAAACATTTAAGTCCGATGAATTGAAGAAAAGGAAGAATAATTACCACACCCCAGCACCTTTTTCTATAGCTGTTCTTCATGGCAGGATTACATCTCATATTTCTCAAGCCAAAGTCACATCTTCACTGCCACCAGGGTCATGACTGTGACCAGCAGGGTGGATTTTAGATCTTTGCCACAACCTTTATCAAAAACAGTGCTGAAAAAAGTCTTCATCTCTCATCGTGACCAGAGAGGAAGAACATGTTGCACGTGGTTCACATGAACATTTTAAAAAATTAAATGAACATCTGATCTCCCTTCAGTAATGGGGTGGTTTCTTCAAATCAGATGCTAAGCCACTAAGGTGACTTTATTTCTTACGAAAAGGGGCTAGCAATGGAGGGTTATCAGAGTAGTCTTTACCTTGTTATGTAAACAAAATTGCAGCAGCAACTCCGCTGTCTCTGACCTCGATTCTTGGGTCTGAAGAACTAGAGAATGATGATGTGACATTGGTGAATGGAGCTCACAGATCTACCCAAGACATTGGACAGCTATTTTCCTTTTGGAGCCATTTAGCAAGGCTGCTTACAATATCACAGTGCCAGCTGCATCTGTGCTTTCTAAACAGCTTGGCCAGAAATGGAAAAGAAAAAAAAAAAGAGCTTTAAATGTTTCCGAGTGTTGAGGAAATGACTTGGGTCACTTTCTGCATGGACAACAGATATTCAAGTCTGGCCCTAGGCTGATTTCTGTCCTGGGGTAGTAGATGCAGAGATGAAGCTGACGACAGACTTGTGTCTGGTGGATCAGACATCTCTTCTATTTCCATGTGGTAAATCTGGTTACCTAGTCATGTGTATTTATAGTTCTACTAGGGCAATGTAAACCTAAAAATTCCATATCACCCTTATATAGCTCCTTCTTTTCAAAGGTGTTGCAGAGTGATAGAAAGGCTAGGTTCCCGTGTAATATCCCTAAGGGAAGGAAAGTCTAAACCCTCAGGCAAATCATTCTGACATTTAGGATCTTCAACTACTTTTTGCATTCCTCGTTTCTGTCCCTAATAATAATTTATTAATAAGCCCATGTACTTATTTGAATAAGTATCTAATAGTAGATACTCTAAATCTTTGACCTACTAAACCTAGTGAAGTCCAATGATTCCATTTGTTTTTCTACACTTCTGAAACACATTATAATCAATGCATTTTATTTTATTTAGCATTTTACACGGAAATTTGGTATATTCTGTATTGCATTTTTAAGATATTATAAGAGTGCAGGTATTCATTTCTTTGATATCTTCCTTAAAGCACCGCCCAAAGTGGTCTCAATCACAGTGCATGCTGAATTAGCACTATTGTTTCTATGGTAAAAATATGGAGAGAGTTCTGTGTGGGATTGCCACAGCATTTTTGGGAAACCTCAAAAGGGATATTTGGTGTTGCAAAATCAAGTACTCTTTTTTGACTTAAACCATATTCTGGTTTTCTTGAAATTATTGAAGGGTTAGAACTTTTCCCCCATTAACATGGTTGGTAAAGTCACGTTTCCCCCAAGAGCACAAACGTGCACATAAAACAGATTGGTCGTAGAAAACAGATTGGTCATAGAAATCAGCTTGTGGTTTCAGAAATTTACCCAGTTGTTGCAACTTTCTTATCTCTAACCTGTTGGTCAAACCTCCCACTTCCATCTTCCAGTTGGCATTTCTTGGGGGCTTTTTGTCTAGAACCTTTGGAGGCAGAGTTTTTCAGAAACAAAATACAACAAAACAAAACTGCTTTTATTCTCGAATTGAACTAGGGTGTTGCATAATATTAGACTGAGTTCTTAGGACAACTGAGAGGATGAAATGCAAGCATACATGACAAGCATCTCTAACAAGGCCAGGCACAAAGTAGGCATTCCATGAAATCCAGCCACTAACATCACCTCCAAAGTATCTGCTCCCTTCTCTGTGGAGCTGGCATTGGTAACCCCTTCAGTCTTAGGTGCCATCAGTGGAACCAGCAGCCATGAGACAAGGGTGATAGATAAAGGGAAACACATAGTAAAGGTGAAAAGAAAGGAAAAATAAAGGATATATGTTTGGTGGGAAGTGGTCAGGAGATGAAAGAAAAAGATGATAAAGATAACATAAAAACTAAAGAGGAAAAAAAAGTACAGATTTCCGCTAGCAATGATGCTAAAGGTGAATTCTAGTCCCTGGAGGCGATCGGCTGCTGGGCCCTTTACCTCACTATTGATCTGCTGCCATTTCTTTTCCTCATGTTTCAACTTTTAACATGTGTTTCAGTTCATCTGCAAAATTCTCCAGATCCATTTCTATAAAACATGGATGAACATTATTTTTTTCTAGTGTGATCTAAATATATAATCAACAGTGAATATCCAATTAGTTTCTCCCTAAATCTCTAGAAACCCATTATAACAGAATTATTCCTAGAGGAGGTTTTTTTTTTTAAATGTCATCCTTTCTTAGATCACCATCAAAGGATGTGGTTACTGAATTATCAAGGGCTTTCTTGGTAAGGCATTGTCACCTGTAAGTCAATCCTTAATGGCATTGCAAAAAGCCTGCTCCTGGTCGCTAAATAGATAATGCTCTCTGGGAAGCTCCTTACCTTTTCAGGCCTTAAGAACATCATTTTGGGCACGAAAGTAGTGATTTTCTTCTTTTAGGTCTTTGTGGCCTAAAAAACTAAAGCAACTCCTGAAAGTCTTACATATATAGATATATCTATTTATATCTATATTGATATCTATATCTGTATCTATCTATTTCTATAGCTATAGATATTTATTTTTTTGCCATGAGGCTCCTATAATGAAGTTTCCTGTAAGAGTGATGGCTGACTTTGGCACTGAAAGAGACTGTAGAGACTGATAGAGTCAAAAAATAGCTAGCTTTCTTCCTCACTTTCAGAAAATCAGGATGGAGAAAGAAAGATGCTCTGCTCGAAGGGCAGAAGGGAGCCATCATTATGGAGTCACTCTGAATTATCTGCTCCTCAGCCTCTCTGTTGAGGAGTGAAGAAAGAGTGTGATACAGTTAATGTGATATGGGACTGGGGACAACTTCAGAGATTTGGTGGCCCCTTTGCTACATGAAAGCTTTAGATAAAATGATCCAAGGTACTGGCTTCTTTTCAGGGTCCCGCCTGGTTAGTAAAGGCAAGATTCCAGCTTGGGGTTGTAGAATGTCTCTGGGCTTGTCACACCTTGTCTATGTCCTGCTCGTCCTGGGATCTTCTGCACTAAGAGATGAGCCTGGGCCAAGAGTGATGTTACTGCTATAACTATTAATCAGAGCAGGTTATCCATTGGTGCAGTAAATACTCATTTAAGGAATAAGTGACTGTGTACCCAAGTGGCCTCATGGGCATCTAAAATTACTTTGGGAAACAGCTGGGGTCTCACAGTGCCTGATGGAGACTCAGCCAGTGTGGAACTGCACTAACAAATAGATAATTGGGAAAAAGGGTTTTAGAGTCCCTTGGCAGAGGGGTAAAATGGAAGAGTGAGCTGATTTTTTTTTTCTGAGACCCTTCTGTTTCTCTCTCTCCCTTTCTTCCTCTTTCTGGTTTCCATCTCTAATCTCGAAGACTTAATAGAAACATTGCTTTGTAGTTTCTCCCACCCTCTCAGCCAGTGCTTCCTGGCAAGGTAAGTGAATCTGATCCAGAAGGAGCTGGGTCCCACCCTTCCAAGACCATGGGCTAACTCTGGAAGAAGGGATACCATTTTGTGCACAGACACAAACAGCTGCTGTACAAAGCTCCTTGCCTGCACTTCTGGGGCAGGGCCAGCCTTCTGATAGCTGAAGGGCAATGGCTCCCACTTGCACAGTGAGTATCACTGCAAACTGTCAGGACAGTGGGAAAAAAGGAATCAATCTGGCTCTTCAGGCACAAAGATGAGAAAAATCAATGGTAGAGCTCAAAGGATGGAACTGCTGGGTGCAAAGGGTTACTACACATTAACATATCAACCTCCACAGAAGCAATAATAAATAGGTGTCCCCAAATGGAAAAAAGATGAGGTCCTTGACCCTAGATGACAAATATTTATCAGGCGAATTCTGAGCACAAGAATTTATTCTCCTTGTACTTGGGGATGTTAAAGGAAGGCAAATGAATTTAACATCATTAAGCATCCAACACTAAGCACCGTCTATGGGCCAGTCATGGTCTAAGCATGTAACAAAGTTTTGAACAAGTCAGACTTCACATATTAGTGAGAATTAGGAAGTAAACATGTTGAAAAGCACACAAAAACATTAACCAGAAAATTCTCAAACAAAAATTTAATTAATAATTAACAAAATAGTGGCTAAGAAACTAATTTAATTGTATGGTCAAAATGGAGCTCTTGAAGTAAGTGACGTTTCAGCTGAAAATTAAGGACAACAAGAAGGCAACCAGGCAGAGATTTGGCGGAAGAGGACTTGAGGCAGAAAAAGCAACCCATGGGAAGACCCAAAAGCAAGAACTAGCTGCTATGTCTAAAGAAATAAAGAAGGCCAGTGACAAACAAAGGAAGGCAGTGACAGAGACTCAGTGACCAAGGGAAAAGGTGGCATGAGATGAGATTCCAGGCCAGACAATGCTGGGCTATGTAGATTAGAGAATGATCTTGGAAGTCTCTCCAAGTGTGATGACAAGCCATTACAATGGCAGAATTACATTCTGAAAATGACTACATTTTCAGAAGAAGAGTGATGTGATCTAATATATAATAGTTTTCATAAGACCACACTGGTAGCTCTGTGGAGAAGAAATTGCATAGGAACAAGAATAGAAGCAGAAATTAATCAGGAGGCTAATACAATTCAAGAAAGAAGAAATGATGTATTGGCTAGGGCGGTAGCTGTGAGACTGAAGGAAAAATAAACAGTTTCAGGATTTTTTTTTTTTTTTTTGAGACAGAGTTTTGCTCTTGTCACCCAGACTGGAGTGCAGTGGTGCAATCTCAGCTCACTGCAACCTCCACCTCCTGGGTTCAAGCAATTCTCCAGCCTCAGCCCCCCAAGTAGCTGGGATTACAGGCATGCACCACCATGCCCAGACAGTTTTGTATTTTTAGTACAGATGGGGGTCTCATCATGTTGGCCAGGCTGGTCTCGAACTCCCGACCTCAGGTGATCCACCTGCCTCAGCCTCCCAAAGTGCTGGGATTACAGGCGTGAGCCACTGCACCCAGCTAGGAAATATTTTGCAGGTAGGATTTTTAGAACAAACAAATGGATCGGCATGTGAAGGAAAAAGAGCAGCGGCTCTTGTGTTATTTGCTGGGATAGTAAGAAATATACTTAGATATATTTAATCAGGCATTTGATTAGATATTTTAAGTTTGGAATGATGAGATACCTAAGTTGATGTCAAGTAGGTAGTCTGAGTATAGAGTACAGGGGAAAAGCCAGTCCTTGGTTATGAATTTGGAAAATTACTGGCATACAAAAGGTATTTAAACATAAGAAAACAAAACATTGTGCCAGATCAATCTTATCTCATCCACCCTAAATCAACCCTTAGGAAACTAGGTACAATAGGTGCCAAGGAAAAATAGATCAGAAAGATGTAGCTCTTGCACTTGTAGGAACTATTAATAGAGGGAGAGGCAGGCCATAATACTATTGTTATCATGCAATGGTAAAATGCATTATTACTATTGCACAATACTATTGTTATAATGCAATGGTAAAATGGAGGTAGGCATAAATATAAAGAAAGCTATGTTATAGAACAAGTACTTATGCCCGAAAGTGTCTGGGACAGCAGAGACAAGAGGTGACCTGAAAGATAATTATTTCACTAGAATAATTTTCTGTGAGTCCCTTGCTCTTAATATAGGTGCTTATTTAGAGACCATAGCAAACAGATGGAGTTTGTTGTAGAAGTGTTATATGGACAACAGAAAATTCAATCTTCAATGGCTTGTTTGATCTTGGCCAGTGCAATAACCGCTCTGGGACATGGCATGCTCCTCTGTGAAAAGAGAGGCTTGAATTTAATCAGCAGTCTCCTGTCTCAGAGAGATGGTATGGTAAGAAAGGAGATCCATAAGAATATATTTTTCAATATATTTAAAGGCTATATTATATTATCATGCATATTTCAATATATTTAGTGGTATAACATATGCATATGTAAATATTTATAAATGTATATGTAGATACACACATATATAAAAAGCCTAGTAGAAATGAAATCTTTAGCTTTAATAAGATTATGCAGATTGCCAAAAAAGTCAAATTCTTTAATTATATCAAGTCAGCCAGAAGGTGGAGCAAGATGGCAGAATGGGGCTCTCTAGTGATTGTCTCCCTCGTCCACCAGAAACATCCATTTGAACAACTATCCACACACAAAAATACCTTCACAAGAGCTAAGAAAACCAGGCATGAGGTCACAGTACCTGGTTATGGCACAATAAGAAGAGACACACTGAAGAGGGTAATTATATCAACTCAGTGATATTGTTATGCCTTACCAAGCAGAATCTCTGATTGGGTGAAAAAACAGGAAAAACAAAATAATTACAGTTGACCCTTGAATAACATAGGTTCGAACTGTATAGGTCCACTTATAAGTAGATTTTCTTCTGTCTCTTCTTGCTACCCTGAGACAACAGATTTCCCCCTTCCTCTTCCTCTCTCTCCTTAGCCTACTCAACTTGAAGATGACAAAGATGAAAACCTTTATGATTATCCACTTCCACTTAATGTATAGTAAATATGTTTTCTCTTCCTTATGATTTTCTTAATAACACTTTCCTTTCTCTACTTACTTTATTGTAAGAATACAGTAAATGATACATAAAACACACAAAATACATGTTACTTGACTGTTGATGCTATCAGTAAGGCTTCTGGTCAAAATAGGCTATTAGTAGTTAAGATCTGGGGGACTCAAAAGTTATACACAGATTTTCCACTATGCAGAGGCTGGTTCTCCTAACCCCCTCATTATTCAAGGATCAACTGTATTGCCAAGCTAATGCAGTTCTGTAGACAAGATATTTCAAACCATGGAGTATATAGGGGACAAAATGACAAAAAGCATATTTGGTGGTGCCTGTTTTGTGTATCTGTAGCTTGCATATTTATAGTGTCGATGCCAGCCCTGATAGGTATGCTTTGACAGTTTGATGGCCATTTCTTTTTCCTTCTTTTTTTTTTTCAGCTGTACTAGCTGTTCAACTTCTTTATTAGTTATTTTCATTACTTATAAAGTTAAAATTACATATATTCAATGAATTAATTTCAATGAATTAACTTATATGAAATAATGCAATTCTTGCAAAGCACCCTGTAATTTACTACAAGAAAACTGGCTAACGGCCCTTAACTTTATTAATCTTGCTTGGTTGAACAATTTATTCCCAAAGAATCATTTATTAATCTCAGAGGAAGATCAATTTTAATAAGTACTTTGCATTTCTGCAGTATTTACTTCCAGGATTATATGTTAAATAAGCCACTTAGTAATTTGCATATTGTCTCTATGAAATCAGTACAAGCAGAGACTGCCTTTTAATAAAATAGAGTCTGAGCTGGGTGGGTGGCCATGAGACATTTCTGGGCTTAGTGGGGGAGAGAGGGAAGGGGGAAGCCCAGTCATACACTGCTGAACATGGGAGATGCTTGGCCACAAAAATCAGTTAAAACACAGGCTAAGCCCATATTTAGGAGATCAACGAAGCAAGATCACCAAAGTTTCTTGAAATAAGGATTTGGCTTTTGACACACACACAAACACACACACGTATATGTATAGATATGTATATATGTATAGATAATATATAAATATATTTAACAAAAGGCAAATTGTACACATATTTATTATCTTTCCATAAATGTGGAAATAAATATATTTAAAAAACATAAGAACTTTGTTGGACCTCTTAACAGTAATTTAAGAGTTTGTATTATTTTGTTTTGAGTTACTTGTGGTGAGGAGGTACCATGTTCTTTTCACTGCTTAGACTGTTCCAAGATTTTCCTTTAACTTTGAATGTCACGATGGCCCAGACACATGCCAAGTGTTGGCCTTCTTTTCCTGACTAAGTTGGGTTCAGGATTGTTTGTGATGTTGAGGAGTCGATCTCATTTTGAATTGGGTTAGCTCTAATGCTCAGGTGTTAAGTCCACTGGATCATATTTCTGTATCTATCCAAGACCATCCAGGAAGTCAACTCAAAAAGGAAAATCAGTCTGTCTTTCAGGTGCAGTGTGGTTTTGCCTGACTCTTAATTTATGGGCTGCCCAAAGATGAGACAGGTCTCTGGGGATAGGGCTGTATCTCTCTGACTGATTTTGGATTTAGTGATCTGCTACTTGGGACTGAAGGTATTCTGCTTCGATCCTGCCAATCGTTCCATCCTGCCAATCATGCTGAAATTGGGATTCCTGTGAGATTCAAATGATTTGTCCCAAGATGCATGGAAACTATAGATAAAATCCAAAAGACAGCTATGACTTTTTAAATCCCAAATTACTGTTTGACGCTATTGAAATTTTCCCTGGCTACCTTATCCACTACCATCATAGTCCCCAACTTCCCAGGGCTATGGAACTGATGTTGTAAGTAAATGTAAGTTGAAATATAACATTAGTCAACAATGCTTCATGTAGGAATGCTTAGGGTATGTGTGTATGTTTGTGTATTTCCAGAAGAATGTGTTAATTTCCTTCTTGATCATATTTAGATTAAAATCCTCTTAAAATTTACATTGAAAATTGCTGACTCCTTAAGCCAAGCAAGAACTCATTTCCTAGGCTAACTAGAGATGCTTGAATGATTCATTGTATGCCTAATATAATACCCATCTTTGGTATAACTTCAGTCACCCAATTCAAAAAGTTATATATGATAGAAAAAAGACCAACAAAGCCAGAGTTTAAAGTTTACGTGGTTAAGTTTTCAGGTTTGCCATCATTCTCAGCAAACTATTGCAAGGACAAAAAACCAAACACCGTATGTTCTCACTCATAGGTGGGAATTGAACAATGAGAACACATGGACACAAGAAGGGGAACATCACACACCGGGGCCTGTCGTGGGGTCGGGGGAGGGGGAGGGATAGTATTAGGAGATATACCTAATGTAAATGACGAGTTAATGGGTGCAGCACACCAACATGGCATATGTATACATATGTAACAAACCTGCACGTTGTGCACATGTACCCTAGAACTTAAAGTATAATAAAAAAAAAGTTTTCAGGTTTGCTGAAAAAATTAGTTTTATCACTAATTTTATTTCGCTAGTAGTTTCAATAGAAGAGGTGTTCTATTTAAGTGATTCTTCTCTTTCACTAATACTTCCTATTTAAGTTACTGAACTTAAAAAATAATATTTGGATGAAATTTCTAGTTCTATGAATGTGTAATATACTCCTGTTTAATAATCTAAATGACCTTATGATGATATCAATTACTGTACTTCAAGGACTATTTGAGGGTTTCAGGCTATTTGCTGCTATGCTAAATGGCTCCAGGCTACTATGGCTTTCAAAGCTTTTGTGTCAGCATTTGGCAGGTTTTCAGGTCACTTTTACTGTTTTCAAGGCAATTCACTGTAGCAACTGTCCCTACCTTCAATTCAACTGCTTTGAATCTTCTAGAAGCTGCAAAGGCAGATAACCAAGCTGGTTAACAGTGTCTTTGAACTGCATTATTCTTGTAAATAAATAGGCTTAGAGTTAATTTCTAAACATAGCTGAGAAATTAAATTAGGTGTATCTAAGAGAATTTCTCTTAGAATGCGCAGATGAGTAGAACAGCCATTTTTTTTTTTCTCCCAGAAGTCCTTCTGCCTTTCCAGTTCTGTTGCAGGTGGTTGAACTTGTCCGAGGCCTGCCCACCCCGTACTTAGGGAGAGGTGTGGCATGCTGCAGCAGTGAGACCAGGAGCTCCGGAGCAGATCTCAGCTGGAATTCTGGCTCTGTCATAGTCCTGCTGTGCAACATTGGGCTAGTTACTTTGCCTCCCAAGACTTAGTTTTGACAACTGGAAAATGAGAATGAAAATAAAACCTCTCCAGAGTTGTAGCGAGGATAAAGTGAGGTGTGTGGTATAACAATAGCTAATATTTATCGAGCGCTTATTAGGTGCCAGGTACGTAGTTAGCACTCATATAAACATTAGGTCCTTCAGACGTACCTGGCTTTGTGCCCTTACTAGTTGAACTTCACACAATCAGTCTGCTGAAGTCCACACACAATATTCAAATGCCATAGAAAAGAAGGTAGAAGAGAATGAATCAGAAAGAACCTACCATGTACAGATACTAGGTTGGACATTTTCCTTGTATCATCTAATCATCTCAGCAATGCTTCGAAATAGGACCTATTATCCTTATTGCACAGATGAGAAAAATAAAGACCCAGATAGGTTGTTTTTATACTTTCCTACATATTAGAGGGAGCCGTGAGATGAATAGAACAAATTTAGCACAATTGAGAAACTCAATCCTGTAAGAGTGAATTATAACACTAACATTAACAATCTAGTTAATTCCTTGTTTAGTAAATCATCAAAGAAGTTTTTCTTTTATAGAGTTAAAATAACAAAGTGAAAAACATCATCTTTTCCACACATTAAAAATAAAGATATCAAATTCATTTTATTCTGTTTGACATAGATGTTCTCGTAGATCCTTGCATGAGTTAAAGGCTAAATTACTTTTTTTCAATCATAATACATACTGAGGCTTGTTTTT
The DNA here is from genome assembly GCF_028858775.2 of Pan troglodytes. NCBI lineage: Eukaryota > Metazoa > Chordata > Mammalia > Primates > Hominidae > Pan > Pan troglodytes. The sequence goes on along the minus strand of NC_072403.2, from coordinate 147,867,655 downwards.
GCTGCCAAAACTGTTCTTTGGTTTAGAAAATTTCCCCTAGGTCATTTAGAAGTATTCCCAGAAAAGATGAAAATGCCAAAAACCTGGTCAAATTTTTTTTCAAGTATTGCACCAAGAATGGAAGGAATCCGGGAATCAAGAATGTATATTTATCTGGTTGCAAGGAGAAGAGGGGTTATCTGAATGCCAGCGACTCAGCGTTTGTCACTTTCATATGTTGACAATTTCCCCCTCATTCTCTTGCTAACTTCATGTATTTTGTGGTCAATTTTCCAACCTTTCTCTTATTTTAAATGTTATTACTTATTCTCAGGCGGAAAAGGCTCTTGAGAAAAATTTCTTTTTGGGCTCCACCTTTTCAAAGGAAAGTGCAAATTAGTTGTAGCAAATTTGTAATTCTATTTCCATCTTTAAAAAGAGATATTATTCAGGCATTGGTCTGCTCTGTCACCTTGAATCAGAAAATGGCTCCATCTGGTTTATTTAGTTTTTGATAGCTCACACTTCAAAGAAAGGCAAGGGTTATATCCGCTGACAATTGTGTAAGCCTGCGCAAGCAAAAATAAAATTCTCCCCTGACCCCCGCAGTGATCAGTATGTATATCCTGAAGCAGGAGAAAGCTGATGACGTCTGTTGTGGTTTGCTGACTCCCAGCAGGCTTCATTCTGCAGGCTTGACTCAGGAAAAAGAATCCCACCAGCTTCAAGTGAATTCTGCCCAAGTAAAGATTACTAATACAAATATCATGGAATTGGCTCTGGTGCTGCTTTTGGGCTTAAAATTCTGTGTGCGTGTCTGTGTGCTTGCACACGCACACGCATATATGTGTATTTTAACTTCAACATCAATATTCAATGTAATTTTTCAGAATTCCTTGCAGCTCTCATAGGGTATTTAAGCTTTCAGGCAAAGTTCTGGCAGCAGCTCCTCACATGCAATTGGCCAGACGTTCCACTGATATCTGTGTGGACTCCCCAAGGTCAGATTCAGTTCTGAATTGATGGAAAAATAACAGAGGGCCAATGTGTTTCACGCATTGTCATTTCAAAGAGATGAGGCTTTGAATAGAGGTACAAATCACCAATATTTCATTTTATGTGTAATTTTTACTCTACCTACTTTCAAAAGAACCCCAGTTCTGTTTCTAGCCCTGCCTTGGTTATGCAACTGCTGTCTGCTTTGGCTGCCCCATCTGCAATATAGGGATAATAATACTGCCACCTATGTCATGTCATAGAGGTGCTTTAAAACTAATGAATAGAGAACTACAGGAGCCTCTAGCTCTTTGAAATATAACCAGCTTACAGCTTGCAAGCTATTTTCAACAGGGCTAAAAGTTCACACACTAGATATGTTAATAGTTCTACAAAAACTTGCAAATAAGAGTGTGTTCATAAATTAAATAATTCAAATTAACTTTAAAATGAGTGGAATATATATCATGTGTATACATGCACACAGAAACAGGAAATGCATATAAATGGTTGAAATATTTGTTAAAAAAATATCTTCATAGAAAAACTTAGAAAATTATATCACAAATACCCTGTACCAGTTAATATTGACAAAGATTATCACCTTAGTGGTATTGTGGGTGATTTTATTTTCATTGATATAGCTTTCCTCTATATTTCAAGTTTCCTAAAATGAACATGTCATTCTTGCAAAATTATGAAAATAATCTCAATAAATATCTTTTAAAAAACTAACTTGAAAGGGGGAAATTACTCAGGTAAAATTTAAATGGGGCTTTTAAGGAAAAATTCCTTTGAATTCTAAAAGAACAAGTTTGGGGTGAGACATAAATGAATTGGTCAAATTTAGTGCCAGTCCTAGAATACTTGGGTTTGAACTTAGTTTACAACAGGAAGAACCGCTCAGAGAAAACCTATCATTTAAGAAAATATTTAGTCCTTGCCCAGACCTAAAGTCTTTATATTTATCCACAAGTTTGTACAGTATGTCAGGAAGCAGTTACTTCTAGCCTTGTCTCTTCAATGTAGCACACTACTGTCAATAAATTTAATGCACACGAAAAGTACAAAAGGAAGATTCTGGCAGTCAAGTTAACCCTACTGTCCATTATTCCTGACATGCTGGTTTGCTTCGAGTTCTTCTCATCTGCTGAAAGCCCTATCAACTCCGGGTTTTCTCATGTCCTGTTCCACCTTCCTGGAACACTCCTTCACCAGGCTAATTCCTACACGTATCTTAGGTATGAGTTTGCTCTTATGTTCCAGAAATCACATCTTGGTCCCCAAGGCCAAGTTCAACGGCCTCCCATGTGCTACTGTGGCCACCCCACGTTCATTCCTAACAGCATGCTTATCTTGTCCACCACCTCTGGCCTGAAAGTCACTTGAGAGCGGAGATCCCTGTGCCTGGCACATAGTTTAGTGTGACTCATTGGATCGGGACTGCTGTGACTTCTCTCAGTTCCATAACTATTCCAGTCTACAGGATTTGGAAAGAAAGAGGAACACCATTGTCTTGGCCATTGTCAGCATGCCTGTGTTTTTCTTCCACAAAAGAACTGGTGAAAAGAGGGAGAAACTTTAAAGATTTATTATGAGGAAATTTTGATTTAGCTTATTGCATAACTTATTTAGTAAAATTCGTTATTCATAAAAAAATACCTTGGCCTGTCTTAGAGAAGTGACTACATACACATAGGAATTTTAAAATAAAAAAGATGAAAAAAGATTTTTTTTCCCCTCTGACTATTGTAATTCTCAAAGGCAAACACTTGTGTTAGTTCTACACATGTTACATCAAAGATAACATGATTTCTCCTTCTTCTTTGAAAAATACCCTGCATCTGTAAACCATTAGCTTTCGTCTGGTGTTCTTGTTATATTGGATGAAATCCTTGAATGTTTCATGTCTCCATTTTTCTAACTGTAGAATGGGGCTAATTCTGCTCTCCACAGTGAAAGATAACAGAAAAAAGTTCATGTTTGAATACAGATGTTTGCTATTAATTAAAAGGGGGGAAATTACCTTCATATTAGAGTTTATTGTCAGAACATTCTCTTTAACTAAAGGAATTATATTCTTCTTTTCCTTATATGTTTGACTACCTCTTCCTGTATGTAGGCTTTAACACTTCCCTTCCTCATTTCTCAGCTAAAATGACTGAGCTGCCGAAAACCTTGCTGCTCTCCTGTTCTCCTGATAGTGAGGGAGTTCTCAGGAGATCTGGTTGTTTGGTAAGTGTCTGACATTTCCCCTGCTCACTCTTTCTCCTGCCATGTAAGAGAATGGATTCTATAAGCACTCACAGGGAAATAGAAAAGACATTAAACACGTATTCCTCATTCCTTAACTTTTCCATATCATGACTGCAACTATTTGTGAATGGTTGTATTAGTAAAATGAGTAAGTTAGGACAAAGGAAGCAGTGACTTAAGCCAGTCCAGCTCCATAACTCTAGGCTGAGTCAGCATGTCGATTTTTTGCAGGAATCTTGATTTCTCCTCTTACCCAGACATTGCTGATAGAGTAGGATCTAAAATTCACAGTGCGGGGGCCAGAAACAGACCAAGAGATAGCAAACCAGCAGAGACACCTCAAGAAAGGGAGCCTAGGAAGAAGGGAGCCCGGAGGCCTAATTTTGCTGTGAGTGGTTCCTCCTGAGCATTCAAAGGGGGGGAAGGGAGCTTGTAGGCAGGGGCTGGGAAGGGAGTGGGTGCTCTGTCTGGGGAGGGGTGCTGAGAGACAGGAGGGAGGCAGCATAGTTTGAGCCAGGGCAAGTAGAACAAGGAAGTTAAAGGGGTTGTTCAGGAGCCTTTTTGTATATTTCACTTGTAATTACATTGCCACAAATGTGTTCTTGACTTAGAATCGATCTTCTACCTCGTGAGAAAGACATATACAAAACAAAGATCCTCAAGTTTCACCCAGGGGAGATGTACAAACTATATTCTAAATCATTATCATTTTCCAAGAACTTCAAGTCCCCAAATCCAATAAAACTTATACTCTGAAACTTCTTCTCCTTTTTTTTTGTTTTAAGTAAAAATCTGACCACAGATACCTGCACATCCTATGATTCCAAGTGCAGCCACTCTGGATAATGTCAGCGATGAGGCTCTAATTGAAGCTGTTTCATCAGGTTAACAACTATGCATAGTGCCTGCCCCATGTTAGTTCAGGCACTTAGAAATATACACACACTGGGATGCTTCCCTGCACTGATTAGTCCACATTAAACCTCTGGTTAGCCAACACCGACAAGTTGGGGTAAAATGTGAGAACATTACTTAAGAGGCCAAGATCCACATTTGGACACAAGTATATTGCAATCATGCAAAAGAGATATTCCAAGGCCAGGCAGCCCAAGTAACCATTCATAATAAAAGATCTGTTTAAAAATGAAAATTATATTTTCTATAACTTTGGCTATATGATCCAATAGATTCTATAATGTTTCAAATAATGATAAATGGGCTCAAGATGACCTAAAGTCAGTCTTACTCTGCAAAGAAAGATGCTCCACGTTTTATATTCACTTGAGAAGGGAGGTGACTAAATCTTGGGAACCTTTGAGTATTGCCATTTGGATAAGAGAGAAGCCTGATACCCTGCTCTCTTGATACTCTGATACCCTGATCTCTGCTATAAAGAAAGGGAAAGGAAAATAAAGTCTTTTGAGGTTTGTTTGTTTTTTTTTTTTAATGGGGAGAAAGGGGGAGTTAGAAGTGAAAACCCATTATTAAGAATCTCTTTTTTCATCCAACATCTGAAAAAGTAAAACAAACAAATGAACCCCAGCTTGTGTCTATGTCTGAGGTGTGAGTAAAATGTAAATCTCCAAGGCTGAGGGTCTTGGTAATGTCAACAGTTGACTAGAGAGCATGCAATTTCCCACACGGCATGAAGTATAATCCCAGGTGAATGAACCTCCCTTGCAGTAATTCTGGGAGCACCCGGTGCAGCCTTTCAACAGCCCATCAGAACTCAGACTTGTTTCTCTGTCCTGACCTTGTTCTAACCCTGGAACCAGGACTATGGTTCTTTTTCCTTAATCTCTAATTTTGACCTCTGATATGGTTTGGCTCTGTGTTCCCACCCAAATCTCATCTCAAATTGTAATCCCCATGTGTCAAGGGAGGGACCCAGTGGTTGCAGTGAGCTGAGATCACGCCATTGCACTCCAGCCTTGGTGCCAGAGCGAGACTCTGTCTCACAGAAAAAGAAAAAAAAAAGCAAAAATACATCTAAAAGGGCAGCAAACCCTGTTTCTACTAAAAATGCAAAAATTAGCCAGGTGTTGTTGCATGTGCTTGTAATCCCAGCTACTCGGGAAGCTGAGGCAGGAGAATCGCTTGAACCCAGGAGACGGAGGTTGCAGTGAGCAGAGACTGCACCACTGCACTCCAGCCTGAGTAACAGGAGTGAAACTCCATCTCAAAAAACAAAACCAAAAAAAAAAAAAAAAAAAAAAGAAGGGAATAATGGGATGACATCCAATGACTAGCCATACCCCTGCAGGTTAGAATTCCTAAAACCTGGTATAGATTGTTTCAAAGTATTGGCTTTAAACAGCAAACACCAAACATAGTCTCAGACCACAGCGCAATAAGAGTAGAATACAATAAAAAACATTGCTCAAAACCATGCAATTACATGGAAATTAAACAACATGCTCTTGAATGACTTTTGGATAAGTAAGACAGAATCAAGAAGTTCTTTGAAACAAATGAGAACAAAGATATGACATGGCAGTGTTTCAGAGGGAAATTCATACCACTAAATGCCCACATAGAAAAGTTAGAAAGATCTCAAATTAACAACGTAATACCACAACTGAAAGAATTAGAGAAGCAAGAAGAAATCAACCCCAAAGCTAGCAGAAGACAAATAATCGAAATCAGAGCTGAGCTGAAAGTAGTCAAGGAATGAAAAACCATTCAAAAGATCAATGATTCCAGGAGTTAGTTTTTTGAAAATATTAATGATAGGCTGCTAGCTAGACTAATGAAGAAGAAAAGAGAGATGACACAAATAAACACAATTTATTCAGTTAGGAAAAGAGGAAGTCAAATTGTCCCTGTTTGCAGATGACATGATTGTGTATCTAGAAAACCCCATCGTCTTAGCCCAAAATCTCCTTAAGCTGATAGGCAATTTCAGCAAAGTCTCAGGATACAAAAGCAATGTGCAAAAATCACAAGGATTCTTATACACCAATAACAGACAAACAGAGCCAAATCATGAGTGAACTCCCATTCACAATTGCTTCAAAGAGAATAAAATACCTAGGAATCCAACTTACAAGGGTCGTGAAGGACCTCTTCAAGGAGAACTACAAACCACTGCTCAAGGAAATAAAAGAGGATACAAACAAATGGAAGAACATTCCATGCTCATGGGTAGGAAGAATCAATATTGTGAAAATGGCCATACTGCCCAAGGTAATTTATAGATTCAATGCCATCCCCATCAAGCTACCAATGACTTTCTTCACAGAATTGGAAAAAACTGCTTTAAAGTTCATATGGAATCAAAAAAGAGCCCACATTGCCAAGTCAATCCTAAGCCAAAAGAACAAAGCTGGAGGCATCACGCTACCTGACTTCAAACTATACTACAAGGCTACAGTAACCAAAACAGCATGGTACTGGTACCAAAACAGAGGTATAGACCAATGGAACAGAATAGAGCCCTCAGAAATAATGCCGCGTATCTACAACCATCTGATCTTTGACAAACCTGACAAAAACAAGAACCGGGGGAAGGATTCCCTATTTAATAAATGGTGCTGGGAAAACTGGCTAGCCATATGTAGAAAGCTGAAACTGGATCCCTTCCTTACACCTTATACAAAAATCAATTCAAGATGGATTAAAGACTTAAATGTTAGACCTAAAACCATAAAAACCCTAGAAGAAAACCTAGGCATTACCATTCAGGACATAGGCATGGGCAAGGACTTCATGTCTAAAACACCAAAAGCAATGGCAACAAAAGCCAAAACTGACAAATGGGATCTAATTAAACTAAAGAGCTTCTGCACAGCAAAAGAAACTACCATCGGACTGAACAGGCAACCTACAGAATGGGAGAAAATTTTTGCAATCTACTCATCTGACAAAGGGCTGATATCCAGAATCTACAATGAACTCCAACAAATTTACAAGAAAAAAACAAAGAACCCCATTGAAATGTGGGTGAAGGACATGAACAGACACTTCTCAAAAGAAGACATTTATGCAGCCAAAAAACACATGAAAAAATGCTTATCATCACTGGCCATCAGAGAAATGCGAATCAAAACCACAATGAGATACCATCTCACACCAGTTAGAATGGCAATCATTAAAAAGTCAGGAAACAACAGGTGCTGGAGAGGATGTGGAGAAATAGGAACACTTTTACACTGTTGGTGGGACTGTAAACTAGTTCAACCATTGTGGAAGTCAGTGTGGCGATTCCTCAGGGATCTAGAACTTGAAATACCATTTGACCCAGCCATCCCATTACTGGGTATATACCCAAAGGATTATAAAACATGCTGCTATAAAGACATATGCACATGTATGTTTATCGTGGCACTATTCACAATAGCAAAGACTTGGAACCAACCCAAATGTCCAACAATGATAGACTGGATTAAGAAAATGTGGCACATATACACCATGGAATACTATGCAGCCATAAAACATGATGAGTTCATGTCCTTTGTAGGGACATGGATGAAGCTGGAAACCATCATTCTCAGCAAACTATTGCAAGGACAAAAAACCAAACACCGCACGTTCTCACTCATAGGTGGGAATTGAACAATGAGAACACATGGACACAGGAAGGGGAACATCACACTCTGGGGCCTGTTGTGGGGTGTGGGGAGCGGGGAGGGATAGCATTAGGAGATATGCCAAATGTTAAATAACGAGTCACTGGGTGCAGCACACCAACATGGCACATGTATACATATGTAACTAACCTGCACGTCATGCACATGTACCCTACAACTTAAAGTATAATAAAAAAAGAAGAAATGACAAAGAGGATGCTACCATTGACCCCACAGAAATAAAAATATCCATCAGAAACTACTATGAACACCTCTATGCACACAAACTAGAAAACCCAGAAGAGATGAATAAATTGCTGGACATATACACCCTCCCAAGACTGAACCAGGAAGAAATTGATTTTTTTTTTTTTTCACCAAGAAAGGGACATTTATTGAGTACCTCATATGACACAGTGCTAAAAGTCTGATCTTCCACATAGACTTGTCAGCTACATGTCATCCTCATTTTACAGAAAGGGGAACCAAGATTAGGAGAGACTAAGTAACTTATTGAGGGTGTCACAACTAGTTCCTTCCTGTATGTTATACCAATAATAAACTGGGAAAAAATTGAGGAGGAGGGACTCTTCCCTAACTCATTCTATGAGGCCCATTTCATCCTGATACCAAAACCTGACAAAGGCACAACAAAAAAAGAAAACGTCAGGCCAATATCCTTGATGAACATTGATGTAAAAATCCTCAACAAAATAGTTCAAACTGAATCCAGCAGCACATCAAAAGGCTAATCCATCATAATCAAGTAGGCTTCATCTCCAGGATGCAAAGTTTGTTCAACATATACAAATCCATAAATGTGATGCATTACATAAACAGAACTAAAGACAAAAGCCACATGACTATCTCAATAGATGCAGAAAAGGCTTTTGATAAAATCCAACATCCCTTTATGTTAAAAACTCCCAATAAACTATGTATTGAAGGAACATGCCTTAATATAATTAGAACCATCTATGACAGACCATTAGCCAATATTACACTGAATAGGGAAAAGCTGGAATCATTCCTCTTGAAAACTGACAGAAGACAAGAATGCCCTCTTTCCCTACTTCTATTCAACATAGTATTGAAAGTCCTGGCCATAGCAATCAGGTAAGAGAAAGAAATAAGGCATCCAAATAGGAAAAGAGGAAGTCAAACTATTCCTGTTTGCAGACAACATGATTCTATATCTAGGAAAACCCATAGTCTCAGCCCAAAAGCTCCTTCAGCTGATAAACAACTTCAGCAAAATCTCAGGATACAAAATCAATGTACAAAAATCACCAGCTTTTCTATACACTAACAATAGCTAAGCTGAGAGCCAAATTAGGAAGGCAATCCCATTCACAATTGCCACAAAGAGAATAAAATACCCAGGAATACAGCTAACAGGGGGAGGTAAAATATCTCTACAATGCTAATTACAAAACACTGCTCAAAGAAACTAGATATGACAAACAAATGGAAAAAAATTCCATTCTCATGGGTAGGAAGAATCAATATCATTGAAATGGCCATGCTTCCCAAAGAAATTTACAAATTCAATATTATTTCTATCAAACTACAAATGACATTCTTCACAGAACCAGAAAAAATGATTTAAAAATTCATATGGAACCAAAAAAGAGCCCAGATAGCCAAGGCTATCCTTTTTTATTTTTTTTTCTTATTATTATACTTTAAGTTTTAGGGTACATGTGCACAATGTGCAGGTTAGTTACATATGTATACATGTGCCATGCTGGTGTGCTGCACCCATTAACTCGTCATTTAGCATTAGGTATATCTCCTAATGCTATCCTTCCCCCCTCCCCCCACCCCACAACAGGCCCCAGAGTGTGATGTTCCCCTTCCTGTGTCCATGTGTTCTCATTGTTCAATTCCCACCTATGAGTGAGAACATGCGGTGTTTGGTTTTTTGTCCTTGCGATAGTTTACTGAGAATGATGATTTCCAATTTCATCCATGTCCCCACAAAGGACATGAACTCATCATTTTTTATGGCTGCATAGTATTCCATGGTGTACATGTGCCACATTTTCTTAATCCAGTCTATCATTGTTGGACATTTGGGTTGGTTCCAAGTCTTTGCTATTGTGAATAGTGCCGCAATAAACATACATGTGCATGTGTCTTTATAGCAGTATGATTTATAGTCCTTTGGGTATATACCCAGTAATGGGATTGCTGTGTCAAATGGTATTTCTAGTTCTAGATCCCTGAGGAATCGCCACACTGACTTCCACAATGGTTGAACTAGTTTACAGTCCCACCAACAGTGTAAAAGTGTTCCTATTTCTCCACATCCTCTCCAGCACCTGTTGTTTCCTGACTTTTTAATGATTGCCATTCTAACTGGTGTGAGATGGTGTCTCATTGTGGTTTTGATTTGCATTTCTCTGATGGCCAGTGAAGGTGAGCATTTTTTCATGTGTTTTTTGGCTGCATAAATGTCTTCTTTTGAGAAGTGTCTGTTCGTGTCCTTCGCCCACTTTTCAATGGGGTTGTTTTTTTCTTGTAAATTTGTTGGAGTTCATTGTAGATTCTGGATATTAGCCCTTTGTCAGATGAGTAGGTTGTGAAAATTTTCTCCCATTTTGTAGGTTGCCTGTTCACTCTGATGGTAGTTTCTTTTGCTGTGCAGAAGCTCTTTAGTTTAATTAGATCCCATTTGTCAGTTTTGGCTTTTGTTGCCATTGCTTTTGGTGTTTTAGACATGAAGTCCTTGCCCATGCCTATGTCCTGAATGGTAATGCCTAGGTTTTCTTCTAGGGTTTTTATGGTTTTAGGTCTAATGTTTAAGTCTTTAATCCATGTTGAATTAATTTTTGTATAAGGTGTAAGGAAGGGATCCAGTTTCAGCTTTCTACATATGGCTAGCCAGTTTTCCCAGCACCATTTATTAAATAGGGAATCCTTTCCCCATTGCTTGTTTTTCTCAGGTTTGTCAAAGATCAGATAGTTGTAGATATGTGGTGTTATTTCTGAGGGCTCTGTTCTGTTCCATTGGTCTATACCTCTGTTTTGGTACCAGTACCATGCTGTTTTGGTTACTGTAGCCTTGTAGTATAGTTTGAAGTCAGGTAGCGTGATGACTCCAGCTTTGTTCTTTTGGCTTAGGATTGACTTGGCGATGCGGGCTCTTTTTTGGTTCCATATGAACTTTAAAGCAGTTTTTTCCGATTCTGTGAAGAAAGTCATTGGTAGCTTGATGGGGATGGCATTGAATCTATAAATTACCTTGGGCAGTATGGCCATTTTCACGATATTGATTCTTCTTACCCATGAGCATGGAATGATCTTCGATTTGTTTGTATCCTCTTTTATTTCCTTGAGCAGTGGTTTGTAGTTCTCCTTGAAGAGGTCCTTCACGACCCTTGTAAGTTGGATTCCTAGGTATTTTATTCTCTTTGAAGCAATTGTGCATGGGAATTCAGTCATGATTTGGCTCTCTGTTTGTCTGTTATTGGTGTATAAGAATGCTTGTGATTTTTGTACATTGATTTTGTATCCTGAGACTTTGCTGAAGTTGCTTATCAGCTTAAGGAGATTTTGGGCTGAGACAATGGGGTTTTCTAGATATACAATCATGTCATCTGCAAACAGGGACAATTTGACTTCCTCTTTTCCTGATTGAATACCCTTTATTTCCTTCTCCTGCCTAATTGTCCTGGCCAGAACTTCCAACACTATGTTAAATAGGAGTGGTAAGAGATGACATCCCTGTCTTGTGCCCGTTTTCAAAGGGAATGCTTCCAGTTTTTGCCCATTCAGTATGATATTAGCTGTGGGTTTGTCATAGATAGCTCTTACTATTTTGAGATATGTCCCATCAATACCTAATTTATTGAGAGTTTTTAGCATGAAGGGTTGTTGAATTTTGTCAAAGGCCTTTTCTGCATCTATTGAGATAATCATGTGGTTTTTGTCTTTGGTTCTGTTTATATGCTGGATTACATTTATTGATTTGTGTATATTGAACCAGCCTTGCATCCCAGGGATGAAGCCCACTTGATCATGGTGGATAAGCTTTTTGATGTGCTGCTGGATTCGGTTTGCCAGTATTTTACTGAGGATTTTTGCATCAATGTTCATCAAGGATATTGGTCTAAAATTCTCTTTTTTGGTTGTGTCTCTGCCCTGCTTTGGTATCAGGATGATGCTGGCCTTATAAAATGAGTTAGGGAGGATTCCCTCTTTTTCTATTGATTGGAATAGTTTCAGAAGGAATGGTACCAGTTCCTCCTTGTACCTCTGGTAGAATTCGGCTGTGAATCCATCTGGTCCTGGACTCTTTTTGGTTGGTAAGCTATTGATTATTGCCACAATTTCAGATCCTATTATTTGTCTATTCAGAGATTCAATTTCTTCCTGGTTTAGTCTTGGGAGGGTGTATGTGTCCAGGAATTTATCCATTTCTTCTAGATTTTCTAGTTTATTTGCATAGAGGTGTTTGTAGTATTCTCTGATGGTAGTTTGTACTTCTGTGGGATCGGTGGTGATATCCCCTTTATCATTTTTTATTGCATCTATTTGATTCTTCTCTCTTTTCTTCTTTATTAGTCTTGCTAGCAGTCTATCGATTTTGTTGATCCTTTCAAAAAACCAGCTCCTGGATTCATTAATTTTTTGAAGGGTTTTTTTGTGTCTCTATTTCCTTCAGTTCTGCTCTGATTTTAGTTATTTCTTGCCTTCTGCTAGCTTTTGAATGTGTTTGCTCTTGCTTTTCTAGTTATTTTAATTGTGATGTTAGGGTGTCAATTTTGGATCTTTCCTGCTTTCTCTTGTGGGCATTTAGTGCTATAAATTTCCCTCTACACACTGCTTTGAATGCGTCCCAGAGATTCTGGTATGTTGTGTCTTTGTTCTCGTTGGTTTCAAAGGACATCTTTATTTCTGCCTTCATTTCGTTATGTACCCAGTAGTCATTCAGGAGCAGGTTGTTCAGTTTCCACGTAGTTGAGTGGTTTTGAGTGAGTTTCTTAATCCTGAGTTCTAGTTTGATTGCACTGTGGTCTGAGAGACAGTTTGTTATAATTTCTGTTCTTTTACATTTGCTGAGGAGAGCTTTAGTTCCAACTATGTGGTCAATTTTGGAATAGGTGTGGTGTGGTGCTGAAAAAAATGTATATTCTGTTGATTTGGGGTGGAGAGTTCTGTAGATGTCTATTAGGTCCACTTGGTGCAGAGCTGAGTTCAATTCCTGGGTATCCTTGTTGACTTTCTGTCTCGTTGATCTGTCTAATGTTGACAGTGGGGTGTTAAAGTCTCCCATTATTATGGTGTGGGAGTCTAAGTCTCTTTGTAGGTCACTCAGGACTTGCTTTATGAATCTGGGTGCTCCTGTATTGGGTGCATATATATTTAGGATAGTTAGCTCTTCTTGTTGAATTGATCCCTTTACCATTATGTAATGGCCTTCTTTGTCTCTTTTGATCTTTTTTGGTTTCAAGTCTGTTTTATCAGAGACTAGGATTGCAACCCCTGCTTTTTTTTGTTTTTCATTTGCTTGGTAGATCTTCCTCCATCCTTTTATTTTGATCCTATGTGTGTCTCTGCACGTGAGATGGGTTTCCTGAGTACAGCACACTGATGGGTCTTGACTCCTTATCCAATTTGCCAGTCTGTGTCTTTTAATTGGAGCATTTAGTCCATTTACATTTAAAGTTAATATTGCTATGTGTGAATTTGATCCTGTCATTATGATGTTAGCTGGTTATTTTACTCATTAGTTGATGCAGTTTCTTCCTAGCCTTGATGGTCTTTACAATTTGGCATGATTTTGCAGTGGCTGGTACCAGTTGTTCCTTTCCATGTTTAGTGCTTCCTTCAGGAGCTCTTTTAGGGCAGGCCTGGTGGTGACAAAATCTCTCAGCATTTGCTTGTCTGTGAAGTATTTTATTTCTCCTTCACTTACAAAGCTTAGTTTGGCTGGATATGAAATTCTGGGTTGAAAATTCTTTTCTTTAAGAATGTCGAATATTGGCCCCCACTCTCTTCTGGCTGGTAGAGTTTCTGCCGAGAGATCCACTGTTAGTCTGATGGGCTTCCCTTTGTGGGTAACCCGACCTTTCTCTCTGGCTGCCCTTAACATTTTTTCCTTCATTTCATCTTTGGTGAATCTGACAATTATGTGTCTTGGAGTTGCTCTTCTCGAGGAGTATCTTTGTGGCATTCTCTGTATTTCCTGAATCTGAATTTTGGCCTGCTTTGCTAGATTGGGGAAGTTCTCCTGGATAATATCCTGCAGAGTGTTTTCCAACTTGGTTCCATTCTCCCCGTCACTTTCAGGTACACCAGTCAGATGTAGATTTGGTCTTTTCACATAGTCCCATATTTCTTGGAGGCTTTGTTCATTTCTTTTTATTCTTTTTTCTCTAAACTTCTCTTCTCACTTCATTTCATTCATTTCATCTTCCATCACTGATACCCTTTCTTCCAATTGATCGCATCGGCTCCTGAGGCTTCTGCATTCTTCACGTAGTTCTCGAGCCTTGGCTTTCAGCTCCATCAGCTCCTTTAAGCACTTCTCTGTATTGGTTATTCTAGTTATACATTTGTCTAAATTTTTTTCAAAGTTTTCATCTTCTGTGCCTTTGGTTTGAATTTCATCCTGTAGCCCAGAGTAGTTTGATCGTCTGAAGCATTCTTCTCTCAACTCGTCAAAGTCATTCTCCGTCCAGCTTTGTTCCATTGCTGGTGAGGAACTGCATTCCTTTGGAGGAGGAGAGGCACTCTGCTTTTTAGAGTTTCCAGTTTTTCTGCTCTGTTTTCTCCCCATCTTTGTGGTTTTATCTACTTTTGGTCTTTGATGATGGTGATGTACAGATGGGTTTTTGGTGTGGATGTCCTTTCTATTTGTTAGTTGACCTTCTAACAGATAGGACCCTCAGCTGCAGGTCTGTTGGAGTTTGCTAGAGGTCCACTCCAGACGCTGTTTGCCTGGATATCAGCAGCGGTGGCTGCAGAACAGCTGATTTTCGTGAACCACGAATGCTGCTGTCTGATTGTTCCTCTGGAAGTTTTGTCTCAGAGGAGTACCCGGCTGTGTGAGGTGTCAGTCTGCCCCTACTGAGGGGTGCCTCCCAGTTAGGCTGCTCAGGGGTCAGGGGTCAGGGACCCACTTGAGGAGGCAGTCTGCCGGTTCTCAGATCTCCAGCTGCGTGTTGGGACAACCACTGCTCTCTTCAAAGCTGTCAGACAGGGACATTTAAGTCTGCAGAGGTTACTGCTGTCTTTTTGTTTGTCTGTGCCCTGACCCCAGAGGTGGAGCCTACAGAGGCAGGCAGGCCTCCTTAGCTAAGGCAATCCTAAGCAAAAAGAACAAAGCTAGAGGCATCACGTTACTTGACTTCAAACTATGTTACAGGGCTACAGTAACCAAAACAGCATGGTACTAGTACAAAAAAACAGATACATAGATACATGGAACAAAACAGAAAGCCCAGAAATAAGGCCATACACCTATAGCCATCTGATCTTCAACCATCTGACAAAAACAAGACAGGAGAAAAGACTCACTATTCAATAAATGGTGCTGGGATAGCTGGCTAGCCATGTGCAGAAGATTAAAACTGGACTACTTTCTTATACTATATACAAAAATCAACTCAATATGGATGAAAGGCTTAAACATAAAACCCAAAACTATAAAAACCATGGAAGACAACCGAAGCAATACCATTCTGGACACAGGAACGGGCAAAGTTTTCATGACAAAGACACCAAAAGCAATTGCAACAAAAGCAAAAATTGACAAATGGGATCTGATTAAACTTAAGAGCTTTATCACAGAAAAAGAAGCTATCAACAGATTGAACAGACAACCTACAGAATGGGAGAAAACTATGCAAACTATGCATCTGACAAAGGTCTAAAATCCAGCATATATAAGGAACTTAAACAAATTTACAAGAAAATAAACAACAACAAACAACTTCATTAAAAAGTAGGCAAATGACATGAACACTTTTCTAAAGACATACATGTGGCCAAAAAGCTTAAAATCACTGATCATTAGAGAAATGCAAATCAAAGCCACAATGAGATACCATCTTACACTAGTCAGAATGGCTATTATTAAAAAGTCAAAAAATAACATATGCTGGTGAGGTTGCAGAGAAAAGGGAACACTTATACACTGTTGGTGGGAATGTAAATTAGTTCAGCCTTTATGGAAAGCACTGTGGCAATTCCTCAAAGGGCTAAAATCAGAACTACTATTCGGCCCAGCAATCTCATTACTGGCTATATACCCAGAGCAATGTAAATCATTTTATTATAAAGACACATGCATGCATATGTTCATTGCAACACTATTCACAATAGCAAAGACATGGAATAAACCTAAATGCCTGTCAGTGACAGACTAGATAAGGAAAATGTTGTATATATACATAATGGAATACTATGCAGCCATAAAAAAGAATGAGTTCATGTCTTTTGTGGAAACATGGATGGAACTGGAGGCCATTATCCTTAGCAAACTAACACAGGAACAGAAAACCAAATACCACATGTTCTTACTTATAAGAGGGAGGTAAATAGAACTCATGAACTCAAAGAAGGGAACAACAGACACTGGGGCCTACTTGAGGGTGGAAGGTGAGAGGAGGGAGAGAAGAAAAAAAAGTATCTATTGGGTATTAGGTTTAGTACCTGGGTGACAAAATAATCTGTACAGTAAACCCTTGTGACATGTTTATCTGTGTTACAAACCAGCACATGTACCCCAGAACCTAAAATAAAAGTTACAAGAAAAAAAGGTAAACAAAGGTTCTATAGCTTATGAAGCCTGTGATTTTTCTCAATGTTATCTGATGATTTGTGACAGTTTTCAGAAATATCTCTTAGGATATACAATATCTATGTCCTTCCCAAACTAGACTGAACCACAGACAACTTATTGACTGAAGTTCTCTGATTCCTCTAGGTCTGAGGAGACATTTCTTCTCTCTTTGCCTAGGAGGCTGTGGCAGAGAAAAGGTGATAAATTCACTGTTCTATTCCTCTTTCTCAGCATATATTATATTATATTAGCAAAATTAGTTTTCCCAACCTCCCTTGCAAATTTTCTCCCTTGTAGTAAATTTGAGAGCCATATTGCTTTCTCTCACTCTCTCCCTTCCTCCTTCTTTCCTCTCTCTCTTTTTCTTTCTTTCACCATTTAAGTCAGTGATGGAAAAAGAATGAAAATTGTAATGTCTCAGTATCACTTTAAGGAG
The DNA here is from genome assembly GCF_028858775.2 of Pan troglodytes. NCBI lineage: Eukaryota > Metazoa > Chordata > Mammalia > Primates > Hominidae > Pan > Pan troglodytes. Next base: position 147,850,626 of record NC_072403.2, on the reverse strand, counting down.
TGTTTTTTGTTTGTTTGTTTGTTTGTTTTGAGATGGAGTCTTGCCCTGTCACCCAGGCTGGAGTGCAGTGGCGCCATCTCGGCTCACTGCAAGCTCTGCCTCCCGGGTTCATGCCATTCTCCTGCCTCAAACTCCCGAGTAGCTGAGACTACAGGCACCCACCACCACGCCCGGCTAATTTTTTGTATTTTTAGTAGAGACGGGGTTTCACCGTGTTAGCCAGGATGGTCTCCATCTCCTGACCTCATGATCCGCCCGCCTCGGCCTCCCAAAGTGCTGGGATTACAGGCGTGAGCCACCACGCCTGGCCAGGAGTTTTAATTATGTTTGCCAATTTTAAGGCAAGGTTGAAAAATAATTCAAGATAAATATCACATTACTTAAATAAACCAAGACATATTTTTATAAGATAAATAATCTGCATTATATATGTTTCTACTTAGTCGACAGGAACCAAGGAGAACAATGTGTTATACCATAGTCTACACAAAAAACTGTGTAAAAAACTATTCAGAAAACTGAATTCCAACAGGTGGCAGAAAGAATAATAGTGAACCTCTATTTTCACTATGTAAATAAGTATTTTTTACTTGGAAAAACTATAAAAATCTCTCTTTTTCTCCTCCAAAAAATATAATTATGTAATTATATTGGACTTTTAAAATAAAAAGTGATTTCAAATACATTACATCAGTTAATTATAGGAGTCTTAGAAGGTAAAATGGCCATATTCTATCAATACACTGCATTAGAGACTTGCCTAACATAAAATTTACAATGGTAGAGTAGCTTGGAAAATAAGTTTCCTGACTCCATTTCCATTAGTGTATGTTTGTTTGTTTTGTAAAATGTACTAAATGATCCTTATAGTAAGTGAGGAGTAAAAAGGCAGTATTAAAAAGAAAATGACCATATAATAACCTCCCACCCACTGACGATTGCTAATACTCTGTTATCTTTCGAGTCTTATCCCTACATATATATTACATAGTTGATATTGTATCATTTATACCATCTTGTGTTCTCCTTCTCCATTTAACATTGTAAGAAAAACAGTTCTCCTTTTCTTAAAAACTTTTTGCAAATATAGTGTTTAATGATGTTTCAACATATGCTTCTATGATAATTAAATTCATCTCTTTTCTATTCATAGGCATGCAGATTGTTATTAAATGCTTGGTGCTCATAAATAATGCTGCAGAAACATCTCTGTATAAAGAGCTTTTTCCAACATTTTAGATTTTTTTCACTACTAGATTCCTAGTAGTGAAATTTCAGAAAAAGAATAAATGCATATGAGTTCTTTTTACTATAGAAACTGCTTTCTATGGCTTTTTTTTTTTTTTTTTTTTTTGAGACAGGGTCTCATTCTGTCAGCTAGGCTGGAGTGCAGTGGCATGATCATGGCTCATTGCAGCCTTGACCTTCCAGGCTCAAGCTATCCTCCCCACTCAGCCTCCCTAGTAGTTGGGACTACAGGTGCATGCCACCATACCTGGCTAATTTTTGGATTTTTTGTTGAGACAGGGCCTCACCATATTGCTTAGGTCTTGAACCCCTGGGCTCAAGCAATCTGCCCATCTTGGCCTCCCAAAGTGCTGGGATTTCAGGGTTGAGCCATTGTGCCCAGCCTGCTTCTTGAAATTACCACATGGTCAATAAAAAATAAAACAACAACAAAAAAACTGAGAATAAAGTCACAGATTTGAAGTGAATGATGGCCTCCAGCTTCCATCGGGACTGGGCTATTAAAGGATAGTTCAGAGGAGTGGATGATGGTCTCAGTGTTTCTTATCAGATTTAAAAGTTGATCACAGTAGCATATCTCCAATGGACTATACTCAAATTTAATGTGACTAATCTTCACAGCATCCTTGTGCTCTAAGTGGGGATTGCTATTTCTCGGAAGGAGAAAATATCAAACAGTATATTTGCTGTTATCTACCCTGGATCCTTCATATTTACTCACACAAGTGCTGTGCATACTGGAAAAGAAGTAGGGTAACTAGATGGATTTTTCTTCTCAGTATTGGATCAAAACAACAAGACTAAGATAAAAGACTACAGGTGGACCAAATGAACATATTTCTGCTGTTTAGCATTTGACACAGGGACAGAGAATGAGTTAAAAAGAGAAAAGGATACTTCTCTCAGCAACAAAGCTAGATTGTCTAAATGGATTAATGTGAGAAAAACTTACAAAACAGTCCTCCTTGTCCTATATTGATAAAAATCTGTGCTTTTGCCTCTGTTATTTTCTTGCCTTTTGTAAGGATAGAAAACTAATACGGTATTATGTTACTTCTTAGTGGTAGGGAGTCTATACAATATGTAAGTTAAAGGGAATCTAAATCTATCACATATTAGTAGTTGAATCATTTGGTGAATCAGTGAATTTCTGATTGAAGTTAATTTTTAGCTCAAACATATTTGTGATCTATATAACAGCAAGTATCCTTGCTTGATTTGTTTGAATAAACAAATCTAGAAACCTGAAAAAACCAGTTTGAAAGACATTCTTGTTTACAAATGGACCAATAATTATGCCAAAATATAAAGTCATAATTTTGAAATTAGAAAATTCTATGCTATTATTCTCAATATACTTATTTAGGTTTGCCTATTTGACACTAGGAAATTGATGTTCTCTTGGTAAAGATCCTGTGTCTAGGCATGTATCACCATCAAGTAAAGGTTTTATTTTAGTCAATGGTAAACTTTTCATGAGATTTGATCTAACTTTGAGAAATAAAAATAAAAAACACCAACTCTCCTTCTCTGTGTGTGTGCATGTGTGTATCCATTTATTTAAAGAAAGCTGAGAAATTTATGGTGTTAATTAACAATTAAATTATAAAACAATTCCTATATAATAGGCTTTTAAAGAAAAAACCTCTTTATGTTTATGTTAATTCTCTTCATTAATTTTATTTTAATGTAGTTCCAATTATTCCATTGACAAATAAGTTTAGACTATTTATAATTCACTCAGATTGTCTTGTTGTAAAATGTCTTTAGTTAATGGATATGGGCAAGGCTTTGAGCTGGTATCCATGGGCTGGTAAGAATGTCTCTCAGACTAATCAGCTAAGCAGAGCAGAGGAAGATAACCTGTTTTGCACATAACATATAGGTATGCTGGTCACTTTTAAGAATTTCACCACAATGGTCTTTTTCTAACACTAGGGAATAGTTTTCTATTCTCCTCAGAAGAGACCAACTTCCCATTTGTCCACACTGGCTTTCATTTTCTGCTGTTACCCGTGAATCGACTCATACTCATCAGTGTCTTCACTGGCTGATTAAGCATGAGTCAGAAATTTGTTCTGCCAACAACAACAAAAAATACTATTTTTATCTCTTTCAGATGTAAACCTTTAAAAAATATATTTTTTAGAATCTTTAATGTTTTCAAGATAGTGGGATTCAGACACATTTCTATTGATACACACCATGCTTCCTTTTCCTGGATTTGTCAGAGGAAGTTGCATGTCTGTGGCTGGATTTAGACGGATTAGTACGGACTGAGTAGCAGTGGTACATATGTATGGAGCCTGGGGCCGGGGGAGGGTTAAGGTTTGGGACATGAACTTGGTGGCCAGAGGGCTGGGAGGCCTGGAGGATTTGTGTGACCAAAGGCCCGGGCCAAAGGGTTCCAGGGCAGCATGAAGGGACTTGGCCTCACTGATAAGAGGATGCAGAGTTGGGAGGGGACATGAAAAAGCAGGATGGATAGGTCTCATTCTGAATAATCTTTGATTATGGGGAAGCCAGTGCTTACTATTGATGAAAGTGCTGTTTTAGGAAGATTTGAGAGCATGAGGAAAGATAAAAACTGAGCCCTATGACTATGACTAACTCTGTTTTAGATCCTTTGAATTGCTGATAGCACTCACTGTTTCTATGCCACATTTTCTGTAGTAATATTTTTTAAAATGAGAGCTTTAGTACATGCTAATATAATAATTCTTAGCATTCTCGAATTGTTTAATACGTATTTGTAGTTATTATGAGGAGTTGCTATCTTATTCTTTACTCTCAACAATGCCAAACCTGTGCTAGATCCTCAATAAGTGCTTGTTGAATATAATTGAATAAATGAGATTCATTAGTCTTCTAATATAATAAAGACAGGGTTCTTGAGTTTAAAAAGTCTCTTCCAATCGGATTTTGAGTGTATTATAGGCTCTATTGTATCCATGACTTCTATAAATTGTGGAGACATTTCAGTTGGCTTTAATGGCTTTCTAACTCTGAATCCATTTATACATGTGCTTTGCTGCAAAAGATTAATTAATAATTAAATATTTCCTTACTCTAGGTAGGATGGAGTCAAATGTATCTTTGGTGAAATAGAAGCTTCAGATAAAATTTGTGTAACTCAGCCCTGTTGAGGAGCACCATACTATTTTTTTCCCCTCTAGTAATATAACTGTGAATGATACATTCATCTTTTCATTTTTGTATGAAGTGTAAAATAACTCATCCACTTTAACAAATGTGCTTATTCTGAAGTGTTTCCTCAATGGAATTCACAAGACACAATTAGGCCAATGTCCTCTCCTTCCCACCTCCCTTCTTAATATACATAAAACACACACACACACACACACACACACACACACACACAGATCCAATACAAGAAGAGGCAACTTGAGTTCTTAGTATAATTTCTAGGAGTTTACTTCTGCAGGAGATTAAAGGAAGGGGTAGTTTAAAAACAGAACCGAGAAACTGGGATCCCTCTTAGATTTCTGGAAGCTGTTTTTCAGGCTGCTGTTGTTTATTACTTTGCTTACTCAAGTTAATTATACCTCTCCTCCTATGTCTCTTTGGAGAGACCCGAGTTTTTATAAGGGCTGGTCCATGTCCACTTGACTGGTGAAGGAAAGAAAGCATGCTTTTTATTTCCACCAGTACTTGTCTTATGAAAGATAGGAAACTCAAAGTTAAGCTTGAAATCTCTACCTCTACCTTGGTCACTTTGTTAATCTGCCCGAATTTTGAGGTTCAATCTGCCTTAATGCTCACCATTAATTCAGCCCATCAGTTAACCATAAACCATTTAATAATGTCCCACAGGAATTCCTGAGTAGACACAAGTTTCTGGCTTGCTTTGAAATTATACAAAGCCTCCTCATAGAAATGGTTAGGACTGTCAACAGACATGCTCTTTTTACCTAGTTTAAGGGAGAAAAAGGCTGCTTCTGTGCCAGCTTATAACAGTCTTGCCGCCTTCTCAGCTGTATCAGTGGCGCTCAACCCTGGCTGAACATTAGAGTCACCTGGGGAGCTTTCAAAAATATCAGCGCTTGAGCCTGATGCTAGAATCACTGCATGATGAGACTGGAGCATCTGAATTTTAAAAATCTCCCCAGGTAATTCCAAGGGTTAGCCAGGCTTGAAAACGATGGAGTTAAGAACCAAGAAGACACTCCTCTGAAAGATGAAATAGGTGATACCTTCAACTCTATTGCGGAATGCTAAGATGTTGGCTAAGGCTGAACTTTTGATGTTTATCTTTAGAGCCACATTCAGGATAGCCTTCACCTCTCACCAGTTGAGTCCACCTATCAGAGTTGTCTCCATTTTTTTCATGCCACCTACAGAAATGTGACCTGGCCCAATGTAGCAGGGGTTGACCAGACTGCAGAGGAAGGGGAGTTCAGCTCACGATGAGGATGGAGAAGGTAACAACTGGGCGTGGTGATAGGAGCATTTGGACCACTAAAGGGTTTCACAACTCACTGTGTGACATTGGGCAAGTCACTGAATTTTCTCCAACCATATTCTCCAGCCAAGTAAATAAGAAGTCATTACCCTACACTTACTTCACAGGGCTGTTGGGAGGGGCACACGAGATTGTGTACTTGAAAGCACTTTATAAACTGTAAAGTTTCATGCTTCATAGAAATTACTATTCCCATTTATGGAACAGAGTTACTTTGAAGTTTATTAAGTGTGTTCTTTCCATGGACCAAACACTGGGAAATAATATTTTAATATCCGTAGATGAAACATAAATGGACATGTAGCACATATTTTGAGTCACATTTTCCTTCATTTGCTATCATTTATCCTGAATATAAACCATCTGCAAACTCTAGCTACAGGGAACAATTAAGTAAAAAGGAAAGCTAATCTGTTTATTCTAATACATAAAAGCTTGGAAAAAAAATTTGAAGTATCATCACAGGTGTTATTAAGTGTTTACTGCCCAAGACCCTGTGTTAGGCACTGTGCAGTGCCGGCTTGATTTGAACTTTAACATATTATAAGCTAAAAATAACCTGAAATGCAAATTAATGATATATATTTGAAACCTGAAATGAAACAGAAATGTTACCTCAAACAGAATACTTAGAAAGTGGAATATATCTAAGAGACTGCTATGGTGAAAATATCTAGAACAAGCTAGTCCCATCCGTGGCCCAAGGGCTGCATGCAGCCCAGGACAGCTTTGAATGTGGCCCAATACTTATTAGTAAATTTTCTTAAAACATTATGAGATTTTTGCGATTTTTTTTTTTTTTTAGCTCATCAGGTATCATTAGTATTAGTGTATTTTATGTGTGGCCCAAGACAATCCTTCTTCTTTCAGCGTGGCCCAGGGAAGCCAAAAGGTTGGACACCCCGGTCTAATGTTTGTGGAAAGGAATGAAGGGGCAGCCACCTTTGACCTTTGATTTCTCATAGTGATAATGAAGAGGAATAAACTATGGATATAATAACATTTGATTAACATATATTTCAGCAAGGAAGCTCTTTTGTGGATTAAGCAACAACGAAAACCAAAACAAACCAAAAACCTTCAAGAATCATATGAAAGAGAACAGTTTGATTTTGTACCCACAGGAAAATCATCTATCTTCATGCATGTCTCCTCGATCAACATGCATGTTGAAGGTAACTCAAGGCATAGGCATAAAGTCTTGAAAGCTCACAGCCTCTTTTTTCTCTCTGCAGCTCTCTGATGGCCCTCATCATTCTTTCTGCCTTCAGCTGGTTTTGTCTTGTCTGATATCACACTTAAAAAGCAATTTTTTATGCATGACTAAAAAGCATTTGAAGAAAAATTACCTCATTATATTATTAGTATATTGTTAACCTAATATTAACATATAAATATATAACAATACTAATCTAATTGTGGACCCAAAGGCTTTCTCCCAGCAGAAGGAATTGCAGCCATCAGCAAGCAGGAAGTAGCCACTTGAGAACAATTTGCTGGTATTGGCGAATGTGAGTTGTAGGGAGGAGAAATGAAGAAGAGTAAGAGAACTATCTTTTTCTTTCTTTTTTTTAAATTTTGTTTTAATTGACAAACAAAAATTGTATATATTTGTGGTGTACAATGTGATGTTCTGAAATATGTATTAATTGTGGAAGGACCAATCAACCTAATTAATCAACACATGCATTACTGTCAGAGGCATTTGAACCAGAGCAACTCCATCTTGAGTAGGGGCTGGGAAAAAGACCTGATAAGCTGCATTCCCAGGAGGTTAGGCATTCTTAGTTACAGGATGAGATAGGATGTTGGCACGAGATACAGGTCAAAAACCTTGCTGACAAAACAGGGTGCAGTAAAGAAGCCAGACAAAACCCACCAAACCAAGATGGCGGTAAGAGTGACGTCTGGTCGTCTCACTGCTACACTCCCACCAGTGCCATGACAGTTTACAAATGTCATGGCAACATAAGCAAGTTACTCTATATGGTCTAAAAAGGGGAGGAACCCTCAGTTCCAGGAATTGCCCACCCCTTTCCCAGAAAACTCATGAATAATCCACCCCTATTTAGCATATAATTAAGAAATAACCATAAAAGTGGGCAACTAGCAGCCTTCAGGGCTGCGTTGCCCATGAAGTAGCCATTCTTTAGTCCTTTACTTTCCTAATAAACTTACTGTCACTTAGCTCTATGGACTTGCCCCAAATTCATTCTTGCATAAGATCCAAGAACCCTCTCTTGGGGTCTGGATTGGGACCCCTTTCTGGTAACATTACCTCACATACTTATCACTTATTTGTGGTGAGAACATTTTAAATCTGCTTTTTAAAGCAATTTTCAAACATACCATATGTCGTCATTAACCATAGTCACCATGTTGCACAATATATCTCCAGAAAAAACAGCTGCTATTTCTATACGTCTAACTTCAACTCCTGGCTAGCAGGATGCTGCCAGCCAGGTTGTAGGAGGTTCTGTTTCATGAGCTGTTGGGAGCAGAGGGGAAAAAGAGCCTCGAAAACCCTCACCACTTGTTTCCCAGAGAACCCAAAGCTCATGGTCTTCAAAATTAAGTACTCATCAGAATCACCTGAAGGATTTTCAAAACAGATTGCTGGCCGGTCATAGTAGCTCACGCCTGTAATCCCAGCACTTTGGGGGAATGAGGCAGGCAGATCACCCAAAGTCAGGAGTTCGTGACCAGCCAGGCCAACATGGTGAAACCCCGTCTCTACTAAAAATACCAAAATTAGCTGGGTGTGGTGGCAGGCACCTGTAATCCCAGCTACTTGGTAGGCTGAGGCAGAAGAATTGCTTGAGCCCAGGAGGTGGAGGTTGCAGTGAGCCGAGATGGTGCCATTGCACTCCAGCCTGGGCGACAGAGCGAGACTCTGTCTCAAAAAAAAAAAAAAAAAAAAAAAACCCCAAAATCAAAACAGATTGCTGAGTCCCAATTCCAGAGTTTCTTACCATAGTCTGCAACAATGCATTCCCCACATAATCCATATTATCCACATATTTGCTTTAGATATTCTTTGTTTTGGACCCATAAGGGTTCCATAAAAGCAAACTTTCTACTAATAAAATCTATAACTACATTTGAGACATAATCAATATTCAAATTGAATTTGAATTTCATATATTCATAAACATCTGTTGCTCATGCAATAACAAAACAGCAAACAGAACCAAGAAAATAGAGAGAAACCAGAAACCCACCAAGTGGGCAGTTAACTCCTGAAAAACCAACATAAACCATTGTAATTAAACCAATTCTCTAGAATGAATTTGATTGATATGTTTTCATATATTTCATCAACTGAGTTAATATTTCCCTGAAAATAATTTTGCATTCATTTGATTGCATAAATTTATTATTATTATTATTATTATTATTATTTTGGAGACAGAGTTTCGCTCTTGTTGCCTAGCCTGGAGTGCAATGGCACCATCTCAGCTCACCACAACCCCCGCCTCCCGGGTTCAAGCTATTCTCCTGCCTCAGCCTCCTGAGTAGCTGGGATTACAGACATGCACCACCACACCCAGCTAATTTTTGTATTTTTAGTAGAAACAGGGTTTCTCCATGTTGGTCTGGCTGGTCTCGAACTACCGACCTCAGGTAATCCACCTGCCTTTGCCTTCCAAATGTTGGGATTACAGGCATGAGCCATCGCGCTCGGCCCTGATAACGTACATTTTTATTGAGGACCTCCTGGTAGCAAGCACCATGAAGGACAAGCAATATAGTGACGGATAAAATAGATACTGTCCTGCCCTTATCATCTCATTTTCTAGTAAGTTTAGTCAACCATTGTATCCACAAGTGTTTTAACACGTTCCTTCTAATTGATATATTTTAGGTTGTTTGTATTTTCAGTTGGTTTAATTACAAAGAACTTAATTTTCAGAAGAGAAGGCAAATTAATCTGAAACACATATCATTGTTAGGAGAAAATGAATTTTTATATATTCCCAACATAAAAAAAGAGACAGTGGACTATAGTGTAGAAACTGATGACATAAAAGCAAGATTATGTAAGGGTTATATTTCCTTAGTGATGGCAGATAATTAACAGACAGATCGATTTTATTTTTGATTGAGATTAAGTTTCCTTGCAACAAGCTTACCAACTATTTATTGGGTAATAAACATCCATCAGTCTGTCTTTTCTATAAAAGAGATACAGCCATGCGATAAACAAAATGTAGGCCCCTAAACAAAACAAAGCAACAGTGACAACAAAACTCTTATCTCACGATTTCCCTGAGGTGAGATTTTCCTAGTTATCAATTCATTACTAAATTTATAATTCCTTTTACCCACTTGATCAGAACACTTCCATTTCCTTTGAATGCTTCATCTTAACTGTATCTCTAAGGAAGAAGAACACATTTTCTATCTCCCTTTTTACCCTTCATTCAACACAAAAATAATATTATAGATTACTTCGGTCTTTATATTCTCTCTTCTATACCTATACAAATCATTTAAAGATTGATTATTATTAAACAGTGGGCTCTTAAAATGTAACATCTTAGAGTCAGAATGTGGAGAAATCTAGTTTCAAATTCTGTCTAATTTAAATATTTCCATTAGAGTGTCTCTGAAAGAGGATTGCCTGCCTAAATGAGCTCAGTGCTAAAGAGCTTACTAATTTACAGTTTTGAGGAGCTTTCTTTACTGGGAAGTTCTACCTTCTATTTTTCCAAAATCTACCTCCTTCTAACTTTCACTAATTCCACACGCTGGGACCACAGAGACGTCAAATCCTTCTACAAGCAATTCTCCAAGTATCCACAAATAATATTTGTGGGTTGTGTTCCCTCTTAGTTCTTTCTTAATGATAAGGAACTGTGGTTTCTCTAACTTCAATTAGTTCTATGATATGGTTTCTAGAACACTGCCCAATTAATTTATTTCCTCTAAATACCGTTCTGCTTTTAATTTTCTCACATGATATACAGAGCTCAGACTGGACACAAAATTACAGGGCATAGTCTCCCTTGGGGCTCTGTGTAATTCACAAATGTGATAGGCATGTATTAGGAACTGAATATTTTTGTCTCCCTTTGCCCCACCTAAATTCATATGTTGAATTCCCAACCTCCAGTGTGTTGGTATTTGGAGATAGGGTCATTGGGAGGTGATTATATATGTGTGTGTGTGTATGTGTGTGTGTGTGTCTTTATTATTTGCTTCCTGCTCAGCAAATGTTCATCTTCTCATGTATTTATTAGTGAATAAAAGCAAAAAGATGAGCAACACTGTTTAGAGAAATGTAAAGGCCCTGCTTAGTAAAAGTGTCTTATTCTTTCTTCTTCAGAAGAAAGAAGTGGGAGTACTTCCTGCAACCAGGGGCTCCTTCTCGTTGGTGTGATCACGAGCACACTCTGCTCTCTGCTTTTGGGACAGATAGACATCTCCAGGAATAAGTGGGACCTGTCTTATGTGACTTAACTCAAGTGCTATTCTGAAGGGAAGAAGGCTCAGTTCTGGTGGCCTCCATTTGAGATACCACAATCACAAATGGAATGAACACGAGGCCAGTGTTTGCATCTAATTTTGCAATAACTGTAGAGAGAAACCCCCTAGTCAGCAAATCCAGGAGCCCTTCATCTCCCAAGTCAGATACTTGGGAGCAGGGGCCACTCCTACTCAATACAGAGTCCAGAGGGTTGGTGCTCTCAACTCCTATGAACTGGCATCACCTTATTCTTGCTGTCAGCCCAGAGACATTCCCTGAGACTCTGAACAGCTTTCGCCTGAGCTGAGAAGATTATCCCAAATCATTTAAAAAGTGCCAAATTCTGTTCTTTATTGTCTGCTCCTCAAGGCATGTCATCTATTGCAGCAAGACCTGTCTCAAAGTTAAGGATCACTTTGTTGTTTGGAAGGCAAGTTGTAGTTACTTGCAAAGATAATTTATTTTGGATAAAGGTATTACTTTACAGATATGAGGTCTATACACACCCTCCTTTAATAACAGAAAGCTAGAAAGTTGACAGGATCAGAATAGCTCTCTCTTTGAAGAGGCTTCAAGGCTATCTGCAGGTGAAAAATGTACAAACAACAATCAGGTCTTCCCTTCTCACTTCTTCTGCTCCACAAGTCTAAACCTAAGACGGCACTGGTCACACAATGGTAATATTTCAGTCTCTTCTCAAAACATTGTGATCCATTTCATCAGATTCTTGGTCTGTGATAGATCAAAGCTTTGGGAAGAGAAAATGGACTTATCCTAATCATAAAACTCCTTTCTGAAAGAAAACTTGTTGAAGAAAGTAACACTAATACAGGTTCATCCCATAAAGGAGATTCAGAAAACGTATGAAGAATTGTGACTGTTTCCTTATCTTTTCTCACACCTGCATTTTTCAGACTTGGCAGACAGAGCTGTCCAGGACAGATTTAGTATCGAAATGTGAACAGAATACCCGTGTCATCTTGCTGGGATCCATCGAGCTAGGATGTCCACACTGAAAACATAACCACATTTTAACTTTCTAACCACTATTCTGTTCCAGTTCTGTAGATTCTTAAAGCTGGATTGAGTCTCCTTAGAATGCAGTTTTTTAAAATCTTGCTTAATTGCATGGCTACTACACTTTCCTAAATGTTTTCCCTTAAATAAACAATATTAGTAGTTGCTTTAAAGGCTGCCATTTTGCAATGTACAGAAAGAGCATTTTTGCTTGTTTAGACATTTTCACATAATCCACTCAGAGGAGAGGGCTAAAACAAAATGTCATCACTTCAGTTACTGAAATTACTCTCATTTCAAAGATGTTTTGGTAAACAAGTCAATGTGCCTCACACTCACTATCAACGAGCCTTACCCACATATACTCAAAAAAAGGCAAGTTTTGTGTTCTTTGCAGATTCAGTAATGTGATAGTTCTAGTGAATACGAGCAGACGCTGAACAGAACTCTGATTCCAGGGTCTCTAGTGAGCAATATGAGTGCCTTCTATAAAACACAGGCTGAACCTCTGCTGGAGGAGTAACAGCATTATAATTGGCTCCCATGGGTTTTATTAGCAGCGGGCCGGGAGCAGAGTGGAGAGCACCGCCCGGTGCCTGAGCAACCAGCCTCACAAATACCTGGCTGTAGGGATCTGGAGACAGAAAACACGTTGTCAAGGTCTCAGTGGCACAGTATACGGCCACCCTGGTTGGGACTATCAAAGTGCCTGCTTCTCTAAGCTCTGTATTTGGTAGTACATCAAAGAAAGTTCTAGATGCTCTGAATTTGAAATGCTTGGAATTAAGCCAGGCTTGAACTAGCTGAACAGTAACTTGCTTTGTTTTTCCTACATTCCAAATCCTTCTAAAGGATAGAAATACTTTTGGGTATTCCAAACTATGAATATCTGTCACCTTTTGTGTGTATGCCAGAAATGTGGCTAGATGACAGAAAGTTGTTCACAGTATAGAATTTGGATGCAGCAGCTTTGTCAAAGTGGAGTCTATGTCCAAAGAAATTGTTCCCTTTGCAGATGAGAAAAATAATGCTTGGACTTATCTTTTTGCTCCTCCTCAGCCTCCTCTTCACACTCATTTTCATTATTCTACTCATGTAGAAAAAATGATGGAAAACTTTGGACCTCCAAAGAAACAACATTTCTAGAATAGTCTGGAAACCTCTAGTTACCTTGTCCTATCCAACCTCAGAAAGCTGCATCCCAGGGGCCTGTGGAGCTCCCAAGAGCTCTGTTCAGCTCAGCTGTGAGGGCAGATGGCACTACAGGACAATCATGGTTGAATAAGGAAACAGCTATTTGGAGAGTTTTTTTTCCCCCAGTGGCATTTACCCCTGAACTTTTGGAAACACAGCAGCATGACAGTCCTTTTCTTAGGATAATAGTCACAAAGAGAGAAATGCAAACATAAAGTGTAAAGACTGGTGCTCAGACTGGGTCAGCCTAGTTGCAAAAGAGCAAGTGAAAAGAAGACTTTAACTTCATTCCATTATTTCTGAGGGTATGGCAACAGTTCTAGAAAGTTCTTCACAGTTCTTCCCATTCTCTCTCCCATGTAGACTTTGCTTGCATTTTTTTGTTTGTTTCTGTTCTCTTTTCCTCAGGGCTGGTGAAGATTGAGTAGAGCTGGGCAGGTGGGATCAGAAAAGTGTAGCAACAGCTCTAAGCTCTGAGCTCTCCCCGTGTGCAGACTCTGTATACACGTCCCCCACCTGATCTCAGTGTACCTCACAGCAACCATTTCTATGTTGCGGGTGACAAACCCAAACAACACAAGTAAGGAAGTTTTATCATCACAATTCAAGTTCATATGTGATTCCAGGATCCAGGTTTGCAACCACTGCAGTAAGAAATTGTCTTTTTTCTTCTCATTTTTCTCATATTAAACCCCAGTCTAAGTCTTATTTTCTACACAAAATTAGGTATTTTTCCTGGAATAGACCTGGATTGGGTGTGTAGGAGAGCCATCATGTGCCACGTGAGACATTGCTGGCCATCATCCAGGTGACTCCTTTAATTGGTAAATTAATATGCACATTTGGCAAGCAATTTCTGTAACTAGAGGAATTAACTACTCAAATTGAAAATGTCTATCTCTCTGAGATTAGATGGCAATACTTTGAAAAATTATTAGTAGAATTATGAGCTGGCAAATTCTAGGTTAGCATTAGCCTGGATGCATGCTATTGCCTGAATGACACTAGCTTAAAAACAAACAAAAAAACAAAACAATTGGGAGACTATGATTTACTTTCAGGTCTTCCGACGAATAACTTTGATGTCTTAGGCAGAGACTCCAATATGCGTCACTCCTAACCTCAAGCTGACTGTTTTATCAACAGCTCTGGCTGATGAAAAATCTTCCTGCAACTGTTGTATTCTTATTCAAAGCATTCCTCTTTCCCCATTCCAGCTGGTCTAATAGGTGGATGAAAGAATTGCCAGATACACACTGCAGGAGCATCAGGTCCTGAAGAAAGATGGACCACATTTATTTGCTTCATTTTTATTCCTTCAGAATTTGCAGTAAATTGAGGAAGTCTATTTTGTAAGAGGTTACTAATGATGGGAATACATGCTCCCAGCTTGGTGTGCAAACACACACATATGGGAAATGAAGAAACCTGAGTAAACATAGGGCCTTGCTGGAAGCAGCTATCATCTTCCTTTCATGCCACTGGGTACAAGAGGCAACAAAATCTTGTAGCATTTTCAAATGGATTCTAGGTGTTTATATAGAAGATCAATACATTTTTGTCTTTAGAAATCAATGAATCCTTCTTACATAGACTGCAGAGAATCACTTTCTTGGGAAGGCTTAGAGAAATGCCTATAGGATACTGGGGGAGTATTTTCAATAAATGCTCACATATGAGACACAAAAAGACGGTTCCTATTTAGGAAACTTTAGTGCTATAACCAACTTATTTCAATTGAATTTTAAAAAACCTTTATAGGCTTTAAGACAAATGTAATAATTGGGACACTTCTTATACCCTGCACAACACTAAGGATTCAGGTACCCGATACTGCCCATCTGTACTCCTCTGTTGGCTGAGTGTTTATCTAATGTAGGTAGTTTTCTTTATGAAAATACTCAACTGATATTACACACAACAAAATGTAATTTTGAATGTAGACGATTAATTTCACATATATTACCTGAATGATTTTAGCTAGGACATGGACAGGTCTCTTTGGTCACTGCCCTTGGTTCTGAAGTCAGTTCAGCCCATGGTAGGGGTGAACTCAGCCCACTGCTGAGTCAACAAGAAGTCAGTCAGTGTGGCAACCAGTATCCACGGTTTCTCCAGACCCCAAAGCACAATTGGGTAGCACTGTGTGTGTCTTAAATTTTTTGTCTACCTACCACAATGATTGAAATTCCCTCATTAGAGATTCATTTCTTTAGCCATATGGCATTTTTATTTTTGTAAATAGGAAATACACCAATATTTCATAAATACTTTTGATTGAATACTCATGCATTAGACTACCATTAATGGTGCTCATCAGATCACTTTTTTCCATGAAAACTAGATGAGGACAAAACAGAGACTGGGAGTTCTTCTGAGGTTGGTGGTTAGAAGAGTCTAAGGGAGAAGTCTTTAGAGGACATGAGGGTCCACTCAGAGAAGACAAGCACATTTGAAGAAACCTCACTCTGTGACAGGGTGTGATGAGTATCCAGGAGCCAGAAGAATGGCATAAAAAGGCCACGTGTTGCATTTGGCACAGAAAAAAAATGGCTTCATGATCTCTGGGAATTGCCACAAACCATCTTCTAGAACTTTGCTACATGTGATTCATAGACCAGTAGCAGTAGTATTAACTGGGGGCTTATTAACAATGTAGAATCTTGGGCTTCATCCCAGACTTCATCAGATTTTATATTTAAAGCAGATGACCAGTGATGTATATGCATGTCAAAGTTTAAGAAACACAGGTCACTAAGATTCCTCTGGGTCATGATGTAATACATAGACTGCCCCTTCCTTAGCAGTTCCTGATTGAACAAGGGATGCGCACCAGATCCAAGCTGGGCCAGATTGGCCCAGGGAGAAACTGCCCAGGGAGAAACACAGATTCTCTCCCTGTGTTTGGAAGTTGAGACAGAGAGAAGAAAGTAGCAGAAAGAGAGAGAGAGCTAACATGTGAACCTGAGAGTCAGAGAAAGCCTGTCTGGGGAGAGAGAAAAAAAAAAAGCAGATGTTCAGAGAAGCAGAAACAGGCTCTCGTTCTTACTTCCAGTTCCCTTCCAAGTCTCAGCAAGAGATTTACTAAACCTGAGTTCTACAAAGCGGTAGGTCCTTATAATACATCCCCTCCTTATGCTTAAGCCAATTTGGCAATATGCTTGATACATGAAACTAAGAGTTCTTAACAAACATGGGTGGCAAGAGTATGACATGGACCTAGAAAGGGGGGGGGGGTCAGGCTAAGTATAGTCATGTGCTGTGTAAGACCGTGTGGGTCAATGACAAACTGCATGTACAATGATGGTCCCATAGGATTATAATAGAGCTGAAAAGTTCCTATCGTCTAGTGACTTCATAGTCATTGTAACCATTGTAGCACAGTGCATTGCACTGTTTATGGTGATGCTGGTGTAAACAAACCTACTTCTCTGCCAGGCATATGAAAGTATAGCATGTACAATTTTGTACAGCACATGATATTTGATAATGAGAATAAACAACTATGTTATTGGTGTATGTATTTACCATATTATACTTTATTTTAGAGTATACTCCTACTTCTGAAAAAAAAAGAGTTAATTGTAAAACATCCTCAGGCAGGTCCTTCAGGAGGTATCCAGAAGAAGGCATTGTTATAGTAGGAGATGGCAGCCCCATGTGTGTTATTGCCCCTGAAGACCTTCCTGTGGGGAAAATGTGGAGGTGGAAGACAGTGATATTGATCATCTTGACCCTAGGCCTACCCAGGGTCAAGATGATCAACATCACTGTGTGCATTTGTGTCTCGGTTTTTTTTTTTTGAAATTGAAAAGTAGTAATTTTATTTGATATTTTTGTTAGATAACAAAAGAAACCAAAATACCAATAGTCTGTTTAATAGTCTGTTTTTATTATTATTATTATACTTTAAGTTTTAGGGTACATGTGCACAATGTACAGGTTAGTTACATATGTGTACATGTGCCATGCTGGTGCGCTGCACCCACTAACTCGTCATCTAGCATTAGGTATATCTCCCAATGCTATCCCTCCCCCCTCCCCCCACCCCACAACAGTCCCCACAGTGTGATGTTCCCCTTCCTGTGTCCATGTGTTCTCATTGTTCAATTCCCACCTATGAGTGAGAATATTCGGTGTTTGGTTTTTTGTTCTTGCAATAGTTTACTGAGAATGATGATTTCCACTTTCATCCATGTCCCCACAAAGGACATGAACTCATCATTTTTTATGGCTGCATAGTATTCCACGGTGTATATGTGCCACATTTTCTTAATCCAGTCTATCATTGTTGGACATTTGGGTTGGTTCCAAGTCTTTGCTATTGTGAATAATGCCGCAATAAACATACGTGTGCATGTGTCTTCATAGCAGCATGATTTATAGTCCTTTGGGTATATACCCAGTAATGGGATGGCTGGGTCAAATGGTATTTCTAGTTCTAGATCCCTGAGGAATCGCCACACTGACTTCCACAATGGTTGAACTAGTTTACAGTCCCACCAACAGTGTAAAAGTGTTCCTATTTCTCCACATCCTCTCCAGCACCTGTTGTTTCCTGACTTTTTAATGATTGCCATTCTAACTGGTGTGAGATGGTATCTCATTGTGGTTTTGATTTGCATTTCTCTGATGGCCAGTGATGGTGAGCATTTTTTCATGTGTTTTTTGGATGCATAAATGTCGTCTTTTGAGAAGTGTCTGTTCATGTCCTTCGCCCACTCTTTGATGGGGTTGTTTCTTGTAAATTTGTTGGAGTTCATTGTAGATTCTGGATATTAGCCCTTTGTCAGATGAGTAGGTTGTGAAAATTTTCTCCCATTTTGTAGGTTGCCTGTTCACTCTGATGGTAGTTTCTTTTGCTGTGCAGAAGCTCTTTAGTTTAATTAGATCCCATTTGTCAGTTTTGGCTCTTGTTGCCATTGCTTTTGGTGTTTTAGACATGAAGTCCTTACCCATGCCTATGTCCTGAATGGTAATGCCTAGGTTTTCTTCTAGGGTTTTTATGGTTTTAGGTCTAACGTTTAAGTCTTTAATCCATCTTGAATTGATTTTTGTATAAGGTGTAAGGAAGGGATCCAGTTTCAGCTTTCTACATATGGCTAGCCAGTTTTCCCAGCACCATTTATTAAATAGGGAATCCTTTCCTCATTGCTTGTTTTTCTCAGGTTTGTCAAAGATCAGATAGTTGTAGATACGCGGCGTTATTTCTGAGGGCTCTGTTCTGTTCCATTGATCTATATCTCTGTTTTGGTACCAGTACCATGCTGTTTTGGTTACTGTAGCCTTGTAGTATAGTTTGAAGTCAGGTAGCATGATGCCTCCAGCTTTGTTCTTTTGGCTTAGGATTGACTTGGCGATGTGGGCTCTTTTTTGGTTCCATATGAACTTTAAAGTAGTTTTTTCCAATTCTGTGAAGAAAGTCATTGGTAGCTTGATGGGGATGGCATTGAATCTATAAATTACCTTGGGCAATATGGCCATTTTCACGATATTGATTCTTCCTACCCATGAGCATAGAATGTTCTTCCATTTGTTTGTATCCTCTTTTATTTCCTTGAGCAGTGGTTTGTAGTTCTCCTTGAAGAGGTCCTTCACATCCCTTGTAAGTTGGATTCCTAGGTATTTTATTCTCTTTGAAGCAATTGTGAATGGGAGTTCACTCATGATTTGGCTCTCTGTTTGTCTGTTGTTGGTGTATAAGAATGCTTGTGATTTTTACACATACACTCTCCCAAGACTAAACCAGGAAGAAGTTGAATCTCTGAATAGACCAATAACAGGATCTGAAATTTTGGCAATAATCAATAGCTTACCAACCAAAAAGAGTCCAGGACCAGATGGATTCACAGCCGAATTCTACCAGAGGTACAAGGAGGAACTGGTACCATTCCTTCTGAAACTATTCCAATCAATAGAAAAAGAGGGAATCCTCCCTAACTCATTTTATGAGGCCAGCATCATCCTGATACCAAAGCCGGGCAGAGATACAACCACAAAAGGGAATTTTAGACCAATATCCTTGATGAACATTGATGCAAAAATCCTCAATAAAATACTGGCAAACCGAATCCAGCAGCACATCAAAAAGCTTATCCACCATGATCAAGTGGGCTTCATCCCTGGGATGCAAGGCTGGTTCAATATACACAAATCAATAAATGTAATCCAGCATATAAACAGAACCAAAGACAAAAACCACATGATTATCTCAATAGATGCAGAAAAGGCCTTTGACAAAATTCAACAACCCTTCATGCTAAAAACTCTCAATAAATTAGGTATTGTTGGGACATATCTCAAAATAATAAGAGCTATCTGTGACAGACCCACAGCCAATATCATACTGAATGGGCAAAAACTGGAAGCATTCCCTTGAAATCTGGCACAAGACAGGGATGCCCTCTCTCACCACTCCTATTCAACATAGTGTTGGAAGTTCTGGCCAGGGCAATTAGGCAGGAGAAGGAAATAAAGGGTATTCAATCAGGAAAAGAGGAAGTCAAATTGTCCCTGTTTGCAGAAGACATGATTGTATATCTAGAAAACCCCATTGTCTCAGCCCAAAATCTCCTTAAGCTGATAAGCAACTTCAGCAAAGTCTCAGGATACAAAATCAATGTGTCTCGGTTTTTAACACAAGTTTCAAAAGTTAAAAAAATTGAAAATAGAAAAAAGCTTATAAAATAAGGGTATAAGGAATTTTTTTGTACAGTTGTATGTTTGTGTTTTCAGCTAAGTGTTATTATAAAGGAGTAAAAAAGTATTATAAGAGTAAAAAAATTATAAAAGAGCAATAAGTTCATAAAGTAAAAAAATTATTGTAAGCTACGGTTAATTTATTCTTGAAGAAATAATTTCTTATCAAGTTAGTGTAGCCTAAGTGTACAGTGTTTACAAAGACTACAGAAGTGTACAGTAACATTCTCGGTCTTCATATTCACTCACCACTCACTCACTCACTCACTCACTCATCCACAGCAATTTCCAGTCCTGCAAGCTCCATTTACGGTAAGTGCCCTAGAAATGTGTAACATTTTAAAATCTTTTGTATCATCTTTTTACTGTACCTTTTCTATGTTTAGATACACAAATTCTGTCCACTATATTACAATTGCCTACAGTATTCAGCAGAGTAATATACTGTACAGGTTTGTAGCCTAGGAGCAATAGGCTAGACCACATAGCCTGGGTGCGTAGTAGGCTATACCATCCAGGTTTGTGTAAGTGTGCTCTTTGATGTTTACACTATGATGAAATAGGCTAGTGATGCATTTCTCAGAATGTATCCGCACAGTTAAGTGATGCATTACTGTACAGGTTTGCCTGCTTTAGCCCAGGTAGACATAAATTATAATATACTCATTATGTGTATATTACAGTATACACATGTATATACTTCTTAACTCATGAATTACAGTATTGTTCTCAATCTGTTGGAGTTATTAGGCTGGTGCAAAAGTAATTGCGGTTTTGCCATTACTTTCATGGCAAAAACCACAATTACTTTTGCCCCCACCTAATAGCTTTTATGCTAGGCCCATGCAATTTCACTTTAAGTCAGGGACACTTTGAAGATGGTCATCTGAATTAGCCAATGTTTTTAATAATAACCCACCCCCTTTCTCTCATTTTCTCCTTTCCTACCTCAGCCTCTTTATTGCTCCTGTTCTTGGCCTAGGCAGCTCTTAGGGATAATAAATTGGTCTCGGTCCCCACCTTGGCCCAATGAAAGTGAGGTCTGTAGGTTAAAAGATCCATCTCCTCCTTTGACAAGGGTATGGAAGCTACTCCACTCGTACTTTCTCTTTGGTGACTTGAGGGAGATCATAACCCTCAAGGTCAGCATGCCTTGGAGGCAGTGTCCTTAATGCCAAGAGAAAGCAGACTGTTTGAGTAGTTTTCTGCTTTGGGCCCTGGAGTCTATTCAAGTTTCATGGGTGGAGCTGGGACCGAATCTGAATCCAAGCTGATGGCAAAATGATCCTGGCCCCTCATCAAATGTTTTCAATCCCATTTCTCTGGAGGTGAACCATATCTCCACCCATCCTCCATGATCAGGTCTGGATCCCTAGATCTATGATCGTGTAGACATCATTAGCGCCCTCAGCCTCTCAGAAGCCCCTGCCCATCTACTCCAATGGTTGGCCATTACTGTTGTCTTAACCTGAAGCAGGAGGATTCTACCTCTTTGGACCAGATGATATAGATTGTTGGCTTCTTGCTATAAAGGGCCAATGCTTCTGCTTGGCTGGTCTCATCTCACTTCCTCCCTCCCTGTGTTGACCAGGATATTGCTAGTCAGACAAACTGACTTCAAGCTCTCTCAGAATACACAGAATTCAGAGGATGGATTTCTATTTCCCCATATCTGGACAGATGTATAGAGGTCCTACACTAGGTAAAGCCATCAATGCCCATTCTCTGCTGCCTGGATGTGGGGACCTCTAGATAATGAATGGGATAAAAAGTGTGTGGTTTTAGAAAGTGAAATAGCCTAGGTGAACCAGCAGGAAGCCCAAACCAATAAAATGTCAAGGCTGACATCCCCAAAGTTATTATCATACTATTTGCAGATCAGACTGCTTGTAAAGAATTTGACTGCCAAGGCAAATAACAATAATAATGAAAATAGCTCTAAGCAAAGGGATATCACAGGGCCTCTGAGACATTTCTTGGCATTTGCTATGATTTAAAAGATGGCTTAAGCTGTCTTCCCCATTTTACTTTTTAAGTGGTCAAGATGTAGTTTATGGAATCATTTAGAGAGAGGTATAACAAATGAATTCTAAAGACCTAAGGAAGAAAAAATGGAAAGCTGTCCTTCATCTTCTTTGAGGTCTGTTTTACTTACTCCCGCTCTGCCCTGTAAACAGGTGTATTATCACTGCAGCCCTTCCCCAGGTAGAGGTGTGGAATCAAGCAGCTCCCAGCAGCGCCATTGGGGAAACAGTACAATTGACCCTTGAGGGCCTTTATGGGGGCTGAGAACTTATTGTGATGACCAGAGGACCTTTGCTGCTCTCTCTGTTCCTGCTCCTTCCTCAAGTGGCCCAGGAAAGCAAAAGTTGAACTGTGGAGAATGCTGCTTGAGGAATAGAGTGTAAAAGTTCAGAAGGGATTCATCTGAAACATTTGATAAGAATTTTTCTAAGGGATTACATAGTTCCCTGCCTTCTAAGAGTTTGCCAAACTCATTTTTAACTAGTTTGATTATCTGGGATCTAGTAAGTGGGCTGTTTTCAGGGTCCCACTCTACACAGGTTTCTGTGGTATCTGCTGCAGGTCTGGATTCTGGAACGCCACCATTTCTGGGTTCCCTGAGGCTAGACTTTGCTTTTCTGTAAAGAATCACCTAGGAGTTTCCAAGGTTCCAAATCCTGCATTCTGGTTGGAGGATTTGTCTCCAACTCCATGGCCTGGTTGGAGACATCCTCTCCAGCTCACTGTAAGGTCTCACTGCTGTGAGTGGTTCTAGTCCACGTTAATTTACCAACTGTCCCAGTCCTGACTGTGACACCAAATATGGCACCTAAGGTATCCCCATTGGGGGAGTGAGTATATCACTTCTATTTTTATAGCTGCCAAATATATAATTTTTAGTCTTAAATCTCATTGAGAATCTACCCAAAATGTCTTACGTTGTTTTAATTTGGAAGTTTTGCTGTTCTCTTAAGCCCAGAACATTGAAAATAGAATCCTTTTCTTTACTTTCCCAACTTCCTTATTTCAGCCAGAGGCCCTGCAGTGCTCTACAAGGCTGTAGAGCACTGTTCCTTGGAGAACAGCTTAGAGAGCTGTTCCTTGGAGAAACCCAAATATGCACACATTCTTGTCTATGATGATCTTGAGTTACATACTCCTCTGTCCAAAGGCAGTAGGGAAAGGGCTGGATTTGGGAGCCCAAGATTTTCTTTGAAGGACCTGCTCCTCACTTTCCTCAAAGCTCATATCCTTCCTAGTGGAAGGGAGGTACTGCTTATGATATCCTTCTGGTTGTGAGAGGTCAGAGAGGAAAAGCTGCTGAGGGAAGTGCAGGAGAATATTTTGGCACTTTCTTCCCCACTGAGAACCCCTAAAGTGTAAGTTGCAAAGTAGTGGCCTGGTGAACTTGCTGCATTGTATTTAAAAGAAAGAAATCTGTATTAGTTGCCAACATTTATAAATCAGTATATTTTACACAGACATCTGAATTTCCAGGTTTTCTTGGGAAAAAAAAAAAAAAAAAAAAAACGACTGGAGTTGGCCACACAGAGCCTGCATTCCCTCATGACATTTTGTGGCAGTGGCAGAGCAGCAGCTGCTGCTCTAGTTGGGGGCACATACTCTCCAGGGGCCTCAGCACCATCACTGTCTCTTGTATTGAACCCAGTTGGCTTCACTCACTCTTGCACCTCACCCTTTTGGCTCCTGGAGGCATTTGAGTGTGTGATCTCCAGAAGAAGCTCCAGAGAGGAGTTTTGGAGACTTGCAAATTCACCCTTAGAAACCACCAGCACCATCTCAGAAACTGTAAGCACTTGACATGCTGACAGAATTGAAGTGATTTTGAACCTTTGGATCAGAAAAGGTGACACCAGGAGGACTCCAGATTTGCAAGATCATGATGATTGTGTAGCTGTAAAGATAGCTATAATATCTTGACTTAAAGTACGAGAGGTGTCTGTCACATATTCCTGACTATGAGAATATACCTTCTGGGGTGTAACTGCCTAGATATAATCAGGCATGCTGCCAAGAAATGATCAGCCTGGAAAAGAGAGTCAGAGAATTGCACATGCAACACTAACTACTTCCAAGTTTTTTCTGTTTGCCATTTGGGAAGAAATCATTTACTTTCTTTTCTTTCACCAGAAATTGCTACATCTAGTAAGACTTCAATCTTTGAATATAAATCATTAAAATTTTCCACTGTAATTGGCTGATTATTTCTCAGGGTCAGTGTCTCAGGGAACATAACACCCATATGATGAAAATAAGAAAAGTGTAGTATTTTGTAGAGAGGATTGAATTTTATATATATACATATATATATATACACACACACATACACACATTTATAAGATACATATATAGACACACAGAGAGATTTGGTTAATTGGAATGAGAGGATATTGATAGCACTTAAAATATTACAGGGTTATTTTGAGATTTAACAAAATAATGTATGGGAATCACATAACAGTGTCCAGTCTATGTTATCTATTGTCATAGATGACCAGTTACTAGTTAGTGTATAACAGGTGGTTAGCCTTGCTCTAGGCATCTGAAAAGAACATCTTTTGAACACTGCATTACCAAGATGTTAGGAATGGTTTAGTCTTGTTCATTGATTCATGTCATTCTTCAGTTTATAAAGTCTGAATATCAGCAGAGGGAACAGAGGACCCCTAGTACATGGAGACTGAATTGTCTTCCTGCTCTTATGAGTGGGGGCATGAATAGCAAGGCAGCACATGCAGCTGATGGTGACTCAGTCTGGAAATAACTCTCCACTGGCCAACTAAAGTGTCACCATTCAAATGGGCATCTTCTAACAAAACATAATTTTTTACAGAAAAGAGGACAATATGAAATAGATTAAACTCTAAAACATATACAAATGGCCAACAGGTAAATTTTTTTTAAATGCTCAGTGTCACTAATTATTAGGAAAACACAAATCAATACCACAATGAGTGATCACCTTATACCTGTCAGGATGGCTCTTATGAGAAAAAAGGCAACAAGTGTTGGTGAGGATGTGGAGAAACTGGAACCCTTGTGTACTATTGATGGGAAGGCACAATGGTGAGATGCTATGGAAAACAGTATGGAGGTTACTCAAAACATTAAAAATAGAACTATAATACTATCCTGCAACCCCATTACTAAGTATTTATTTAAAAGAACAGAAGTCAGGACCTCGAAGAGATATTAGCACCTCTATGTTCATTGCAGCACTATTCAAATAGCCAAGATATGGAAACAACCTAAGATCCATCAACAGATGAATGGAAAAATAAAATATGGTAGACGCATACAATGGAATACTATTCTGCCTTCAAAAGGAAATTCTGCAATTTGTGACAACACGGATGAACCTGGAGGACGTTATGCTAAGTGAAATAAGCCAGTCACAGAAAGACAAATACTGTATGACTCCATTTATATGCAGTATCTAAACTAGTCAAATTCATAGAATCAAATAGTAGAATACCGGTGGTTTCCATGGTGTATGGGGAAGGGAAAATCAGGAATCACTCATCAGCTGGCTTAAAGTTTCAGTTATGCAAGATGAATGAGCTCTAGATATCTGCTGTAAAACATTGCACCAGTAGTCAATAATGCTGTATATACACTCAAACATTTGTTAAAAGGGCAGATCTCCTGTTAAGTGGTCTTACCACAATGAGGTAAAATTAAAATAGAATATGTTACAAAAATACAAAATGATACATATAAACAAGCCCCCAAACATTGTGGGGGTGGAAGACTGTTTTTTAAAAAGTATTTCTGAATCGTTCTCTCCTCACACCCACTCCCAACCCACCTTAGCTGTGCCAAGAACATTGCAGCTGTCATCTATCTGTCTTGGGTTTTCTTTTAGTCCATTATCAATGGTCATAAAAACCTCTTGGCTTATTTCCAGGAGCTGCAAAATTTGATGTAACAGTGGTAGCTAAGATGGTTCATTTCTGACCAACGGAATATTGATTTAGAGCAGACACTGAAGTTATTATTTTTAAAATAAAAATTTCTGCAAAAAAATACTTCCCATCTGAACAATTCTGAGAACCATAGTGTGATGTGTGCAGCAGGAAGAGGGAGGTAGATTAGCAAATAAACACACTAACTTCAAAGGTTTCCATCTTGTTTTCATATAACCTAAATGAGATTAGATGACTTATGATTTATGCTACCACAATCTTCTGTTCCTTCCCACTTTAAATAAAAGTATGGTTATAATTAAAATCACATGAACTTGGATTTTTTAGCTTCTAAAAAATAAGATGGATGACTTGACAGTTGCCAAAACAGACTCTCAAGCATTCTTGTAACATCAAAGCTCATGACCCATGAGTTGCATGTCTGGAGCAGACACATCCCTGTTTTTTGGGTTTTTTTTTTTTTTTTTTTTTTGAGAACAGTTTAGCTTTAGTTGCCCAGGCTGGAGTGTAATGGTGCAATCTCGGCTCACCGCAACCTCTGCCTCCCAGGTTCAAGCAATTCTCCTGCCTCAGCCTCCCGAGCAGCTGGGATTACAGGTGGGCACCACCACACCCAGCTAATTGTGTATTTTCAGTAGAGATGGGGTAGCTCCATGTTGGTAAGGCTGGTCTTGAACTCCCAACCTCAGGTGATCTGCCTGCCTCTGCCTCCCAAAGTGCTGGGATTACAGGCATGAGCCACCGTGCCCGGCACATCCCTGTTTACTATAGCGTTATGCACATTATTATCTATTATGGCTGGAACAATAACACCAGCTGCAGCAACAATGAGAAAACAGCTGCCACAACTAAATTTACATAAGGTTTCATACTTTGTAAGGTACTTTCACATGTATTTCTATTTTATTTGGACTTCACAGCAGCCCGGTGGATAGGTGCCATGGGTAGTTTATCTCCAATGAGGAAACTGAGGGTCAAAGAGTTTAAGACACTTGCTTAACCATATGCAATGAGTAAGTGGCAGAGTTAGAACTCATACCAATGTCTTTTGAATTCTAGTCCAATGAATTTTTTATTTTAACACTCCAATTCAGTAATGTCACTACTTTTTGGGTTCAAAATAAAATTTTTATTCTACACCATCTGTTCCTATATCACAGCTTTCACACATGCTCACATGCTGCTCTCTCTCTCTGGAAAGCTCCTTCCCCTGATCATTAAAATTGACTCCTTCTCTGACAGGGTCTGCCTAAAAGAGCAATCTCTCTTTCCCGCTACTATATTAGGACGCTAGGGCTGCTGTAACAAAGCACCATAAACTAAGTGGCTTAAACAACATACATTTATTTTCTCACAGTTCTGGAAGGCTAGAAGTCTAAGATCAAGATATTGGTAGGGTTGGTTCCTTCTGAGGGTTCCTTCAGAGAAGCATCTGTTTCAGGCCTTTCTCTTTGGCTTGTCGATGACTGCCTTCATGTTTGCGTGAAGATGTCTATATGTGTGTCTGTGTATCCAAATTTCCCCTGTTTATAAGGATATCAGTCATATTGCATTAGGGTCCATTCTAATTATCTCACTTTAACTTGATTACCTCTGTAAAGACGGCTAGCTCTAGAAAAGATCACATTCTGAGGTACGGGGGAATAGGACTTCAGAATGGGAATCTTGGCAGGACACAACTCAATCCATACCCCCACCTGCTCTGCTGCCATGCCATCCACTATCCCTTACCCTCCTCTTCCCATCTCAGCTGATGACATCACCATTATTCAGTTGCTTAAGCCAAGGATGCATGCTTCCCTCTTTTCTTCTGTTTACTACCTCAATTCATTGGCAAATATTATCAGCTCTACCTTCAAAATATTGCCTGGATCCAAACGTCTCGCTGCCCCACTACAGTCTCTCTAGGCCAAAACCACTAATTTCCAGCCCTGACGAATGTCGTAGTTCTTTCCCAGTGCCCATGTAGAATCTATTTTCCATACAAAAGCAAATGTGATCTCTAAAAATATAAGTTATGCCACTCCTTGTTCAGAACACTGCACATATAATAGAATGAAATCTAAACTCTCCATTATGGATTAGGAACTGGCTCTTCACAATGTATACTGGGGACTGGCATTATCAGCATCAGTGGGAACTTGTTAAATAGACCTAATCTTAGGCCCCATTTCAGACTTCCTGAATCAAAATCAGCATTTTAGCAATATGCCCAGGTGATTTGCATGCATGTTAAAGTTTCAGAAGCACTGGCCTAGAGGACCCCATATAATTTTGCCCCACTGGGGTCTTTGAACTCATCTCCTCCTACTGCTTCTCCTCTTGTTCATCCCATTCCACACTCTGGCCTTCCTCTTGTTCCACCTATTGCCCTCTCTGCCTGGAATGCCTTCTTAGACCAGCCTCTCCACAAAAGCTACCCACCTGCCACCACCATGTCACTCCCTGTCCCCTTATCCTGCTTTGCTTTTCTCCATAGTCTGTATCACGACCTGAAATGATTTAAATATGTGTTTGCCTGACTTTATTTATCTCTACCAATGAAGTGTAAACTTTATGAGACCCAAGGGATTTTGTTTATTTTCATCACTGCTATTTCCACCCAGGTAAAGAAGAATGGCTGGCACATACTAGATACTCAATAAATATTTACAGAAACAATAAATTGCTGGATTTTTGATATGAGAAAGGTCACTTTTTTTGCACTGACTCAGTCATTATTTTCTCTCGTAAAACACTCTTGTCAACTGTTGGCTATAGCATGGCACTTCACTAGTTCAACACCATCTCCATCATTTCCCCACCTGGGTTATTTTCTCTTTCCTATCATCTCATTTCCTTCCTTCATCTCTGAACAGCCATGGGGTCCTTTTCCATTATACAGTACATTAAAAATGACTCAGACGCCGATGATAGTTTCTTTTGCTGTGCAGAAGCTCTTTAATTAGGTCCCATTTGTCAATTTTCGCTTTTGATGTTTTCATCATGAAATCTTTGCCTGTACCTATGTCCTGAATGGTATTGCCTAGATTCTCTTCTAGGGTTTTTATAGTTTTGGGATTTACATTTAAGTCTTTAACTTAATCTTGAGTTAATTTTTGTATAAGTTGTAAGGAAGGGGTCCAGTTTCAGTTTTCTGTATATGGCTAGCCAGTTCTCCCAGCACCATTAATAAATAGGGAATCCTCTCCCCTTTGCTTGTTTTTTTCAGGTTTATTGAAGATCAGATGGTTGTAGATGTGTGGTTATAAAAACAATGGCTCAGAATGATCAACAAACAATTCTGACTAAACTTTCCAAAGCAACATGAAATCATATATGCTTAATAATGATTTCATTGTATGGCAGGTACTGGATGGAGCTTCTGAACTTGACTTTCTTGAAATCAAAGAAAATTTTAAAGGTCCAACCTTACTGTAAAATTTTGTCAGTAAACTCAACACAAATGATGGCAACATTTCAAGATTTGCTTACAAGCTAGTGACCTTATCTCTTGATCTATGAGACCTTTTGCTCTCTAATGAGCCAAGGAAGATCCTGAAATATGATTTCATGCTAACAAGCTCTGATTCATTCCTCATTATAGAGAAGTTTCTTTCAAAGCTATCCCTAGAAAAATGCATATTTTAATATGTGAAATGTATATTACAAAGCTATTTTATTATTTTTTAAATTTTTATTCATTTTAAGTTCCACGATACAGGTGCAGGATGTGCAGGTTTGTTACATAGGTAAACGTGTACCATGGTGGTTTGCTGCACCTATCAACCCATCATTTAGGTATTAAGTCCAGCATACATTAGCTGTTTATCCTGATGATCTCCCTTCCACCCAACCCTCCCACTCCACACCATCCACCACAGGCCCCAGTGTGTGTTGTTCCCCTCGATGTGTCCATGTATTCTCATTGTTCAGCTGCCATTTATAAGTGAGAACATTCAGTGTTTGGTTTTCTGTTCCTGTGTTAGTTTGCTGGGTATAATGGCTCCCAGCTCCATCCATGTCCCTGCAAAGGCCATGATTTCATTCTGTTTTATGGCTGCATAGTATTCCATGGTGTATATGTACCACATTTTCTTTATCCTGGCTATCATTGACTGACATTTGGGTTGATTTCATCTTTGCTATTGTGAATGGTGCTGCAATGAACTTATGTGTGCATGTGTTTTTATAATAGAATGATTTATGTTCATTTGGTTATATACCCAGTAATGGGATTGCTGGGTCAAATATGGTATTTCTGGTTCTAGGTCTTTGAGGAATCACCACACTGTCTTCCTCAATGGCTGAACTAATTTACATTCCCACCAACCGTGTAAATACATTCCTATTTCTCCACAGCCTCACCAGCATCTGTTGTTTCCTGACTTTTTAATAATCACTGTTCTGAGATGGTAGCTCATTGTGGTTTTGATTTGCATTACTATTATGATCAGTGATGTCAAGCTATTTTTCATTTGTTTGTTGGCTGCATAAATATCTTCTTTTGAGAAGTGTCTGTTCATGTCATTTGCCCACTTTCTTAATTTTTTTCTTGCAAATTTGTTTAAGTTCCTTGTAGATTCTAGATGTTAGAATTGTCAGAAGGATAGATTGCAAAAATTTTCTCTCATTCTGTAGGTTGCCTGTTCACTATGATGATAGTTTTTTTTGCTGTGGAGAAGTTCTTTCATTTAATTAGGTCCCATTGGTCACTTTTTGCTTCTGTTGCAATTGCTTTTGACATTTTCATCATGAAATCTTTGCCCGTGCCTATGTCCTGAATGGTATTGCCTAGACTTTCTTCTAGGGTTTTTATCATTTTCGGTTTTACATTTAAGTCTTTAATCTATCTTGAGTTAATTTTTGCATAAGGTATAAGGAAGGGGTTCAGTTTGAATTTTCTGCATATGGCTAGCCAGTTCTCCCAACAAAGCTATTTTAACTAGAGATGCTTGCGTCATTTGTTTCAATATGAATTTAAATCTGTTTCAGTGTTGCCAAAAAGCAAACCTTTCTTCAATAGCCACAGTACCCTTGCCAAGGCTTCCAAAGAGATGAAGAGAATGCTTCTACATTGACTTTCTCTGTTCTCAGCTACCTTGGCTTGGGGATTCACAGTCTTGGTTGGCCTTCAGGTCCTGCCCAAGTGTGCTGGCCCCTTGTGGATATCTATTATGTGCTCTTGCCCATGACCTCTTTAGTCTTCTCCTTATATGAGTATTCATTCGGTCATGAGCTTTCCTACAGTGTCAGCATGTATTTTGGAGAAAGCAGATAAGCCAAACCATTTAGTATCCTACAAAATTAAGCATCCCTCATTCTTATGAAGGACAGTTATGGACATAGACCCTAAAGAATTCATCAGGAAATTGACTCCAGGAATATTTGCTTGGCAAGTCTGCTTTTGGTGCCTGAGAGCAGATTGGTGCCTGATCCAAGGTCACAGATTTCAGGACTGTCTCCTTCATAGCGATAGCTTCAGGACTGCTTTTGGTGCCTGATCCAAGGTCACAGATTTCAGGACTGTCTCCTTCATAGCAATAGCTTAGTATTTTGAAAGCTGAAGTTCTGGTGCTAGCAATTCTATTCAATTAGTCATTTTTCACTAAAGGCTCACTAAAGAAAAATGTGGTTCACTCAACTACCATGGTTTCTTGATAGAAAGTGATCATACCCTTTACAAGCCTGATATTGGCATAGACAGTTGATTTTTTTTCCTGTGTCCTTTACTCATATTATGTTATTTCATTCAAACTCATAAGCAATGCAGTTAAAGTTGGGGTTACATAGCGGGTTGTTGGACATGTTTGAAGGATGGGGAATTTGAGACAGAGAGAGATTATGGTGTACAATCTGGGGAAGGAGCCAGGACATAAAATCAGGTCTCCAGACTGTCAATTGAATCTACCCATTATAGACTTTTCTGAGCCTATCAATGCTTTGACCAGGATGAGCATGAAACAACTCATAGAGGAAGCCCAGGTTCCAGGCTGATGTGTGTACCTGAATATCCATGAGTTTTTAAAACAATGCCACTGCAGGGAAAGGGCCAGTCCTGTTTCATTCTCTTGCAGAGCAGAGGGGGCTGACTGTATAATGCTAGAAAACAGAACACAGGAGATGGGGCCACACTCATTTCTTCCTATCCTTACTACCAAACGTAGTTCTAGGATTACAGTAGATGCTCAATAATTGCTGGCCAAACTGAGTGGACAATTATATTTTGTGTTTTGGGTCTCCTTTTCACTGAGGTACCTTATAAATTCTGTATAGATGTGCCTTTCTTTAAAAATTCACACAAATTTTTCCTTGGAGGTAAAATTAAAGGGGATGGGAGTAGAGAAATGCTGGTATTCTCACTTTCTCACTGAATAAATCAAAGAGAGGGTATTTGGGTCAGTCCATGGTTCTCAGACAAAACGGGCATCAGAGAGGCCAAAGCCTGATGTCTGTGATGAACCAATCTCTCATGCCCAGGGCTGCCACATCGCAACCCTAGGGAGCACTACTCATTCTAGCCTAGGTCAATGGCACCACTAATGTCAGTGGACAACTTTCTGAGAATGCAGAGTCCCTGCTCTGTCATAAAGAGACTCTGGAGCCTGCTTAACTCTGCTAGCATTTGTAAACACCTACCTTAAAGATCATGGAAAAAGGAGAGGCTTCTCTTTCCTTTGTTTTTTAGTAAAACTAGTTTCCTGAGTAAGCCATTAACTATGATACCAAGCTATTCTTTAAGAAAGGTAGAGAGTCAAAGAGAGAAAAACAGAAGCGGAGGTAGCCCCCTTCATTAAAACTAGAAAAAAGCCACTCTAAAGACAAATCAAGTACGGCAAGAATTCCCCAAGGAGGGGAGTTTTCTAAGGATGAGATTGCCCATCACTTTTCCTTTCTAAGTCCTAACTCCTTTAAAGTGGTATGTCCTCTAGTTGAACTTTCTATGTTAGACGAACATTAATTATCATATTACTTATCTGGAGCATATATAACATAGGGCTTTAAATCTCTTTATTGTTATTACCCTAAACATATCCTTTCAGTGCTTGTTTAAGGACAGTGGCAATATACTGCAGGCACTTTTTCCTTATTTTGTTCATTTTCAAAATCAACCTAAGATATCCAGTATTTTAAAAAGGAAGTCAGATTCCGTGACACCAGTGTTCAAAAATTTCCTCTGGCTCCTCATCTCATGCAGAATAAATCTACAGTCCTCATGAGGACTCCTCAATTCTGCCTCCCATGACCTCTTCTCTCCTAATCCTCATTCCTTGGTGATATGGTTTGGCTGTGTCTTCACTCAAATCTCATTTTGAACTGTAGCTCCCACAATTCCCATGTGTCATGGGAGGGACCCAGTGGGAGGTAACCGAATCATGAGGGCAGGTCTTTCCCATGCTGTTCTCATAATAGTGAATAAGTCTCATAAGATCTGATGGTTTTATAAAGGGGAGTTTCCCTGCACAAGTTCTCTCTTGCCTGCCACCATGTAAGATGTGCCTTTTGCCTTCTGCCATGATTGTGAGGCCTCCCCAGCCATGTGGAACTGTGGGCCCATTAAACCTCTTTTTCTTTATAAATTACTCAGTCTTGGGTATGTCTTTATCAGCAGCTTGAGAACAGATTAATATACTCAGCTTTAGCCACACTTGTTCCTTTCTGTTCCTTGGGTTCTCCAGGCTCACTCCTGCTCCAGGCCTTTGGCAGGTGCTGTGCCTTCTACCTAGGACAGTTGCTGCAGATCCTGAGCAGATCCTGCTGCTCCTGAACAAGCAGATCCTTGCTCACCTTCTCAAATCAGCACCCTCACCTCCACCTCTACCACTGTTACTCCATTTCTCACAGATACTTCTGCTTTATTTTATAGTCCATCATCTTCTAAAACAATGCAATGTCTTATTCATTTATTCATTTATTTATTTATGAGATGGAGTTTTACTCTTTTTGCCCAGGCTGGAGTGCAATTGCAAAATCTCAGCTCACTGCAACCTCCACCTCCCAGGTTCAAGTGATTCTCCTGCCTCAGCCTCCCAAGTAGCTGGGATTATAGGCGCATGCCACCACACTCAGCTAATTTTGCATTTTTAGTAGAGATGGGGTTTTGCCATGTTGGCCAGGCTGGTCTCAAACTCCTGAGCTCAGGTGATCCACCCACCTCGGGCTCCCAAAGTGCTGGGATTACAGGCATGAGCCACTGTGCCACTGCACCCAGCCTGCAGTATCTAATTTAATTTTTTATACTGTTTACTGTCCATTTACTGCACCCCCACATCCTACTAGAATCTAAGCTCCTGGGACAGAAGTTTGGTCTGTTTTATTCACTACTGTTTTTCTGGTGCCTAGAAGGGTGCACCTATTTGGTTGGAACTCATTGTCTACTTTTACTGGACAAATCCATCATTATCAGATCATATAGCTATAGAATATTATATACGCTCTAGATTATCCAGGCTCAGAGTATAAGCAAAATATTATACAAATCAACTTTTTCCTTATCATTACTTTATAATTGTACATTAGAAATCCTAGTATATGACTGTTACTTGACACTGCTCTTTGGAGTCACAATGATTATGGGTACAATAAAGACACTATATACTTTTGGGAAGCCACTGATTTTCCCTCCAGTATGATGATTTACTTTAAAAATGAACCCAGAGGGACGGGCATGGTGGCTTATGCCTCTAATCCCAGCACTTCAGAAGGCTGAGGCAGGCAGATCACCTGAGGTCAGGAGTTCAAGACCAGCCTGGCCAATATGGTGAAACCCTGTCTCTACTGAAAATATAAAAATTCGCCGAGTGTGGTGGTGTGCACCTGTAGTCCCAGCTACTCAGGAGGCTGAGGCAGGAGACTCACTTGAACCCTGGTGGCGGAGGTGGCAATGAGCCGAGATTGCACCACTGACTCCAGCTTGGGCAACAGAGCAAGACTCCGTCTCAAAAAAAAAAAAAAGAAAGAAAAGAAAAAGCTTTTTATTTTAAAAACAAGTGGTCACAACACATTCTAATTTTTCAATGAGAGAACAATGAACTAGATGATAGAGCCTGAACAAAGACTTGCCTGTCTCTCTGTCCTCGGGAAATTTCTACAACAGGATGCTGTCCCTGAACAACCTTTCAGGGCCTCTTTAGAGCTCACTGGACCTCAGCTGCACACTGCTCTCAGCTTTTTCCCCCATTTCTTTTTATCCCCTTTTAGAGAAAAAACAGAAGCAGAGGTAGCCCCCTTCATTAAAAATAGAAAAAAGTCACTCTAAAGACAAATCAAGTATAAAAAGAATTCCCCGAGGAGGGAAGTGTTCTAAGGATGAGATTGCCAATCACCTTTCCTTTCTATGTTTTTTTTAAAAAGTTACCAACAGGTTATTTCTTTCTCATGTTTATTTTTTCTATTATGAAAGTAATACATGTTGATGGTAGAAAAGCTGTAAAATGCAGGAAAAAATACGACAAATCAAATCAAATTAAAATTTTTCTTACCACTTAAGGTTCTATACACACATGCACATATACATAACCATTCATCTTTGGAAAATCATACTGTATTTGTAGTTCTTTATAGAGTTTTGTATCAGCAGCATCTTCATATATTTGAGGCAGACTTTAGGACACTTAGAGTTATATAGCATTTCTCTCCGTTTCTTCTCTGAACAGTGAAAGTAAACTAACTGGTTGCACAAAATAACTGTACCTTTATTCCCTCAGACAAAACTGTGCTTTTTGGGTCCAATTTGAGAAGAAAGGAAGAAAATAGAGATCTTGAACTTGGAAATGTGCAATTGCCTTTTGTTTGTCTCTTAGCTTAATGAAAACTGCAAATTCCCCTGGCATAATTGAAACATGTATTGATAACATCTTGAGGGTGTCTCTGAGGCAGAGGCAGGCTGTGTCTCTACGTGTATATGTGCACGTGCATGCATGTGTACTAGTGTGGCTGTGTTACATGTT
The DNA here is from genome assembly GCF_028858775.2 of Pan troglodytes. Lineage (NCBI taxonomy): Eukaryota > Metazoa > Chordata > Mammalia > Primates > Hominidae > Pan > Pan troglodytes. The sequence goes on along the minus strand of NC_072403.2, from coordinate 147,814,635 downwards.
TCGATTTTGAGAACCTCAGAAAGTTCCACAGTGTTTTGCTCCACATTACTTGATATCATTTGTGCAATGAGCTCTCACCCATCCCTACTGCAACAGACTCTTAGTGTGTTGGTTCTGGAAGGCTTCCATTTGCCGCAGAACCACAAACCTCAGTTACTTGACTTTCCTATTGTTTTGCAACTTCTGTGCTATGTCATGGGCTGGATGTCAATGGGTGGCATGTTGATCTATGATACAAGGTACTGGATTTTTGGGTCACATGCCCTCTGCAAAAGGATGGCTGATCTCAGGAATTCCATTTGTTTGGGGTCAGGTGACTTTGTGAGAGAGGTTTAATAAAAGCCCTGACTCAACTCTAAGATGCAGCAACTGGTGTAGTGGTTACCTTAAGGCACAGTTGAAGTCACAACCACCTCTCTATTTATGCATATTCCACCATGGGAGTCAGTTATCAAAACCTTTACACTTGGGAGATGTAGGTTTTAGTAATGCAAACAAACAATAAGAAACACCCTTTGTACTCTTAGAAATCAGAGAAATAACCTAAAATCTCTTTTATTAGACAAATGAATGCCCACATTTTATTGAACACTTGGAAAATATAAAGAGACAAAAAAAGGGAAATAAAAAATATGCATGATTTTACCACCTGGGAGCAAAAACGCTTCTTGAAATTTTTTATTGGAAATTTATAATTCTCGCATTCAACTCAATTCTGATACTAGCTAAAGGTGACCCTCCCCACCTGCACATACCCAATACTGAGAGAAACTGATAAAAAAGGCCAATTGAAAACACTGCTGTTTCATTCCTAGAGCAAGGATGTATAAAGTCCATGAAAACAACACATGAAGGTTAAGTTTAGAAATGCTAGGCTATATGATTACATAGTAAAGGACTAAACTATTGATTTTTCCAAATATGATGCCTTAACTATTATTTTTTAAGTCTTTTAAGTCTTGGGATTTTTTAGGGCAAAATTGAGAGGAAGGTAAAGCAATTTCCCATATACCCCACATACCACACATCACAAACTTTCCTATTGTCAACCTCCCCCATCAGAGTGGTCCATTTGTTATAATTGATGAACCTTCATTGACACATCATTATCACCCCAAATCCACAGTTTACATCACAGTTCACTCTTGATGTTGCATGTTCTATAGACAAATGTATCTACCATTACAGTATCATACAGAATATTTTAACTGCCATACACATCTTCTGTGTTCCTCCTATTCAGCCCTCACTCCCTTAATCATAACTTTTCATATTATAACTTTAGATCTGTAAAATATAGTTAGTTGTATATTTTGTTGAGAAAGAAAAAATGAAAATTAATTAGGTCGACAGAAAACAGTTTTTATTTATGAACCAGGGTTTTGTTTATAGTTCCCTGTGGGTGAGTAAGCACTTACTAGGATCATTTGTGGGACATTTATTTTCAAGTGTTCAACAAAGAATAACTATTAATTCAGTTTATGCAACAAACTTCATCAACTCTTTAATGCTCATGGATAATCAGCAAATAAAATTTACTCATTTTATTACTACCATCATCAACCTGATGGTAACACCTGATGATTTGTTTACTTAAATGATAATCATGATCTTCATTACAGGCTATTACATAAACTGTTTTTATTGAGTCAAATGATGAATTATGCATTCTAACTTTTACTTAAGTTAATCATTGAGTGTTAAATTATTTGTGGGACTTTTGTACACAGCTGGTAGGAGGATAAATTGGTATAGCCAGTTTGGAAAACTTTTTGGCAGAATAAAGCTGAACTACACACACACACACACACACATACACACACACACACACACACACACACACACACACATATACACTCTATGACCCAACAATTGCAATTTGCAATTATAGGTAGATACTTAAAAGAATGTGTGTAATTTTTTGCACAAAAAGACATGTATAAGAATATTTAGACACTATAGTGGTAATCAGCAATCTCTTTCTGTGAAGGGACACATAGCAAATATGTTAGGTATTGGGGATCAGATGGTCTCTATCATGACCAAACTCTACCATTTTGTAGCATGAAAACAGCCATAGGCAATATGTAAATGAATGGACATGGCTGTGTTCTAATCAAACAGGCGACAGGTCAGGTTTAGCCCAAGAGCTGTGACTTGCTGACTTCTGTTCTATAGCAAAAGAAACAAATAAGAATGAACTACATCTATATGCAACAGCATGCATGAATCTCATAGACAGTGTTGAGTGAAAGAAGGCAGACTGGACAAAGAATATACTCTTTAATTTCATCTATATAAATTTCAAAATTAGGGAATGGTGATAGAATTCAGTGCATCAGAATGGAATCTTTGGGAGGTAATGTCTAGGAGGCGGTATGAGGGAAACTATCTGTTTTGATCCATGTGGTTTTGTACAGATACATTAACTTTGTAAAAATTCATTGAGCTGCACTTAAAAACTAGACATTTCTCAGAATTTAAGCTGTATTTCAATTAAAAAGTTAAAAACCCCACTTTAAATCAAAATAAACCAATAGCTAAATAAATGAATAGCAGGAGAATTAGAGGTGCCAGTAAGTATATAAACTACCATTTCAATTGTTGAGGCACATCAGGCTACTGGTAAATATAAGCTTACACATGTGTATGCACATTGTTGGTTCATACTTACTAATGTTAAATACAGTAATTGAAAATTTTCTCTCTTAAAGATGCTAACATTTGAAACTGATCTTCTAAGAAACTTTTCCATAGGAAAGTAAACAAAATAAACATGGCAGTCACATGTTTTGTTATTAGTCAAACACTTCTCCATTTTCAACGGTACAGTTGCTACAAGGGAAAAAATCCTTTATTTATTGTTATGTCCTAGAAATTTACACAAATTTGTACGGTCACATGTTGGAGACCTGTCCGTCAAAATTCTAGAATCCTAGGAAGTAGACCAGTCTGGGAGAAGAAGTTATCATCTACCTCTTACTTCAACTGCAACCTTTAAGTCCCATGAAAGCAATATTTGAAAGAACTAAGCCCCTTCAGATATTCAGAGATTTGCTTAAGACTCTGTTATGAAGGTCAAGGTGAGAGAATCACTTGAGCCCAGGAGTTAAAGACCAACCTGGGCAAGATGGTGAAACCCCATCTGTACAAAAAATTTAAAAATTAGCCAGGGTGGTGGTGCACACCTATAGTCCCAGGTACTTGAGAGGGTCAGGTGAAAGGATTGCTTAAGCCCAGGAATTCCAGGAGGCAGTGAGCTCTGATCACACCACTGCACTTCAGCCTGGGCAACAAACTGAGACTCTGCCTCCAAAAATGTAAACTTTTTTTTTTTAAGAAAAGACTCTGTGATATTCCAAATGTCTGTTAAATTATACAAAACATGATCATAGTCATTCATATACTGTTACCCAGAGTCCTCTTGGCATTTCATTAGTCAACCATCTTGTAAACATGATTCATGAGGGAAGATTTTTCCTGACACAAAGAGTGAAATAGCAGACAAAATAAGGTACCTTTCCGTAGACTGCCTGGTGTAATTAATTATTAACAAACCCATTCTATAAACAATGCAGTAATTCAGGAATATGATGCTAATTTTTTTCCTCAGAAACAAGGAAAATGTATTTTTGAGTTCAATATATACTTCCAAGATGTTCAATTTCTTTTTTAAATACTTGATTTTCTAAAAGAAGAGAAAATATTAAAATGCCTTTTTCAGAAATTTACATTTCGACATAAATTTTAGAAAGCAGCTTGACATAGTAACTCTTTTCTTATATTTACTATTCATATTCCCAAACTCTCAGATTTGTAGTATATGATTATCATTGAAAAAATGAGGATGGTGCTATTCACCAACTTCATGGAATTCTATATCCTATTAGCATTTCTGGCACTATTTTCTTATATTTCAGAATGTCAGGTCCTTGTTTAGAATGATGTCTTCAATTTTTCTATTGTGTCACAAAGAACTAGAGCTCCCAGAATCCCAGAATTTAGGTAAAGCTAAAATGGCAATGTACAAGATTTCATGTTAACTATCTCCTTAAATTACAAGTCAGAAAATGTAAAAAATGTTGACTACAAATCAAATTAGGCTCATATGTGGTTGGGTACCTTGAAGTAGGCAAAAAAATTCTACACATTTGGTTTTCATTTGTAAATATCCTTAGATTTGCCTTTAAGGTTTTTATAGTAAGAAATAATCAGTAAGCTTGATAGTGTTCATGCTAGAGTCACAAAAACATGCATTATTCAGTAAGAGGGGAAAATGTTGGGTTTATGAAAACTGAGCTTTCTGTACCATCAGCTAGCTACTTCTTTAGAATGGATCTCCTGGTAAGAAAACAAAATATATTTTGGCAATTAGATATGAAAAAGAAATGCTACAGTTCAAAGATAGCAATTGATATAATGAGAACAAGTATTTATTTATTTACTTCAAAATCTGTTCCTGTGCATCCTTTGTAATACACGTAATTTGTCTCATTCTGAAAATTTCTATATTTTGTGAATATTTATAATTTATAAATATTAGAAAACCTCACATATTTATAGTTGCTAAGACAGGTGGTTTGAGATTGGCAGGTTGAGATCTCATAAACCTATATTAATAATTTGTTTAAAAAATATGAATTTACAATGAAATATAACTATAATCTATACTCCTTCCAATAGAAAGCCTAACATTGTTTTGGGGTCAAAATTAAAAATGACATTGTCTCTGGAACATTTTAAAAAGTACAGTTTGATGTATACAAAGATTCCTAGATGGACTCATCTTGAAAGCAAGAAGTTTTGAATCAAATTTAGAGAAGCGGAAAATGAACCAGAATTAGAGAGGATGAGGAAGAGGCAGTTTTCTTAACTCTTATTGAGACAGAGTCTTGCTCTGTCACCCAGGCTGGAGTGCAGTGGCGCGATCTAGGCTCACTGCAACCTCTGTCTCCTGGGCTCAAGTGATTTTCGTGTCTCAACCTCCTGAGTAGCTGGGATTACAGGCACATGCCACCACACCTGGCTAGTTTTTTGTATTTTAGTAGAGATGGGGTTTTGCCATGTTGGCCAGGCTGGTCTTGAACTCCTGAGCTCAGGGTATCCGCCCACCTCAGCCTCCCAAAGTGCTGGGATTATAGGCGTGAACCACTGTTCTGGCTGGAAGAGGCAGTTTTGATGTGATTGGACAGGGGTGGGCCCAGCTCAGGGGACATTTGTACTCCCAGAGCTCAAATGGCTTAGCACCTTTGGTCTCCTTCACAAAGTGGGAGGTGGATGTAGAGGCATCCCCTTTTAGGCCAAGACAGGTCAAAAAATAACCTTCTGGAGTCACCATGGGTGGTGGGAGAATGTTAGGGGTGAATATATAACCTTAGACATTTTGTCTACCTTCATCAGGAATTATTTTTTGTGTTTTCTTGGAATTCTAGGCCGACACTGGGTGCTAGAAAATTAAATCAGAGACCTATTACCCGGAATGTGCAGGCTCACTGGGGAAGTGGAGAAGCAACTTCACATGTACAATACCAGGGAGAGGGATTTGTGAATTGGGGTCAAGGCATCCCCTTGCAGATTACCTTGGCTGGCCATAGGGAAAAGACCGGGAAGCAGTTAAGGAGAATAAAGGGAAGGGTCTTTATGAGCATGGGACAGTTACTCTTTTGAAATGAGTGTTAAGAACACATAGTTTGTCTCTTCTGTATTTTTTAATTTTAAAGAATAGGCCTGGATATTTACAGTGTCCAATTCAGCTGGGTCCTCAAAACTGTTCCACATTTTTTAAAACACCTCTATTCAGTTTTTTTATATTTCTTGTAACATTAGTTTTGAATTAACCTAGTTCTGTATGCTTGCATTCACCTGCTCCTCTCCTTAAGCTCATCAGAACACCATATTTCCTTCTTAAAAAGAAGGGAAGCAATCAGATGGAAACTCTCCCAGCTCTGCCTGGCCGCACCCAGGCACACCTGTCTCCATCTCCATGCTTCCTCGCCCACGGGGACCATCTTCTCACAATCGCAGGTTTAAGGCTCACAACTACTCCATTTCTCTTCATAAAACTTCAGCCAGTTCTTCTCCTCTTTCCTCTCACCATCAAAACATTCTCAAATCCTTCCTATCCTGAGAAACCCTTCCTGACGGCAGACTTTGAGAGGTACTGTCATATCCCCCACCAGCCTTTCTGACTTTTCTTTTCGTTCCTTCCTTCCTTTCCTTCCTTCCTTCTGTCTTTCTTTTCTTTCTTTCTTTTCTTCTTTCTTTCTTTCTTTCTTTCTTTCTTTCTTTCTTTCTTTCTTTCTTTCTTTCTTTCTTTCTTTTCTTCCTTTCTTTCTCTTTCTTTCCTTTCTCTCTTTCTCTTTCTTTCTTTTCTTTTCTTTTTGAGAGGGTCTTGCTCTGTCACCCAGACTGGAGTGTGCAGTGGTGCCATCATGGTTCACTGCAGCCTTGACCTCCTGGGCTCAATGCATCCTCCCACCTCAGCCTCCTGAGTAGCTGAGACTATAGGCACGTGCCATCACCTCAAGGCTAATTTTTGTATTTTTTGTAGAGATGGAGTCTTGCTATGTTTCCCAGGCTAGTTTTGAATTCTTGGGCTCAAGTGATCTGCCTGCCTTGGCCTCCCAAAGTGCTGAGATTACAGGCATGAGCCACTGCACCCAGCCCTCTCAGACCAATTTCTTGACAGAGGAGTGCCCTCAGCTCCCTGTGGCCTGGCTCCACACTACCCACCTCACCCCACCTTCTGCTGCTGATGCTCTTGCTGTTGTTACCTTCAGGTTGCTAAGTCCAAGCAACACTTTTTAGTCTTTATCTCATTTGACCTCTACAGTATTTTACATTTGTATTATGCCCCACCTTTTGAAACTCTCTCCTCTTGGCTAAGATGGCTAAGATACAATTCTCTCCTTTTCCTTTATCTTTCTGCCCACTCTATTTTAGTCTCCTACCTAGTTAGGGTTCCACAGGCTCCTTTTGAACCTGCCCAACCCTTTTGGGGATGCTTCTGGGCATTCCAAAGCACAACCTCATCTCACTCCTCACCTTTCCCTGGGTGATCTCATTTCTGTTACGTCGCCACCGCCACTGACTTGCAGAGCCCTCCTTCTGAGGTGTGCTGCAGTGGAAAGTTCCTTGGGCATCTCAAATTTACCGTGTCTAAAATTTAACTTCTCCCCACCCCATGCAAATTCAATTCTCTTGGACTCTTCTTTGCAGGACAGGGCAGTATCTCGATCTGTTTAATAACATTTCATACACTCAACCCATTGTAGAGGTCTATCACCCTCTTGAAAAGTTTCCTGTATTTTGCACCTTCTGTTCTCTCTGACACTGTCTCAATTCAGGTAGGACTCATCATTTCTCACCTGATAGACACCACTGTTCCCTAAACTAGTCTTTCTTCAGCGATATCCTCCTCCTGTGCATTCTCCACTCTAACAGATGATCTCCTAAAGTGTGTATCTCACCTTGTAGCTCCTCTGCTTAAACATCTTTCAATGGTTATTTGTCCTATTATAAGGCTCTTCATAATCTCTCCTGCCTTCCTGTCCACACTCCATTGTCTTATCTCATTCCTCTTATTCTATTTTCCAGGCATAAAGACTTTCTTACAGTTTTTAATTGGTCACATTAAGCTGCCGGTACCTGTTGCTCTTAGAAATACCAACAACACCTTTCCCAATGGGCTGTCCTCAGTGCAAGCTCCAGGGCTGTCTGGAGCTTCTCTTTGACACTCAGCTCCTTACCATGTCTTGCACAAGACCTTTCCTGATGCCACTCCACCCTTCCCCTTCCCGTAAGACCTGGGCTCTCCTGATTGTGGTTTATCATGCTATGTTGTCATTTTTTATGTGGTTGTCCCTGTGTCACTAGATTGGGAGCTTGCTGAGGATAGAATTTCAATATCTTTGCATCCCTACTCTGGCACACAATGTGTATCTATGAAGTGTTTGTTGATTGAACATGTTTTCTGAAGTGTAGCTTTGTGTAAGGCTGATAGGTCTCATTGAATTCCCTTTTTCTACCTTCAGACAGAAAATGAAGCTAATTCAATACAAGACTGACATTTCTATCACTTTTGGGCTTGACAACTTCAGTTCTGATAGTTTGGACTTCGCTCGTGTTGTTATTCTGCAGCTAGCTCTCATCTGAGCCCTGGCTTCCAGCTGCATTCAAAAATGAGGTGTTCTGTTGCTGTGGAAATGCTGCAACCTTCCACAGAAAGCAACCTTCAAGCTAGGAAACTTGTTTTTCTTACACAAAGCAATATTGACTTCCAAAATTTTAAAAGGCAGTAGGATAATGTAGAATGCCTTTTAAACCATAACCCTCAAGGTGAAAAAATTTTCTGTATATTCCCATAAACAGGAGAAGACAAAATAATGGGCCTCTTCCTGTATTCTCAGCACAATGCTCCATCTGCCCAAGAATATACTCTGTGGCAATAGGGATTCTACCTTGCTCATAATTATATCAACTTTCAGAGTACTCCTAGCAGAGGGTTGGGCATACAGCAGTGCTCAATGAATGCATGTTAATCTTCCTCTTAGGATAGTTCCTCATTGCCTATTTGAAGGGAACCACTTTTTCTTATCTTGTAACCTGGAGTAGTGTGCTTGGGAAGCCACCAGTTAGTTCATGTAGGAGCTGACCCATGGCCTTGGCTATGTTAGCAGAGAGTTTTAAATACTAGGCCAACCGATCTTTGACACACTCGAGAGATGCACTCCGGATGACTGCTGTTCTCACAAACACATCAGCATGTATCCATTCAGCAAATAGTGAGTTCCTCTTAGGGGCTGGGCAGCTAGATGTTCCAGATGCTGGATACTCAACAGTGAATGAAATGGAGTCCTTACTTCTGTGATAATCACATTCTGCGTGTATGGGTGTGTTGCAGGGCAAGGCTGGGAAACAGTGATGGACAAATAGAAAATATGTCCTTTAGTGATAAGTGCAATGAAAAGTGAAACAAGACAGGGCCTTGGGTGAGTGATGGGGAATGATGCTTCCACCATCCTCCCTTGGGAATATCCAGGTTCAATTTACCCTCTTTGGGCAGAGTAAGAAAATATCATTTAGCAATTTTGTTGTCTGAGCACGCATATAGAGAGAGTGAATTGATGAATCCAAGTGACAGCAATGAAGAGCTTTGAAAGTGTAAGTTGAAATTAATTCAAATTCCTGAGGCATTCTAACTTTAATAAATCAAAATCGAGCAACTTGAAAACTTCTGTCTTTCAACACAGACTTTACTTGTTAAGTCAAGTGCAAGCAAAATAATCTTTACAATAATATTTCTTTCATAACCTATGAGGATGTTCATTACTAAATTGCCAACATGCACTTGAAAATATCTATTCACTTGAACCAAATTGAGATCGTTTAATATTTAAAATCTGCAATACTGTCAGTTTGCTATAAAAATACTACTAATATAAAATGAAGTGCAAGGACTTAGAAAAAAATTGAGTATTAATAAAAATAATACTTATATTTATAGTACTTCTAAAAGTTCGCTGAATGTTTTAATATTTATTGTCATGTAATCCTCAATAGCCATAATAAGGTAGACAATAATATTGTTATTATTGCTTATTATTCAGTTTTAGAGAAGAGTAAACAGGTCTACAACCCCTAAATGACATGCCTCTGCTCACACAGTTATTAGCTGGTACCAGGTCTTTCAATGCCCTGTTCTTTCTACCAACACCACAGTGGCCTACTTTGATACCAAATCTTATTTTGCCTTAAAACAGATTGTGTATTATTTTTTTAAGAAACAGTATATAGGTCTCATAAGTGTCCACATGCAAAAACCAAAAGCTGAAGCAAGTGATAAGAGCAAAATATAGATATAAAATAACTCCCAACTTTATTAGCTGACAAAGTTCCAAAAAAGCGAAAAAAATCATTTTTCTCTACTGTCACAGATGAAAATATTATCTTGTTGCTTAATAAAATACTATAATATTTGATATCAAGAGGAAAAATAGAATTAACATGTTTTTTAAAAAAATCAAACCAGAATTCAGGTCGTCAGATACGCATTGGGTTAAATATGCATTGGTTTAAAATTCTTTAATTTCACAAGTAGCTGATGAATGGCTGTACTTAATACTACCCAGTACCTAGGAGCTTATAGAGTATTCTCTGATATGCTATAACTAAATCGAAAAGACTCTCTAACTAAATAAAAGAGACCAGAACTCTCTTTTATCTGGTACTTCTGTCCTTTTTAGGGCCAATGATGACAGTAAAGCTCTCTATAATCAGGTCTCAAGTTTCTTTTCAATTTATTCTTTCATCTACCTCGTGGCCTGAAACACTGCCCCAGAAACACTCCCCAGTTTATCTCTGAGCTTTTGAGAGTGGTCTTGCATCGATCTAGAGTGCTGCCACGTTCTCAACTTTCATATCTAAATAGATGAGTCTTCACATCCCTGCTATATGCACTCTATCCATGTTTTGAAGTCCAGTGTAGTTTATCTTTATTTCTTCTGTAGCCTTTATCAGTCGAGTTGGTGTTGCATACATTGGGCTTCAGGACCTGAATCTCTTGCTGAACAATAAACCCTCTAAGGGCAGACTCTATGCCCCACTGGTCTTTGGATTCTCAACGCTAAGCACACGACCTTGTAGGTGCTTGATGCACACCCGATTAATTAAAATTAGATGAAGGTCTCGTTCTACCCTGGAGGCACCATGCAATTTTGAAGAATATATTTAATATTTTAAAAATTGTCCTTATATTAATATATTTTAGCTTTTTGATTGCTTTTCTAAACACCATTGGTATCATCAGTAATTATTTTTATTAGCTTATTTATATTTGCTTATTATCAATTTTTATATTTTTAATTATTTATCATTTATGCATCAACTTATTGATGCATACACAATATTTAGGGCAGACATCATAACAGGCTTCTCCTCATATAACATCTCATTCTCTCACCAGAAAAACCCCTGGGCTAGGAAGGACAGATGTTTTTATTTCCACTTTGCAGGAAAACTATGAATTGAATCCTAGAGAGATGAAGCAACTTCTATGAGTACACAGTTAATTTTTTCAGAGCTAGTGCTACAAAGCAAGTCCCTCTATGCCTATGTTGAGTGTTAATAAAATATTGATTTTCTGGTGTTCTGTTGTTCTGAAGATTAGCAATCATTTAAATCATTTATAACAATTTTCACCCAAAAAACTGACTAATATGAATACTCCCTTCTAAGTTATGGCAGGTAAGAAAGTGCTTATTGTACATTCTAATAGTCATGATACTCATCAGCATGAAAGAAATCATACATGAGACAAAAACAGGGCCAATGAAAAAAATTTCAAATTAAAAAAAATTAAACCTTGATAAAGAGGATGGAGAAATTGAGCCAACAAAATATCATAAATTAAAAATTAAGGCTTATAATTTGAAAAAATCCCATTCTAATAATAAGAAAAAGAGGAGATACAAAGAAGCACTAAATCTGATCAGCAATTTCTTCTTGAAAGTTTCTTTTCTCATGATTTATCGTTTCACAGAGCAAGGTTCACAAATGAACTGAGAAGTGAACCAACATTGATCATTTTACATAATTTCTTTAAATATTCTGGGCTCTTTTTGCCCAACAGTTTTCATTATGCTTTTGAAAAGTAAACTCTGTTTTGTAACTTGCCATACTTCATGCATTGATTATACAATGAGAGATAATGTCTCTTCCACTTCCTCTTTCTTTTAGTATCTGTTCATGAGACCTGAAGAAGGTAAAAGTCTTGCTATACAGTTGTATATCCATTGATATAATTATATAAACTTCTGAGGCCAATTTGAACTTGAGTGAAATCTTATGGCTAAATTTATAAAAAGGAAGGTGGAGAGGGAAGGACAGGGAGGCAGAAGCTCTACACACATTTCCCTAAGCCTGAAGGAAAAAAGAAAGCAACATATATTACAATTTGGTGTTTAACTTGATCATCCACATTTGCTCTCTCTGAACAATTGTAAGGAATAAATAGTTAACACTCCGTGTAGTCAGCTCTGCAGTACACCTGTATTTACCTTCAATCCAACATGAGCTATTCTCCTGAAGCCAGAAATAATTCCCTGCAAGACTCATACATGACAGTAGTTTGGTTCCATTTAAAGCTGCATTGAATCCGGCGCACCAGAGTAACTCAAGGTGAATTTTACACTTATGTCTCATTTAACGGAATGAGTCAGAAGTGTGATTTTCCATAAGAATGGCATATTCATGGAAGTCGTGAGGTAGACAACACAAAGCATAAAAACAGTACTTTTCAGAATGATCTGGGGACTCGCCAATGGAAGAGAAGGAAATGCAAATGGAGTCCCTGGCTAGTGACCCTTCTCCAGATTCCACCCCAACTGTGCTGAAACCAGCACACAGCTAGGATCCAGCAGGCACCCAAACCTGGAGTGTGAGTGGGTAGAGAGGGAGGTTTCCAGGGGAGTGAGCCAAGGGCTTGACCAGTTAAAGATGAGGATGTCTCAGGTTGGCCCCCATCAGGGATCTGAATATTGAGGTGGCCCCATATATTTGGTTTTCTCATTTAGAAATTTTGATTTATTCATAAAATGTTATAAAATTACCTACAAAAATAAAAACTACACTTATGGTTGGCAGTGCTTATAAAACACAATAGTCCTTTACAATATCAGAGACTCCTTATACTTTCTTGTGTGAGATGTAAAGTTTTCTCCAAAAACGCTTTAGGAAATCATGAGAACATTATCTGAGATTCCTTTTGAAGATAGCAACAAACTAATTAATACCTTAGACAGTGGCGAAGAGGTGCTTTTTGTGTTAATAAAGATATTCTTTCTTGAAGAAATACAAGATGTGGTCTCAGTTTTAGGGACTTACGTGCTCATAACTTGATTTCTCTTGTTTATTTTAAGTGAATAAACCATTAAACTTTACTTCTTTCTTTTATCATCTAGGATCATTTTGCTGTGAAGTGGCAGTCCTTGGGCTTCAGGTGGATGTATGTTAATGGTGGGGTTGATCCATGTGTATTGATATCCATAATGATTTTATTTTGGTATTCTTCCATCTAAGATTTCAAAGGACTTCATAAGTGTCTGAATTAAAAGTTGCGGCAATTCTCTTAAAAAATCTAAGCCTTCTTAAATATAAGCTCCTCAAGGGCACAATTTTCACTAAGTGAGCAACTCATACTCACTAAGCATAATATTATCTTTGAACAGTCATTAATTATTTACTGTCTATCTTAAAGGTAAAATGTATACTTGTTATTCCTATGTGTCCTGAAACTAATAAAAACTTCCATTCTCACAGTTCCTTTTATTATTTAGTTCTGTATTACGAAAAAAAGGGAAATCTAACAAACTAATGAAATCTACAAGGTTAATAACCAGTAGCAGCTTAATTAAAACCCTTCTATTGCCAGAGATATCTATATTTTGAAAGATAGGGCTTCTCTTAATTTACTTAGAATAAATGATCTAATTATGTAAGGTGTTTGGGATGGATTTCACCTGCCACATATTAAGTGCTCAATTAACTGTAATTATTATGACAGTGGTAGCAACATAAAACTGATTTATATAAATGCATTTCTAATTTTAGAATTTTGTGCAATCTGGCAGATTCATTAGAGACATATTTGGCGGTCAGGATTGTTTTCTGGCAGCTATATAAACCATACCATATAATCTAGAAGAGATGGAAAGATAATTGATCTTACTTTAAGTGAATTCAAATCTATAGGCAGTAGTAGAAAGTCTCTTGCTGTTCTCCTAGCTATAAACTAATCAAGCAACTTACGTGGAAGACAGGACACAGAAACATTCAGTCAAAATAGATGATGCATTCATGTGCTTAAAATTATCATGAGTTAAACATTGATTCAAGTTACTAGACCAGGTGAAAGCTACAATCAAATAATATTTCAGTGGTAGTAAGGTACCTGCAGTATTCAACCATTTCCCTCAATTTCCTTATTTATAAAATGAAGATAACAATAGCACCAACCTCATCTTGTTATTGTGGAAAATTAAATGAGTTAATTGTTGAATAGATTATTTGATGTGATGGTAAAACAGTTTCCCAAATCCAAAATTGGGACACATGGCTTAACAAAGGATTTTTTTTTCTGCTTCCATCTGTACCTGTTTTGTCTGTCTGTCTGTCTGTTTGTCTGTCTGTCTATCTATCTATCTATCTATCTATCTATCTATCTATCTATCTAGTACCTGAAATATTAGAACTTTGGAGACATTTTCATTTCACACTTTCAAGGGGAAGGAATATTGGATATTTGAAATGGGTGTATGGATGCAATGCTATATTCTTCGTTCATGTGCTTCTAGTAAAACGTTCATTTTTCAATGAATGTATTACTATATAGCCACCATCTTAATTAAAATAAAAACATAGAACTGCAAAGAGAGATTTAAAAATTAGTAAAGAATTTAAGAAAGATTAGAAGGCTAGAAAAATATGATGTCTGGTTTTTGTTTGTTTCTTAAGTCGTGTACCACCTTTGATTATTTGTTACATGATTATTTTGAATTATAAATTACCAAGATCTTTGCCTGCCTCTATTTAACTTGCTGTCTGCTTTTCACCAATAATCTAGACTGTCAATATATGAAGTGGGCAGAGTAACTAGAAAATGCTAAAATGAATAATTTTTTTCTTTGCTTATTAATATAGTTCAAGGTTAGAATCTACAAAGGTAAAAATTTGGTGAAAATAAAATTTAGAAATTATCTGTATTTATCCATGCTACTGTTTACTTCTATTACTATAATGAATTGCAACTTTATTGGACATAGTTTAGTGGCTTAAATAAGATCTAAACACTAGACCTAAAATTTTACTGTTTAGAAACTTTCATATCATGATTTGGACCATTTCTCACTTTGAGGTTAAGTGCATCACTTATATTCTCTATAATTGTTTCTAACCTATAAAATGAGGAAAATAATACCAACTTCATTACCTAACAGTATATATTAAAAGAGTTTGTCAAAGGCATTGATGAT
Source organism: Pan troglodytes (assembly GCF_028858775.2). Classification (NCBI taxonomy): domain Eukaryota; kingdom Metazoa; phylum Chordata; class Mammalia; order Primates; family Hominidae; genus Pan; species Pan troglodytes. The sequence continues at coordinate 147,799,606 of NC_072403.2, read as the reverse complement.
ATATCATCCTACAAGAACAAATGATTATTCATTACAAAGTTGTTATTTTGTTACAAATGCTGTGTCGATAATAGTTGTGCTGACTTCAGATTACAGTAGTTCAAATATACATTTCTTCCAGAAATTCTAAGTGAGGGTTTTGTACTGTGATGTAAGGACTTAATAATTTACTTGTCTATCTTATCATCCATCTTTGGTTTAGGAATTACAACGTGGTTCTTACCTTTTCATCATAGCTGCCTGAATACAAACCACCTAATTCTATGTTATGCTGATGATCCAAGAAAATTTTTGAAAGACTCAGAAGCATGGTCCTTGACTGGCTGACAATTAAGAAAATCAGAACCTTTTCTCATCATCAAGTGTTACACATATAAATGTGTTATAGCTGTCTGTATAACCATAAAAGAACCTATCAGCCTCTTCAAAACAGAATGAGAGACAGCCAAAAAGGCAACAGAATGATAACTCCACATGACATCAACATGCTTAATATATTTAAAATGAGAAGCCTTCTTACCCAGCATGCAAACACATTTGGCATTCTGATCGGGGTTCTCAAACAAGATTTCGCCACACCTCTGAAATAGAAAGATAGCCACGGTTATTTTAAGATTTCATATCAAGATTCCCAAGACAATATATCCATGTGACCTGACATTACCATAACATTATTCTACTTTTGTTTTCATTGGTTACCTGAGTCTAGGGACTTATGTCATGAGCAGAGACATGCCTGGTAGTAAAATATTTGAGAGATAAGTTGAATAGATTGTTTCTGCATGCCTTATGCCCCTGCATAGGGCAGATTCTATGTGCTCCCATGTGAAGTCACGGCTAGAGATGCATTTGGTTTGAAACAGTTTCTATTTCAGTGGAAGATATGCAATCTATTAGGCCCAATAATCTGCGGCTAATTATTCTCAAAATTGGTCCTTATTCATCTCCCATATTATTCTACACTACCCACTCTGCAAAGCACAGATACTATCAAACATAAAGCTAGGTGGCCTATACTTTATCTCTCTGAACTTGGAAGGAAAAACAAGTAGATAAATAATGAAAAACTGGCATTCCTAATGCTTTTCCTGAACTCACAGACTCACGGAAATATCAACTTTCTTATCTATATCTTAGTTTTAACTTGCTTGTTAAAACTTTTGTGCAAGGCAAATTCCTGCAGAGATACAATCAGTTATTTAAGAACAGGCCACAGTTGTATGATGAGTATACTGACAAAGCATTAGTACTTGAATATATACATAAATCTTTCAAATCAGTGAGAACATAACAAATCTAATAGAAAAATGGATAAAGTACATGAGCAAGCAATTCATAGACGAGGAAAAATCTGAATGGTCAATAAACATAGAAAACATATTTAACCATAGCTGTGATCAGAAGCAAGCAAATTAAAGATAAAATGAGGTTTATTTTCAACTCATCGATTTCACAAAATTTAGAAGTCTGGCAATAACAAGTGTTTTCAAGACTGTAGAGAAATGGATACTCTCACACATTGCGGGATGGAATATAAAATGATACAATTGCTTTAGAAAATTATTTGCAAAATCCAGCAAAGATGAAATGTTCATACCCTATGACATAGCAAGTTGTCTTCTAGATTTATAAGTAGAGAAATTTCATATACAACTTTAATGTCTTGGTACAAAACAGACAAATAAGTATTATTCATAAGTGGAATACTACACAACAGTTAAAATGAATTAGCGCTACATATACTGTAAAACATATATATATAATATGTATATATGAAATATATAATATTAAAAATCTGGAATATTCAAATAATATAAAATATATAATATGCCAATTATATAAGGCATATATAATGTTTAAAACATAAAAGTATAATGTTAAGCCAAAAACAATTGTCCATATTTTATGAAGTTGAAAATATCTGAAAATAGTACATATTATTTATGGATACATTAATTTATAGAAAAAGCAAAAAACATGCAATGAATAATGAAGCATCAAATTTAGGGTAGGGGGAGGAAATGCTGAGAAATGAAATGTTGGAGGGCACACTGGGGCTATCAATTTTTTCTATAATGGTGTGTCCCTTAAATTATTCTCTGAATGTTTTCCTTCATTTCAAACATTTTGAAATAAGAATTGTCCTCATATTCACAACTCTGAATATAAAAATGGCCCTTTGTACAATACATCTCTGCACCTGTCTTCCTTGAGAGGCCATTTGGTAGCAGACTGGACTGTCTTCATCAATAACTTGTTCTCACTACATATTTCCTTTGCCCTTAAGGAGACCGAAGATGAGCTACATTCACTCATTTTCCTCTTTCTTTTACAGTTCACAACTTGGTTAATTCCATTCCCATCAATCTTTGTTGTATCTATACATTATGTAAGACAAAGTAATTTAGGGGGAAAAAATTCCTGGATGTGAGAATTCATGTTCTTCACATCTGATTATGACATCCTCTGGTACAAAGAGGGGCAAGTTGAGAGGAGAAAGGATGATGCTGTTACATTCAAATCAATCCATTTTTTTAAGATGGCCTACATTATATGGAGGAGATGGACAGTTGGTTCAGTGATGTGAAAAGAAAGAAAGCTGCTTTTGTGAGTCAAGAGGCTGGACCGTGGAGGAAGGAGGTTGGATACAGCTTAAGGTTGCAAAAGAGCATTGAGTTCTCAATGGAGATCCTAGATCTTGAGCTTTCTTCCC